>NC_080042.1:72934348-73248322 GCF_012489685.1 Lotus japonicus
CTCATGCGGCAATCATATGTGGACTGGTAAAGAACAAGGTGATATTCCATGTTAACTTCTTGACATTCTTCATAGACCATGTGGTGGAGTTCTGTTTTGGCTTGACTTTTAACAATTTCTTATTTCTGGCACTGACATACATGTTTTCCAGGTTTATCCAGATTTAGAAGTAGCTTTTGTTATTTCAGAAGACACATCCCTCTTTAACGCCTTGACCAAAACTGTTGAATTATTAGAAGGCAATACTGCACTAATTAGTCAGTACTACTATGGCTGTATATTTCATGAGCTTCTTGCTTTTCAGCTTGCTGGCCGACATACACATGCTGAGGTTTGTCTCTCGTTTTTACTTTTCTAGAAGTTTAAAAATTTGATTTTCTTTTAATTTGTAAAATTTGTTCCTGGCCACTGAAGAATTTGACATTTTCTTGTTATCTGCTAATATGTAAAATTTGTTCCTGATACTGATTTTAACTTGTTATCTGCTAATGTCTTCTCTAATAAGAGAAGACATTGAAGACATTGGTCTTCTCTAATAAGAGAAGAAATTGTTCTCTAAGGCCTTAGAAATTCCTATGGTAGTTGCAAAAATATATCATCTGTAACACTCATGATCCGGGTTGATGTATTGGCAATTGCTCAATGTTATAACTGATACTGATCCACTAAGTCTGGGGCATAGCAATGTGTATGATTGACAACTGAAAGCAGAATATGCCTCCTTAAATTTTGTAGTTCTTTGCATTTGATTATTATTTTTGGACTTCGGTAAGTTCCTTATTGTTGCTTATAAAGGGGAGTATGCCATGACAATCTGCACAAAGATTTATCTTCTGTAGAGCTATTTATGACGTGCTGCTGCAACTTCATGAATTAGTTTATTCTCAGTTTTCTCATCACTTCATTTTTAACTCCTTTGTTTCAGAGGAAATGCGAAAATGTCCAATCAGATGATATGATAGGTTTTTCTAAATCAGCCTTATCCGTCCTTAATGATGCAGAGCTATCTATTGATGGGGTAGAGAATGGGTCCCTCATCCACATGGATGTTGATCAGATCTTCTTGCCAGTTCCATCTCTTGTTAAGGCTGCTATTTTTGAAAGTTTTGCTAGACAAAACATGTCTGAGTCTGAAACTGATGTCACTGCCAGCATCAAAGAATTTGTTAAGAGCAACTATGCTTTTCCAACCGATAGCAACATGGAATTTATATATGCTGACAATTCAAAAACTCTTTTCAATAAGCTGGTCCTTTGCTGCATCAAAGAAGGTGGAACCCTCTGTTTTCCAGCTGGATCAAATGGGAACTATGTATCTTCTGCCAGATTTTTGAAAGCGGAGACAGTGATAGTCCCTACTGATGTCAATGTTGGTTTTAAGTTCACAGAAAAGACACTCACTGGAGTCCTTGGGACTGTGAAAAACCCATGGGTGTATATATCTGGTCCTACAGCCAATCCGACTGGCTCAGTTTATAGCAACAAAGAGATAGGAGAGATTTTAAGCATTTGTGCTAAATTTGGTGCAAGAGTTATAATTGATACTTCATCCTCGGGTTTGGAATTTGACTGTGAGGGCTGGGGTGGCTGGGATTTAGAGGGGTGTTTGGCTAAGCTGAATTCTCCGTTGAAGCCATCATTCTGTGTGTCTCTTCTTGGAGGATTGTCTCTGAAGATGCTCTGTGGTGTTCTCAGATTTGGGTTTCTTATTCTAAACCAGCCGGTATTGGTTGAGACATTTTATAGTTGTCAAGGTTTAAGCAAACCTCATAGTACTGTTAGATATGCTACGAGGAAGTTGCTGGAGCTCAGAGCGCAGAAACCATCAATCCTATCAGATGCTATTGTTGAACACATTAGGACATTGAAAAGTAGGTCCAAGTGCTTGAAAGAGGTAATTTCTGATCTGATAAACACTGCTGTTTGAATTTTGTATTTATTGGTTTGTTTTTTATGGTTGTAATTCTTTTTTTGCTTCATTTGTTAAAAGAATGCTCTTTTTTTTCTACCCTAGGTACTTGAGAAAAGCGGCTGGGAAGTACTTGAATCGTGGTCTGGTGTTTCTGTTGTGGCCAAACCTTCTGCCTATCTCAACAAGACTGTTAAGCTAAAGATTCCACCAAAAGGTGAAGGCAGTCAAGGAAATGCTACTAAGGAAATAAAGCTTGACGACTCTAATATTAGGAATGCCATTCTTAACGCCACTGGTTTATGCATCAACAGTGGCTCCTGGACGGGAATTCCTGGGTACTGTCGTTTCAATATTGCGCTTGAAGAAAATGATTTCAAAAAGGCATTGGATTGTATACAAAAATTCAAAGAAGTCGCACTAAATTGAAACTTATGTCATGCGTTCACAGATTTTGTTCTTTAATAACACGCCTGGGGGAGCAGCAATGCTTTGCAATGTGAACTTTCTCAGTTCAAGTCAAATTGAACTTGTTTCCTCTACCTGTATTTTACATTTCTGAAAGTAACTTGTTTTTCCCCTGTATTTTTACCCAATATATAAAAAGGTTGTGTGGAATTTGTGCTGTTTGAAAATAGTTGAGATGCACTTGCTATTTACTCTACTTGTTGAATGAGAAGAAGACAAGAAGAATTGGGGTGAATATGTGTTTGTCAACTACATAACAGAGTCTTTATATATAATAGGTGAAATAACTTTACAATACCACTCCTTCCCCTATTTACAATTAACAATAAGATATCCTACGTATCTACAAATGAAGGGGGAGGTTCCTATGGAGGCAGAGGCTTCGGGGCTGTTGGTGCCGATGCAGGGGGAGGTTATGCATAACCAGTTGATTCTTCTGGAGGCTCTTGGCTCCTCTTGCACCTTGACTAGAGCTAGTCGTGCTTGAATTCTAGCTAAAAAGCTTGGCGTGGTGTATAAGGGGTTTGACGATGAAGCTATCGCAAGTTTAGCGCTACATTTTCAAAAGTCTCATCCCGAGTCATATGGCCGAGTCTCAGTCTTTATTGGGTTTTCTGTTTCCCTACCTCTCGTTTTTGGGCTTTTTTCTGGTTGGGGTTGCTTCTTTCCTTCATTTTATATAGGGTTTGATGAGATATTTCCTGATGATATATAATACTTTGTGCTTTCTAAAAAAAATATATATAGATTGAATAAAATAAATTTTTTTTTTTATGCATAATGTTATTGACTCAAAGTTCTGCATCTGTTCTTTAATGGATGTTGTGTCCCTTATAATTATTGGTCAATGTAACTTTCAATATATTTTGCCCTTTGGAGCTATCCTGAGAATTGCTGTTTGTCCACATTACATTAATGAACAAGGAAAAGCTGCTTGCGTTTCTTTTCAAAAAATAAATGTATTTTTCGGAAGAAGAATGGCTTTTAAAATGACCTGAAATTATTCCAGCCAAGTTTAAAAATGAAATAAATATTTTTTCCTAAGCAGACTTTAAAATCCTATCTTATCTCATCTTTATAATTATAAACCATGAAATTGAACATACTTAAACTAAGTCGATTGTAGAAACTTCCTTGATGAAGATTTGGCTTAAGTTTAGACAAAACTGTCTACGTTGCAAGTGCAATAATGGTTATAATAATTTTGTGCTAGTTTCAAAAAAAAAAAAATTTTGTGCTGCGTGTCTGCATTTTATTAAGCCTCCACATGCAAGTGCAATAATGGTTATAATAATTTTAGAGTAATGATATATACACACCTCATTTTTTAAACACTTCATTTTCACTTCTTTTTATTTCTATCTCTCTCATCTTATCATCTAACATATCTCATATTTTCTCTCTCTTACTTTTTCTTTTCTTCCTATCTTTCTCACCATTCCACCTCTCCACCTCAAAAGAGAGGTGTGAATGAAACATTACCCTTTCTGTGCTGCGTGTCTGCATTTTATTAAGCCTCCACATGTATGGATGCGATAGTCATACACCTGCTTTTAAGGGCTGCAGGTTTTTCTCCTAGCCATATTATAAACACTACTAAAAAAATACATATTTCCTGCATATTTTTCCTGCGGATTTATTTTGCAGAAGTTCCTGTGCTCTTCCTGCATGCAGTTGTTCTTTCTAATGAGTATAGTTACTTGTCCAAAAGAAGCTAACTTAGTTAGCTTGAAATTCATTAAAATGATTTATAATATCAATATCATATCTGGTATTTATCTTTTTAAGCACTTTGTTATAGAAAATTTGAAGGTTGGAAGTGGAAAGGAAGAGTTTTGACCCAAAAATAGTGTTTTCCATGTGTTTGGATCACATAGGAAAACAAGAGGAAAGAAGAAATAACACGCAGAGCCTAAAAAGAAAAAGTTTCCTCTGCGCTATGGTGCGAGAAAAATTGGTGCAATATTATGTTGAGCTTTCCTCTTTTATCTTTATTACAAATGTGTTTTTTTTACTTCACCCCGTTTTGAATTATGTGTCACCACTAATTTAAACATGCTACCAGCTCAAACGATGTCTCATGTATTCCTCTTAGCAATGTCAAAATTAATTGCACAAAGAATGGTTGAACTTGATAAATTTCTTTTACAATGTTATTTCTAAACACAAATTTACTCTCTCAAAATTACACATCTATTAAATTAATTATAATAAAGTTAAGTTCTCAATTTTTATGGATTTAAAAATTTTTTTACATCAAAAAGGGTTAATTCTTGGACGTTTCCCTCCCCAACTTAGGGTATGTTTGGTTCCAATTCTCAAACGTGAATCTGAGATCTAGAGCTCAAACGTGTATCTCCATTGTTTGGAAACTAATTACGAGAATTGATTCTATGAGTTTTTGATCCGAATTCGGCAGAATTCACTTGGAGTAGCTTCTCCATCTGACTGATCCGATTTTGAGTATTTACATTGATTCAGTTATAAAAATCAATTATGAGTAAATGTATCCAAACATAAATCAAGTCACTTAAACTCACATTACCAGATTCAATTTTGACCAGATTCAATTCTGGTCAGATTTAATTATGCTAACGTTGATCCAAACACACATTTATATGTCATATAACTCTTACCACTTGAATGGCTTTTAAAATGACCTGAAATTATTCCAGCCAAGTTTAAAAATGAAATAAATATTTTTTCCTAAGCAGACTTTAAAATCCTATCTTATCTCATCTTTATAATTATAAACCATGAAATTGAACATACTTAAACTAAGTCGATTGTAGAAACTTCCTTGATGAAGATTTGGCTTAAGTTTAGACAAAACTGTCTACGTTGCAAGTGCAATAATGGTTATAATAATTTTGTGTTAGTTTCAAAAAAAAAAAAATTTTGTGCTGCGTGTCTGCATTTTATTAAGCCTCCACATGCAAGTGCAATAATGGTTATAATAATTTTAGAGTAATGATATATACACACCTCATTTTTTAAACACTTCATTTTCACTTCTTTTTATTTCTATCTCTCTCATCTTATCATCTAACATATCTCATATTTTCTCTCTCTTACTTTTTCTTTTCTTCCTATCTTTCTCACCATTCCACCTCTCCACCTCAAAAGAGAGGTGTGAATGAAACATTACCCTTTCTGTGCTGCGTGTCTGCATTTTATTAAGCCTCCACATGTATGGATGCGATAGTCATACACCTGCTTTTAAGGGCTGCAGGTTTTTCTCCTAGCCATATTATAAACACTACTAAAAAAATACATATTTCCTGCATATTTTTCCTGCGGATTTATTTTGCAGAAGTTCCTGTGCTCTTCCTGCATGCAGTTGTTCTTTCTAATGAGTATAGTTACTTGTCCAAAAGAAGCTAACTTAGTTAGCTTGAAATTCATTAAAATGATTTATAATATCAATATCATATCTGGTATTTATCTTTTTAAGCACTTTGTTATAGAAAATTTGAAGGTTGGAAGTGGAAAGGAAGAGTTTTGACCCAAAAATAGTGTTTTCCATGTGTTTGGATCACATAGGAAAACAAGAGGAAAGAAGAAATAACACGCAGAGCCTAAAAAGAAAAAGTTTCCTCTGCGCTATGGTGCGAGAAAAATTGGTGCAATATTATGTTGAGCTTTCCTCTTTTATCTTTATTACAAATGTGTTTTTTTTACTTCACCCCGTTTTGAATTATGTGTCACCACTAATTTAAACATGCTACCAGCTCAAACGATGTCTCATGTATTCCTCTTAGCAATGTCAAAATTAATTGCACAAAGAATGGTTGAACTTGATAAATTTCTTTTACAATGTTATTTCTAAACACAAATTTACTCTCTCAAAATTACACATCTATTAAATTAATTATAATAAAGTTAAGTTCTCAATTTTTATGGATTTAAAAATTTTTTTACATCAAAAAGGGTTAATTCTTGGACGTTTCCCTCCCCAACTTAGGGTATGTTTGGTTCCAATTCTCAAACGTGAATCTGAGATCTAGAGCTCAAACGTGTATCTCCATTGTTTGGAAACTAATTACGAGAATTGATTCTATGAGTTTTTGATCCGAATTCGGCAGAATTCACTTGGAGTAGCTTCTCCATCTGACTGATCCGATTTTGAGTATTTACATTGATTCAGTTATAAAAATCAATTATGAGTAAATGTATCCAAACATAAATCAAGTCACTTAAACTCACATTACCAGATTCAATTTTGACCAGATTCAATTCTGGTCAGATTTAATTATGCTAACGTTGATCCAAACACACATTTATATGTCATATAACTCTTACCACTTGAATGGCTTTTAAAATGACCTGAAATTATTCCAGCCAAGTTTAAAAATGAAATAAATATTTTTTCCTAAGCAGACTTTAAAATCCTATCTTATCTCATCTTTATAATTATAAACCATGAAATTGAACATACTTAAACTAAGTCGATTGTAGAAACTTCCTTGATGAAGATTTGGCTTAAGTTTAGACAAAACTGTCTACGTTGCAAGTGCAATAATGGTTATAATAATTTTGTGCTAGTTTCAAAAAAAAAAAAATTTTGTGCTGCGTGTCTGCATTTTATTAAGCCTCCACATGCAAGTGCAATAATGGTTATAATAATTTTAGAGTAATGATATATACACACCTCATTTTTTAAACACTTCATTTTCACTTCTTTTTATTTCTATCTCTCTCATCTTATCATCTAACATATCTCATATTTTCTCTCTCTTACTTTTTCTTTTCTTCCTATCTTTCTCACCATTCCACCTCTCCACCTCAAAAGAGAGGTGTGAATGAAACATTACCCTTTCTGTGCTGCGTGTCTGCATTTTATTAAGCCTCCACATGTATGGATGCGATAGTCATACACCTGCTTTTAAGGGCTGCAGGTTTTTCTCCTAGCCATATTATAAACACTACTAAAAAAATACATATTTCCTGCATATTTTTCCTGCGGATTTATTTTGCAGAAGTTCCTGTGCTCTTCCTGCATGCAGTTGTTCTTTCTAATGAGTATAGTTACTTGTCCAAAAGAAGCTAACTTAGTTAGCTTGAAATTCATTAAAATGATTTATAATATCAATATCATATCTGGTATTTATCTTTTTAAGCACTTTGTTATAGAAAATTTGAAGGTTGGAAGTGGAAAGGAAGAGTTTTGACCCAAAAATAGTGTTTTCCATGTGTTTGGATCACATAGGAAAACAAGAGGAAAGAAGAAATAACACGCAGAGCCTAAAAAGAAAAAGTTTCCTCTGCGCTATGGTGCGAGAAAAATTGGTGCAATATTATGTTGAGCTTTCCTCTTTTATCTTTATTACAAATGTGTTTTTTTTACTTCACCCCGTTTTGAATTATGTGTCACCACTAATTTAAACATGCTACCAGCTCAAACGATGTCTCATGTATTCCTCTTAGCAATGTCAAAATTAATTGCACAAAGAATGGTTGAACTTGATAAATTTCTTTTACAATGTTATTTCTAAACACAAATTTACTCTCTCAAAATTACACATCTATTAAATTAATTATAATAAAGTTAAGTTCTCAATTTTTATGGATTTAAAAATTTTTTTACATCAAAAAGGGTTAATTCTTGGACGTTTCCCTCCCCAACTTAGGGTATGTTTGGTTCCAATTCTCAAACGTGAATCTGAGATCTAGAGCTCAAACGTGTATCTCCATTGTTTGGAAACTAATTACGAGAATTGATTCTATGAGTTTTTGATCCGAATTCGGCAGAATTCACTTGGAGTAGCTTCTCCATCTGACTGATCCGATTTTGAGTATTTACATTGATTCAGTTATAAAAATCAATTATGAGTAAATGTATCCAAACATAAATCAAGTCACTTAAACTCACATTACCAGATTCAATTTTGACCAGATTCAATTCTGGTCAGATTTAATTATGCTAACGTTGATCCAAACACACATTTATATGTCATATAACTCTTACCACTTGAATGGCTTTTAAAATGACCTGAAATTATTCCAGCCAAGTTTAAAAATGAAATAAATATTTTTTCCTAAGCAGACTTTAAAATCCTATCTTATCTCATCTTTATAATTATAAACCATGAAATTGAACATACTTAAACTAAGTCGATTGTAGAAACTTCCTTGATGAAGATTTGGCTTAAGTTTAGACAAAACTGTCTACGTTGCAAGTGCAATAATGGTTATAATAATTTTGTGCTAGTTTCAAAAAAAAAAAAATTTTGTGCTGCGTGTCTGCATTTTATTAAGCCTCCACATGCAAGTGCAATAATGGTTATAATAATTTTAGAGTAATGATATATACACACCTCATTTTTTAAACACTTCATTTTCACTTCTTTTTATTTCTATCTCTCTCATCTTATCATCTAACATATCTCATATTTTCTCTCTCTTACTTTTTCTTTTCTTCCTATCTTTCTCACCATTCCACCTCTCCACCTCAAAAGAGAGGTGTGAATGAAACATTACCCTTTCTGTGCTGCGTGTCTGCATTTTATTAAGCCTCCACATGTATGGATGCGATAGTCATACACCTGCTTTTAAGGGCTGCAGGTTTTTCTCCTAGCCATATTATAAACACTACTAAAAAAATACATATTTCCTGCATATTTTTCCTGCGGATTTATTTTGCAGAAGTTCCTGTGCTCTTCCTGCATGCAGTTGTTCTTTCTAATGAGTATAGTTACTTGTCCAAAAGAAGCTAACTTAGTTAGCTTGAAATTCATTAAAATGATTTATAATATCAATATCATATCTGGTATTTATCTTTTTAAGCACTTTGTTATAGAAAATTTGAAGGTTGGAAGTGGAAAGGAAGAGTTTTGACCCAAAAATAGTGTTTTCCATGTGTTTGGATCACATAGGAAAACAAGAGGAAAGAAGAAATAACACGCAGAGCCTAAAAAGAAAAAGTTTCCTCTGCGCTATGGTGCGAGAAAAATTGGTGCAATATTATGTTGAGCTTTCCTCTTTTATCTTTATTACAAATGTGTTTTTTTTACTTCACCCCGTTTTGAATTATGTGTCACCACTAATTTAAACATGCTACCAGCTCAAACGATGTCTCATGTATTCCTCTTAGCAATGTCAAAATTAATTGCACAAAGAATGGTTGAACTTGATAAATTTCTTTTACAATGTTATTTCTAAACACAAATTTACTCTCTCAAAATTACACATCTATTAAATTAATTATAATAAAGTTAAGTTCTCAATTTTTATGGATTTAAAAATTTTTTTACATCAAAAAGGGTTAATTCTTGGACGTTTCCCTCCCCAACTTAGGGTATGTTTGGTTCCAATTCTCAAACGTGAATCTGAGATCTAGAGCTCAAACGTGTATCTCCATTGTTTGGAAACTAATTACGAGAATTGATTCTATGAGTTTTTGATCCGAATTCGGCAGAATTCACTTGGAGTAGCTTCTCCATCTGACTGATCCGATTTTGAGTATTTACATTGATTCAGTTATAAAAATCAATTATGAGTAAATGTATCCAAACATAAATCAAGTCACTTAAACTCACATTACCAGATTCAATTTTGACCAGATTCAATTCTGGTCAGATTTAATTATGCTAACGTTGATCCAAACACACATTTATATGTCATATAACTCTTACCACTTGAATTATCATTGGAGGACATTATAATGGTGAAGCAGAGACCTCTGCTGAAAATGATCCAAATTCAACATACTTACCTGGATATAGGATCTAATTTGAATCTGAAGAATTAGTCCTATAAAAAATTTAATTAAAAAAAGACAAACATAATTCATTCAACAAATAATCATATGGCTAAGTATTATAAAGTACTTTTTTTTTTAGTTTCAAAAAAAAAGTACTTTTTTGCAATAAAAAGGAGCCAACAAGATAGCTACACAACACAAACATGGGGAATTAAGTTCTAATAAAAATTGTGATTCAGCAAAACAATATATAGATTAAAAGTTTAAAACTAATTCCCCCGTTGTTGACAGAATTCAGGTTTTTTTCTGCCTTTGCAGCCAACAAAATCACTCTAAACTCTTTAACCCGAGTATTAATTATGAAAATTAATGACCTATAATGGTGGAGCAGAGCTGTAGAGAATCTCTGAAGAGATCCAAATTCTTGTAAACATACTCTTCATTTTGTCTTTTTTTTCTTTTTAGCAACAGTCACGCACTTAATTTCTTACGCAACTCACATTTTTTTTTATCTACACATGCATCCCCTTTTCCTTTTTTTTTGCCAAGACATCTTGATTTAATGTCTCTGAAATGTACTTATAAGTCAATAAAATGGACTCGTGGTTGGGCATGGGGGCCATCAACAACAAGTAATTTTGGATCGTTAACTACATTGTCAGGCGGGTCACTCTTCTAGTAGGAAATCTTGGAATAATCACCTTTCCTTTAACACACCTTTCATTTTCACACATCAACTTTTTGTTTCCGAAAAAACATATGTTATAAAGTTTCAGATAGTGACGTTTTTTACTTCATTTGCTTTCTTCCTGCAGGGTTAAATTTCAACAACACAGGGCTTTATATGGCATGCACCAAGATTTTTACCCCTGGTTTCTTTGAAATTTTCGCATCTTTTCCAAAACAATCACAAAGTCGCACTTAAACATTTCCATCTTGCAAAAGATTTGGAATAATCTAGTACCCTTGAAGGTCAAGGCTTTTTCATGGAGGTTGATTCTTAATATGATTCCCTCTAAATTCAGCTTAGTGAGAAGAAAGATTTTTCAATTAGATCAGATTAATTGTGTAGCTTGTGATGACCACGTGGAAGATTCTCAATGATTACTTTCTCATTTTTGTGTGACACACCGTTAGGTTGGATGAGGTTTGGGGGGGGGGGAGAAACCGGTGGTAGGGTCGTGGGTCACTGGGTTGTGAGTTGCTTATGGGGTTTTTGGGTTGGATGGGGGAAATGAGATTTTTGTGGTTTATGGTGAAGACTTGGTGCATCAGTTTTAAGTTTGAAGATTGATGATTTCTACCAAGATTGATGAAGATTAATGAAGGGTATTGTGAAATAGATGAAGATCGATGATTCACGATGATGATAAATGAAGGATCAATTCAAATTTTAATGAAATTAAAATTTTAGTCTGTGATTATATTTTTTAATATAATTTAATTATTAATTACACATTTGAAAATTAAATTTTACTTAAAAATTACTCGTGGATATACCTCGTTGGAGCTGCGCCTTCTGACGATGACTACAATCAAACTGGTTGCAATCGTAAGGATATATATCAAACTTTTTTCGACGAGGGATTAAACTTACACAAGCATACAAACACTAGGAGTAATTTGATGATTATTAGTACTGACATTTATACTTAAAAAATGACTTGATGGGTTTTGCATTACTGACAAATATGAAGAATAAAATTAATTAATAGTACAATATTACTTATTAATAAATAATTTAAATATAATAGTTTAAAAATTTAATAATATCACTAATGTATGTGTGTATTATTTGAAAAAAAATATTCAAATATTTTTTAACAATTATATATTTGTAAAAATAACTTGAGAAAGTATAATAGAGAAAAATAATTATGATAAAAATTAAATAAAAATTTAAATTTATCAAATAATGTGGTACACTATTAAAGATACAACTTATTATAATTCTAAAAGTTAAAATTACTTCATGAATTAATGATTTTTAATAGTATTAAATAAATAAAATATTTAATTATTTTTCTTGAAGTTAAATAAAATATTAATTGTTAAAATTATTAAATATTAATTATTAAATTTGAGTAATATTGATTAGTTGCAAAAAAGAACTCAAATATTTTTTATTAAAATGTCTTAATACTATTATGTTTTATGATTAATTTTATAATATTTATTTAAATATAATAAAAAATATTACTATATAAAAAAATATTGTTAATAAATCCGTGTATGAGTTTTACATCTTGTTGATGATAGTATTATTGCCGATCGCTTTACCTATTTTGAATGCAAATATACATATGAATAGTGAGATAGCATCACGCATATGCATATGCATATGCTGTGATAGATTATCCAATTCATCATTCATCATCACTGACAATGGAGTTGGCAACCACCAACACTATTTCTTGTTCCAAATGTTATCACCTGGGGTCTCCACGTTTCAAGCTAAAAACTTGTCTTGTTCTTATTATTGTGTTCCCCACGCCTCCACAAGTATTTTTATTTGAAAAAAACTATGATGTTATAATTAACGCACACACACATATATATATATATATATTTATATATATATATATATATGAGAAAAAGATATTTGTTAGGATAACTCTTTTATATTAAAACATGTATAGTTTCTGTCCCGGATCTAGTAATGGAGCTCTGACCCCCACAATAGACTTCAACATTATTGTGTCCATTCGAGAAGACTCACTGCATGTTTTGATATGAGAAAATTACGGCAAAATCAAAATTATATATAATAGATAGAAGGTACCCTAGATAAAAGAAAAAACTATGGTAAGTTACTTTTATTTGTTCACCATAATATTGGTTTAGTTTCATTCTAAACATGAATTTAGAAACCGTTAGAATTGTCTACAACTTTAGCCTCACTCTTTGCATGGAGGCCGATCGTCGAATCTTATAATGTCTTATAAGTGGGGATGCGCGCATTAGAGTGTGTTGATGTAATTATGACAAAGCTTACGTAATTAGTTATAATTGCAACAAAGTTGAATTATGATATCATAACATGAGGTGTTAACTACGTGTAAATAATTCATTAAGTTGTATCCATCATTGATAGGGATATGATAACCGCAAGTGTTGTTTTCACACTTGGGTGTAAGTGTTTATGCTTTGTTTAGTTCAGAAAGAAAGTAATCATTCCGTTCAGAAAGTTTGTATTTTAAAGTTGTGGCACAGAGAGTAAGAAAACAATTATTGATAGTATAATTTGACTAGATTCTCCTTATTTAATTTTACTAGTATAATTTGCAACTATTAAATTATACTTAAATAGAGATGAGTGTAATTAATAGAGAAGAGTTGTGATCGGTTAATATGAAAGATGATAAGTGAGAGAAAATGTATTAAATGAGGGTATAAATGGAAAAAATTAGCAAAAATGCATTGGTTTTCTAAAACAACAATCATTTTAAAATATTAAAAAAATGTCCAAAACAATTAACTTTCTGGAACGGAGGGAGTATAAGTTTTTCCTTATATACCATGGATTAAGAAGACAATAACTCACAAATTAAAAAAAAAAAACTTCTCTACAAATTAGTTGCAGTACATAAGCAGTATAATATTAACTGTAAAAACATGAATCATGTGTCAACCAATTTTTAACATAGTTCACCAGATGACCGCCCATAAATTTAATTTGAATGATATTTCAGATCAATGAATTTAATTCTGTCTTTGTTCTGAAACCTAAATGAAAAAAAGAAATAACTAAATAGATAAAAGGATATTAATTACATTAACTTTTTCTTCTCACTTTTCATCCAAACAAATAAATGAAGATACAAACACCAAAAAATATACAAATCTAATTTCTAGTGATATACAAAATAAATCCATTGATCATTTTTTCCATTATTATATATTTTTCTCTTATTTTATTAAGGGTTAATCATCAAATTGGTCCCTGTCTTTGTAAGCCCGTTTGAGATTGATCCCTCACCGGAAAATAATATGTTTATAGTCCCCGTGATTGCACCATGTTTGTGTCTAGTCCTCGCCGGAGGGCGGAGCTTCGGCGAGCTTGATGACTGACATCCCAAAGCTGATGTGGACTGATGACTGGATTAATGAACCAATATGTGGAAGTTTTTAAGCTTACGTGGTTTTTCTTTTAATTTCAACTTCTATAATTAATAATTTAAATTAGTAAATTATCAATTAATAATTAAAAAACTGAAAATAATTAATTAAAACAAACAATCCTTATTTTCATCCTCACGGTTCATCTTCTCTCCACATGCTTCTTCAATCTTCATCCTTCATCTGCATTCTCTCCTTCACCCTCATCTCTCTTTCACCCACATCTCTCTTCCACCATGATGAAAGCCCAGAACCACAATCCTTACCTTCATCCAAACTCCAAATTAGAAAAATTAAACCCTCATCTTCCTTCAAGCAATCGTGGGGACACTATAAACACAATATTTTCCGGCGAGGGACCAATCTCAAACGGGCTTACAAAGACAGAGATTAATTTAATGATTAACCCTTTTATTAATAATTCAAAGAGATAATGTTTGATGCACCGACAGTGTAAACATTTTTTACACCGTCAACCAATCAGATTTCAAGGATGTGCCACGTCAATTAATGAAATTAAATAAAATGAAATATTTTCTCACATCCTTGAAATCTGATTGTTGACGGTGTAAAAAAACTTTACACCGTCGGTGCATAGAAATTAAACTCTAATTCAAATGACATGAAGGAATTACCATCGTAGATTTATCCTTGTTAAAGAATCAGGCCACGTTAGTGTGATGTGTGTCTCAGTGCTGTCCAGAGGTTTGGCAGTAATTGTCAAATTAGTGCATGAGATATTTTTACTTTCGTGTCAAACCAAAATGTTTCAAGTTTTAACAAGTTGTCGAGCACGCTTAAATCAATGTTCTAATTTAACTAGAAATTTTGAATTAAATACTTGGTAAAGATAATTTTAACGCGCACGATTAATGTGCTACCAAATTCGAAGCTATGGTTAACATAAAATAAAAAACAAGATGTTTAATATTTAAGGTTTAAGTAACATGTAGTAATATTTATAACTTGATTTCAGTGTAGACAAATTGGTTCTGTCCATATTCAATTGATGATCTGGATGCATCCACAACCAAAAAAACGATAATTTGGAGAGGGTAGACGAATCTTTTAGCTAGTTTCTCAATGTATTCTCACCGTCAACAACTATGTAAATAATTTCTAAGTTTTTAGATAAGTTTAAGTGAGTATTCATGATAAACTTTTCTTTATACACACATTCAAATCGAACTCCACAAAAGTTTGCTGTCTATTCTTCCTTTTCTTCCTTGTGCTTGCTGCATAATTTTGTCGACTCTGTCTCTTTCTTGCTAACTTATTGAATTGGCATCAAACGAAACAGGATCAATCCCTTATGTTACCTATTGTGACTCATTTTATAAATACTAGTTTTTAACCCGTGCCTTGCACGGGAATTTAATTTTGGATTTATTTTTTTTAATTTTTGTTAATTAATTAATATCTTTTTTTATTTATTCTATATAGGTATTTGGTTTATTTTTCGTTTTTTGCACATTTGTGGTGTAGGTTATTATTTTTTTGCAAAGTAATGTGTTTAAGGGTCGAAAGCACATTTAAATTGACGTATGCACGAAGATTTGCAAACATACAATGATTTATTGAATATTTTAGTAACATGGTCAATATACGGAAAAAAAGTCAAAATGTTTGAAAGTGACCACCGAGGTCAATTTACCAAAAAAAAAAAAAACAAATTGTCAACGTGGGCAAAGACATAAAAGTGAAAGTTTAGAACCAACGCTATTTATTTGCAAACAATCTTAAGGAAATGCAACTAAATCTTTGAAACCTTGATCTTTTTCAACATTTCTGCATCTTTACTTCCAACAACTTCTGTTATGGAACCATCGTCTGAACGACGTTTAATAGGTGTGTTGGAGTCTTCAACTATAGCTGGAGGTGTGTTTCGTTTACCACTTTTAGTGATTGTCTGCAAAAGAAACCTATTTTATAATAATGATGACCAATGTCTAAACCAAACCTATTTTACAATAGTGATGACCAATACCTCAGTCAGAGATTTTACATTTGAATCGGAAATATCAGAAATCAGAATTCATGATGTAGATATAAATAACAATTATGAATATAAAACGTGTATCAAAATCTTTTTTCCCCTATTATAACGTTATGAATTTAAAGCAATTAAATTCAATGAAAGAGTATAAGAGTTTATGGTCTAATTAATTGATATTTTATCTCATTATTCATGTGTTGTTAATTTCCCATAATAGGTGATTATTAAATTAGTTTAATAAGTATTTAAGTTTGTAGTTAGTGTTTAAAAATCTCTAACCCCATGAATTTTTTATTTAAAATGCATTTTTGTTTAGTGTAATCCTAACATGATATGTTTATTTACTAATTTAATAATGTATTCATTAATACTAAGTTAATAATATAATAAGTAATTTTTTTATTTAATTAAAACGTTAAATGAAAATCAATGTATGTTTTTTTTTTAATAAAAAAAAGTATAATAAATTAAATTAAAAGTGATGAGAACATACTGATATGTAAGTAACCAAATTTTTAATACTTGTGCTTGGGAAAAGCGTCAGGAACTCATCTTTTTTTGTAACGTTTAATCTTTCAATCATAACGTTCATTACTTGAGTATGAACTCCGTCACACTCAAATAATCTTCGAAGAAACAAAAATTATGTTGTTATTTATCATCTAAATTTGTTCAAAGTAATATGAAATCTACAGTACATTCATACCTTTCTCTGTAGGACACTGCTTGTGGAATGTCAGGATTGAACATTACTTTAGTGCAGTTTAACCCAGCAGTTAGTTTATATTCCCCTGGAAAAAAAATTAGCGATCGATTGTAAGTTTAAGTTTGAACATATTGATTTATTATATAGAAGTTTATGTTTGTTTGTTGCTCAAAATAATTAAATGTACCTTGATGAATTGTTACAACTCTCAACAATATGATAATCACAACATGTTTGTTGTCTTTTGAATTTAGAAGTGCATCCAATTCGTCGACAAATTGGCCGTATAAAAAACATTTAATTTTTTTGTTGAAAAAAAATTAAATAAAAGTTGTTAACTTTCTTCTATAGGAATTTATAGAAATTAATAGGCTTAATACATCAGAAGACCCCTATAATTGTAAAGGGAATCAAATCCAGGGCCTGGAAATTTTTTGCATCAAATTGGGTCCCTAGAAATATTTTTTTAATTCAATTAAGGCCAAAGTGTGCCGGCCTTCAATTTTATCCCAGTCATCAATTCCACGTGGCTTTTATAATTTTTTTTAATTAAAAAATAAAATAAAAATTATTTTTAATTCCAACTCATTAAAAAAAATTATTTTTTTTAAGGCCAAATAAAATTTTAATTGAATTAAAATCCAAATTTTTAAATTTTCTTTTAGGGCAAATATTTTTAATTTTTTTAAGGCCAAATTTAATTTTTTTAAAAAAATAATTTTTAGTTTTTTTTTTAATTTAAAAAAATTATAAAGGTAAATACATGGAAGTGTTGATGTATTTGAAGTTATTTAAATGAAGGTAAATATTTACATACCAACTAAGAACCGCTCGTCAAAGTCATGATTTAGAATTTCATGCACGTTGTCAAATATCAGATCACGCACAGGAAACACATCTATATTATATGGAACCATCCTTGTTCTACTTTGCAAGTGTATCTTGTAGATATGCCTAGATGCACTAAGACCTCGGAAATTATGTCATACCCAGAAATATTCAAAACGGTATACCAAACCTTCCGTGTTTCTGTTGGCAAAACGTTCATGAAGGTTACGCCTACACTCTGCATGGATTGTTTGACCCTAGAAATGAAGGAGTTTCATATGAATTTATGTCCGTAAATTAAATTAAAATACAATTACATATTTAATAATAGCGAAATTATTTCTGGTTTACATACCTTTCGATCCATCAACAACAGATTATAGAACGAACCATCGTGTCCTTCCTCATATTCTTCATCCTCTTCTTCAGCAAACCACGCCCTTATTACTCGAACGACAATAGTCCAATCATGTGCTAAAGGAGTCAGTTGGTCAAGTAGGTTATAGTTCGGATTCATGATGCAAGGAAGTTTTGGAGATGAAAACTAACGTATGTTAATTTTGGCCTGAACTTGTGTATAAAAGGAGATGTTTACTAAAGTATATATATATATAGGCTTATTGCTCTTCTGTGATTCCTAATTGATTTTGTTTTGATTTATTATTATTTTTTGTTGAAGCTCGAATTTTTATTAGTATAAGTTGAGTTTTTTTAAAAATTTAATGTGTTATTCAATTTTTACTTGATTCTGAATTTTTAATTTATGTATGTAGGTTTTATTTACTTAATTGACGCACATAATTTTGTATAATTAATGTATACTAGTGTTTTTTACCCGCGCGTTGCACGGGGAATACATCTATTATATTTGATAGGTCAATTAATACCTTGATAATTAAAAATATAATAAACAACGGATGAAATAGAAGAGTGTGAAATGATGAGCAAAGTGGATAAAAAGTCTTAAATTAAAACCCTTGTTGCATAGATTGAACTTCGTACAATTGAATAACTAATAAAAAAATTGGTTAACCAAATCTTAAATTATGCAAAACATATTAAGGGATGTGGTTTAATGATGGCTAATAAACAATAGCTGATTTAATCTACAATGAAAAAAAGAGAAAAGATTCTTTATGTACGTGATTATGCGAGTTCATTTTTTACACAATAAAATAAACTAAGTTTGACCCATATCAACATGAAGTCGTTTCACATTCTTCATGAGCCTAAAGACAATAACACAAATTATAGATATGAAGAATCATCAATAAAGCATTCAGAACACATTTTAATCTTAGAAAAAAAAGAATGTACCGCGAAATTTGTTATTGTATTTGATAAATTAATTAATACTTAATGAAGGTACTTTCTTGTTAAAATATATTTCTTCCCGTAGGAGAATTTAACTCCTATAATAATTTGTACAAAAAAATTAAAGTGGACTATATTATTATGTAGTAAAAAATTAACATCAAACTATATTATATTATGTTTTTCTTGTAACAAAAAAAATTCCGATGAAATCTTATTAACATTTATTTTTATGTAGAAGTATTTTCATGTAAAATATTCTTCCTATATATAAAGGCTTTTAGGCTCTTTCTAATACATTTAGATCCAGCTTCTCCTTACTCTCAGGATGCCTGAAAGTCTTTTCTCAAGTCTATCTGGTGGGTAATATCGATGAAGATGACGACACCCACCATACCTTGCTTGCTTCAAGGTCGATCTCTTGTATCCTCCTCCTGCCGAAGACTTTAAGAGTAAACCTTGCCACTTCAACTTTCAACGATCGAGTTTCAGTTGCTTTTTCTGTTGATCCAGGTGAGAAAGCTTACTAAGGCAACCTCTGCTTTTGTCTATCTCCCAATATAAGAAGCATGCTGCTTTGCTCTTATAGTAGTACTAATGGGCGTACTTTAGAACAAATTTCTAGCGAAGGTCTTGACAGTTTGGAACTGAAAGGTTTGGTTCATTAATAATATCTAGTAGTTTCATTATGCTATTCTGCTTTTGAGCTTGTTGTACTTACCAGAGCATTTCTGCGATAAAAAAAATTCAGAATAGTAAAGCAGTCGTAGTATGCTCCCTTTACTTGCTCTAGTCTCAAGTGATAGCTGAGTGCATATTGTTTACATCTGAATTATATATATAAGACTCTTAAAAACAACTACTTAATTCTCCATTACAAAGAATATACATTACATCAGAACCTAATTATTATTTGTCAGTGACATAAGTGTCGAAAATAATAGTATTAATAATGGAAATTTCGAATGGTGTGGATAAGGATTAAAAGTCAAATCTCATAAGAAAGAAAAATCTCCATTTACATCAAAATCTCTCTCAGATTTCTCTACCTCACTATCACCACCTTTTTTCTTATAAATTATCCACAAACACAGTCACAAATTCCACACAGTACCTAACATCATATGCAAATTTTGTTTTCACTACAATGAGAGTCTGTTCTTTGGCATAAAAAAGCACTTCATAAAGTAAGAAGGTATCACATTTTGAATTTAAATCATTAAAATATTTATTTCTAATTAAAAAATCAAATGAAACTTGCTTCCAAATCAGCAGCAATCCTAGGTGCTATTCCTGATTGTTGTCCAACTTTAACATGAATTAATATGAACTCATGCTAATTCAAATGAAACTTGCTTCCAAATCAGCAGCTTCCAGCCGTATCTGCATTCTAAGTAACAGACAATCAAGAACTCATGAAGTGAGATTGATAGACATATTAGAGTAGGATAGACTAAAGACCACCAAACATAATAGCAATATGTGCAACATCAATCTAGCTATGATAGTGCAAAGATAGCAATCAAATTTGCAGACAGATATGAAAGCCAAAGAATGAATTGAAGCCACTTTTTGGCTATGGCCTTCCAGGGGTTTCCATAACCAATCAGATTTATTTGTAAGGGGAAACTAATCACATGCTACTAAAGAAGATGAATGGAAGAAAACCCCCCTAGAAATTTTAGACCCATTATATTTGTTGAACGGCTAAAACAACTCTTTGCTTTATGTAGAACTGTTGTTGAAAGTACAATAACCAAATCAAAAACATATGCTGATACTAAATCGTAATGTGATAATTACACACTCATGCAAGCAAGACTTCCAATCACACTAAAGTTTGATTAATTGAACCATAGTAGAACAATGATTAATTATAAAATCTAATATTTCCTTCGAAAAGTGACTTTTAATATATGTAATGATGATAGATAGATGTAGAATTGATGAACTAAGTCAGTAAAACTATATATGCATCACAGTAGTGCAACACCAAACACACATCTCTATCTCTTATCTGGTGAATATATACATATGCATCAAAGTAGTGCAACACCAAACACACATCTCTATCTCTTATCTGGTGAATATATACATATAATGGACTGAGAAAAACCTCCATGAGTACTGGTCTCACATGTTTCGTGGCTTACTTGAAATGAGAGCAAGATAAGATCTTGAGTCATCAATCATGTTTCATCGTCAGCTAGCTGAGAATCAGAGAGTGTAGTCAGAAAGAGGTATGCACCTCATTTCCGTTCTGTACCTACGGATAGATTCATTCAAATGTTTCCAGGGAAGCCAAGGAAATCAATTTATTGTTAGAACATTGGTTTAGGCGTTTAGCATATTAGAAAGGATAACACCAGTTTTAAAAGCCTAACCTCAATAGTATAGCTTGAGCGAACAAAGATAAGCAGTAAAATCTCATCCATGATATGTAGTTCTGTAGTTGTAACGGCAAGCACCAACAATAATAATTAATTTCCTCAGGGCAAGAAGCAGGCAAAAAGAAAAAATTACCAAATAAAAAAGGTGCAAGGAAAAAAATCTACAACTTCTCATTTCTCTCCTCTCAATTCTTTCACTCCCTCAATCCACTTCACTGACAATGATTAGGTTAATCAAAACATACACAGATCAATGTTTCACCTCCTATAACATAGGACACAAATTTTAGATGCAAATTAAGAAAAACGAATAAAATAGAATCACATACAAAGGAGAATCAGAAAACATAAAAAACAAATCAAAATATTGCAAAATTTCATATAGAATATAAAATGGACTCACCATCCATGACTTCCAAAGAATCTCTTTTGGTGGAATATCTATAAAAAAAACCTGAAGAAAAGAATTTGAAATTAGCATGGCAAGTGATGAACGAAATTGACCTTGAAGTCAAACATGAGTGAATGAAAGTTAAAGGTAAAGTAAAATAAAATTGAAAAAAACCATAACATATTATGCAAGCAAAGGAAGAAAATAATTTGAAACCTCCATCTGCAACCTTCCCAATCAGAAAAATATTATTATCACTTAAAAACAACATAAATCCTAATCAAATCTAAAATAAAAAAATGTACTAAATAAATATAGATAAGAACTATCAAAATCTAGCAAATCACAATAAAAACTCATAAAATCCGCAATTAATTAAAAATCTGAAAATTCAATAAAAATACCATAAAAATTAATTAATACTCTAAAAATAAATAATAATATAAATTAAGATAAAATTCAGAAATAAACAACATAAATCCTAATCAAATCTAAAATTTAAAAATGTACTAAATAAATATAGATAAAAAATATCAAAATCTAGCAAATCACAATAAAAACTCATAAAATCTGGAATTAATTAAAAATCCGAAAATTCAATAAAAATACCATAAAAATTAATTAATACTCTAAAAATAAATCAAAAATAAATTAAGATAAAATCAAGAAATAAAAAACATAAATCCTAATCAAATCTAAAATTAAAAAATGTATTTTTTTTATTAAGGAGAAATAAGGTAAGGAAAAATCAGGGCACATGTGGCAAGTGGGGCCAAGGAGAAAGAGCTTACATGTAAAATATTAGGTGAGAATTAATCTAGGAGCGACACGTCACTAACTTGGCATGTGAGAGCGACACGTCATGCTAGAAGTTGTTCTTTTCTAATATATATTGATATTGATTGATTGATAATCAAGTAATTGTAATTAAGGAATTATTACTAAGTTGTTGCTTGATTTTTTAAAAACAAATCGATGTAATTAATGTACTTAATTGTGATGGATGAATTTTAAAATTAAATTAATGTTATTAATTTTGTTTTTTTTAATTCTAATTTAAAAGTATTTTAATTCAATTTTCCTAAATAGCAGTCAACGGTTTTAAGGAAAGAAATTTTTAAGGAATATTTGTTAAAAATATTTGAATGTAATTAAGGAAGTTAGACTATTTTGTTATTTTGAATTTAATGTACTTTATCACGTTATTAATGCAATAAATTTGGTATTTTTTTTAATAAATATGGTTTTTTTACGCATTAAAGGTTGAAAAATACCTTTATTTAAATTTTAATTTTTTAAATGCTAAATATCATAAATGCGCTTGATTATTTATTAACTAAAAGTTAATGCAGAAAAAAATCATTAAATGTGTGACTAAAACACATAAATGCGCGTGATTATTTAAGGAATAAAAGTAAATGTATGAAAAAGTCATGAAAATGCGTTTATTAATTTGTAATATGAGAATTTATGATTTTTAATCACTTCTTTAATTTATTTATGTCTAATTAAATTCGTAGTGTAATATGTTTCAATACGATTGTTCAACATTATTTTTGGACAATTAGTAAAGATGCAAAACATATAAAGAAAACCAATAAATTTGTGATGCCTCATAAATTTTACCGTCATACAAATTTCATAAAATTCAGAATTATTTAGGATAGACTGATCGGAAATTAACGTCTTTCAAACTTAAACGGGTAACTTGAGACAGATGGAACCATGTCCATTCTTTGAATGAAAATGTATTCTCCAATGTTGGTTCCTGTTATTACAGTGGCCTTTATAACATTTGTTCCAAGATCAGCAACTATTAGCCGCGTTCCAATGTATAAACTGGCTGCTTGATCTATATTTCTCAATAGCATTATCGGAGCACCTTACTTCCATATAATTTTTTGATTTGGTATTCCTGAGCATGTAATATCATTTAAGAATTCTGTAGTAAACCACTCTGATTGTAGTTCAGTGTCCTCGTCAGATTTGCAAGTGTTATCTGAGCTTAAGTACTCTGTTGTATTACCTGGTAGTAAATCAAGCATAAAATAATTAACTTTCTCAACACATTCCAATGTAGGACACAATATGCATCGTCCTTCCAAAAACTTTTCAGTCTTCATGTTCTGCACCAAATTGGGATATGCAAATCAATCAGGTCAAGAAGTGGATTTTCACTATCTTGTATCAAAAGATCTTCAGGAATTTCAATATCTGATTCACCACGCTCATTTTATTCGAAATCACCATCTCTGATTTTAAGAATTCAGTCAGCAAATTCTTTAATTTCTGTTGCAAGCTCTGGTGAACCTGTTGTGCGTAATCTCATGTTTTTAGTGACCTTTAAAACTTTACAGTATTTCCAAAGATCAGAAGAATTTACTATAGCAGATACAATGTCTTGCCTTCCACCTTTTGGAATGAATGGAAGAATTTGTCTGAAGTCACCACCAAGAACTACAACCTTACCGCCAAATGGTTTGTCCATGTTGCTTTCATCTTCCTGTCTCATGATATCGCACAAAGTTCTATCAAGTGCCTCAAAACAATTCTTATTTAACATAGGAGCTTCATCTCAAATGATGAATTTGGCACAAATCAGTAAATTTGCCCTTAAACTATCTTGTTTGATGTTGCAAGTAGCTGTTTCATCGGTTTGCAATGGAATGCAAAATCTGGAATGTGCTGTTCTACCACCCGGCAACAACAAAGAAGCAATACCACTTGAAGCAACATTCAGAACAATCATACCCATTGAACGGATGGCTGCAGATAATGTATTCCAGACAAAAGTTTTTCCAGTTCCTCCATATCCATACAAAAAGTAAACTCCGCCACTATCAAACAACACCGATTGCATTATACTATCATATACACCCTTCCGTTCTGCTGTCATCATTGTTAGATAGGATGCATGTTTATTTGTCATTTCTTCTTTGTTGTAGTTAAGCTCATCTACTATGTACTTGTTTTGAAACTATTCCACATCATCAAAAATTGGATAGGGCAGACAATTATGTTCCTTAAGAGATTTGCCATTTCTTTAAAGTATTTTCTCTATCTCAGCCAAACACAAATTTTGTAACTGATCAACTTCAATATTTAGTTCTGAAAAAATCATCAAAGTCGATTTTTAATACCCTATAAAATTCGAAATTTATCATTAATTCATTTTAAAATTAGTAGATGCGTGTAAATATTAGTCCAGTAAGAAGTAATGTAGTAAAATGGCTGGCCCAAGATTGTGGTACTCTTTTTCCTTGCTAGGTTTTTCTCCCAATGGATTTTTCCTAGTAAGGTTTTAATGAGGCTCTTTCTTGGGACTACGCTGTTGCCATTTTGCGGTTCGGTGGTGGGCTTTTGTGTCTCAGCTTCATGTATATGTACTTTTTCTGGTTTGCTTCTCTAGCTCAGGCTTTCTTATTAATAATATATCTTCCATTTTCAAAAAAAAAAGTAATGTAGTAAAAAATTAATAGTATATTAAAAATTGTTATTTTTAATGAATAGGATATAGTTTTTACTTTTTTTTGCACAGTGTAAAAATAATCAATAAATAAAAATTAAAGTTTTTAAAATATAATCCCTAAGGTTTTAAATATGGTAATATTTATAAAAAAGGACATGAACGCAAGTATTAAATATGGTAATATTTATAAAAAAGAAAATGAACGCGGTTTTTTAAAACGAAAAGAATATAACAGTATATATGTATTTATAATTTTGAATTAAAATCATTAAAATTTAAGTATTAAAACCTTTTTTTAAAGCGTTAAAGAATATTCGAAATTAAAGTTCTGATCATTGACTATCATTAATGTATTTTAGACACAATAAATAGGTCTGGAAAATATGTATCTTTTTAATGAACGGAAATTTGTTGTCAATGTTTGTACTCCCTCTGTTCCTAAATAACCGACACTATTTTTAGCTGAATTTTGTTCCTAATTAGCTGCCACTTTACAAAGTTAAAGAGAACATTAATTATATTTTACAATTTGTACCATTCATTTATTGGTGGTAGGAAGATTGAAATGTTAGAATTAATTAGAGAGATAAATGGTATAATAGAAAGTTACATAATACTTTTAATAAAACAAGAACATTAATTATTATTTCTTAATACTTGTGCAACAACCTTAAAATGTCAGTTTTATAGGAACAGAGGGAGTATTATGTATTGACTAATAATTATTAATTTTTAAAAACATTAAATAGGGGTATTAATGTTTTTTTAATATCGACTAAAATTTGAATGTTGTAAATCAAATTAATGTAACGTATACTCCCTCCGTTCCTTTTTAAGTGTCGTTTTAGCATAAAACTCTCCAATCAAGATAGTGAATTGTTAGAGTGTTTTTTCTCATTCTACCCTATCACATTTTAATCATAAAGTCATAAAGCTCTCCAACAAAGATAGTGGATTGTTAGTTTTTTTCCACTCTCTCATATCATTAAACCATCTACCACTCTCACTCAATCATAAAGTCATAAAGCTCTTCATAGTTATTGAGAAAGGAGAATTTTATGGAAAATGTGATGTGGAGTTATTGAAAAAGTAAGGGTATAATTGACAAATAGAAACTTAAAACATTAAAATGACAGTTAAATAGGAACAAAAAAATTCTTCTAAAACGACACTTAAAAAGGAACGGAGGGAGTATGTAATTTCGTTGACTAACAATAATGTATTTAATAACATTAAATGACAATAAACACCATTTTAAATTAATTACACATGAATAAAGGAGTTAATTTGTATTTATAATTTTGAATTTAAATCACTAAAAATGATATTTAAAATCATTTTTTTCTTAAAACGTAACAGGATAATCGAAATTAAATTTTTTATCATTGACTAACATTAATGTTTTTTTAAAAAGTCAAATAGGTGTGTAAAATAAATTTATATTTAAAGAACAATTTTTATAGTTAATGTTTTTATTATTAATTGACAAATAATTAATGAATGTTAAAAAGCATTAAATAGGAGTATTATTGTTTTTTATCATTGACTAAAATTTGAATGATGTAAATAAAAAATTAATTTAATGTATATGTAATTTCGTTGACTAACATTAATGTTTTTACTAACATTAAATATCAATCAATTATAAACACCATTTTAAATTAATTACACATGAATAAAGTTCATTAATGTCTTTTACGATTTTAAATAAGGAAATTAATATAATTAAGTGGTTTATATAAGGAAATTGAAGGAAATAAACAATTAATTTCGAAAATATTTTCCTTAAATAAATAGTCAATGCATTAAAATTTAATTAATTATTTTAAATTTCCATATTTGAAAAAAAAACCAAAATAACATTTATTCCATAAAGCATTTAATGCCTTTTATGATTTTAAATAAGGAAATTAATATAATTAAGTGGTTTATATAAAGGAATTAAAGGAAATAAATAATTCATTTCGAAAACATTTTACTTAAATAAATATTCAATTCATTAAAATTTATTTAATTATTTTAAATTTATTTATTAAAAAAAACTAAAATAGCATTAATTCCATAAAGCATTTAATGTCTTTTATGAGTTTAAATAAGGAAATTAATATAGTTAAGTTGTTTATATAAGGAAATTGAACTAAATAATTAATTAATTTTGAAAATATTTTCCTTAAATAAATAGTCAATGCATTAAAATTTATTTAATTATTTTTTTTCTTATTAAAAACAACGAAAATAGCATTTATTACATAAAACACTTAATGTCTTTTATGATTTTAAATAAGGAAATTGAAGGAAATAAATAATTAATTTCGAAAATATTTTCCATAAATAAATAGTCAATGCGTTAAAATTTATTTAATTATTTTAATTTTACTTATTTAAAAAAGACGAAAATAACATTTATTTCATAAAGCATTTAATGTATTTTATGATTTTAAATAAGGAAATTAATATAATTAAGTGGTTTATATAAGGAAATTGAAGTAAATAAATAATTAATTTCGAAAATATTTTATTAAATAAAACTTGGCTTCCGATTTTAAAAAGTAATTATTATTTTTTTACCATTTTTTATCATTTTAAAATTTGAAATTATTTTAAAACCAAGGAAAAGGGGATTCATGTAATTAATTATTTAAACATTTTTTTTTTCATCTGAAAAATGGAACTTATTTCAAAAAGGATTTTTTTTAAATGGTATAAAGCAATAATTTGACATGAATGATTTTGATATTAGACTAACTTAAATTGGCTTTTAAAAACGGTTTTTATTTTTAAAAAGGTAAGGTAAAAAATTGTTTTTGGTATTTGACTAAAATTCTTTTTATATATAATCTTGTTTGGATCCTGAACGTAAAAGGATGACAAAGAAAAGAAGAACCATTGAGCATATTTGAATATCTTATTATTATAAATGGCCGATGAATGCAAAATTGTCAATTATATCAAGCTTGATTCAGCTCACAAGACAAAGTGATGAACGCGGGGAAAAAATTGTACGTGTAAAACAAAGGAAAAACAAAGTAAATCATGAGAACAATTTCAGAATAAAAAAATAACAATTAATCTTGGATTTTATTTGATAAATAAAGTAAATCATGAGAACAATCATCTGATGTAGATTGAGAAAAACAAAACAACGAAAAGATACCAAAGACAAAATAACAACTGATTAAATTTTGGAATGAATAACAACTGACTAAATATTTCTATACAACACCTTAACTTCATTAGTTCTATTCGCTATTCTTTCAAACCTAAAACAAATTATGTCACCGTCACTAATGTCGCCATTAATTTTGCTAATAAGAGTCTTATATAAGCTTTTTAATAGAGAGGGGTGTAGGTTAAGGAGAAGGGTGTACATTAATAAGAGGAAAGGAGGAATTATTGGCATGTATGATTTTTAATGGAATTAGCCAATCATGAGATGCCACGTAGGCGGTGATTGGACCTAGAAAAACCCCTGAATGTATATATTATGGATTATGGATTACATGTTATTTTTAAAGTCATGAATACGCGATGATTGTTTTTAAATAGTAATTATTTAATTCTTTAATTACGTTATTAATTCATTCTCAAAATTTAATTCAATTCCATCAGATTTTTTTTAATAAATTACGTTATATATATAAAAATGGAAAGAAGGATGAGTTTTTTTTTCTTTTAAATAATCAATGGAGATACATTACGTTTTTTTTAAAAAATAAACGTTTTGTATATGTAAAAGGAAAAGAAGATCACATTTTTATTAAATAATTAACGGTATAATTAAAACTAATTAAATATTATAAGAGGTAATGGTATAATTAATTGAAAAAAAATTTTGACGAAAAATTGGGAAATTAATTGAATATTTGACTGAATGTCGATGTGTATTTAATTTCTCAAAATTCTACACAAATTAATGCATTTTTAAACGCATTAAATACATGATTATTAAATTTAAATATTAATTATTAATACGTTTTCTATAAATAAGGAAATTAATTGAACCGAATTCAAATTTATTAAATAGCAATAATGTCGTGCTTTATTATTTTATAAATAAGTCTAGAATTAAAAACAATTAAGACTAATTAAATAATAAAACAGATAATGGAAGATTTATTGCTCAATTTTGACTAACAATTAATTCAATATCAACGTTTTCAAATTTGTATAATTATTAATTATTTTGACGAAATCAAAAATTTAAAATTTAAATCACTAACCAATGTCTTCATTAATTTTTCTATAAATAAGGAAATGAATTGAATACAATTAAAATGAATTAAATAGCAATAATGTCGTGTTCTATTTTACTATAAATAAGTCAAGAATTAAAAAGCAATTAAGACTAATTAAATACTAAAACTGATAATGGAAGAGTTATTGCTCAATTTTGACTAAAACTTAATTCAATATCAATGTTTTCAAAGTTGAATAATTATTAATTGTCTTGACGAAATCAAAAATTTAAAATTTGAATCACAAACTAATGTCGTCATTAATTTTGCTATAAATAAGGAAATGAATTGAATACAATTAAAATTAATTAAATAGCAATAATGTCGTGTTCTATTTTACTATAAATAAGTCAAGAATTAAAAAGCAATTAAGACTAAAATATGTGATTTATACTTTTACAACGAAATTGGTGAGATCTGCACATTATAGCTTCCAAGCGCCCCATATTGCCATAAACATCACAATCCGAAATTTCCAACATTAGAGTGCATTGTTCCTTTCTGTCATGATATCTCGCCAGTTTTACTTTGCCTTGTGGAGTAAAAGGTAGCAAATGCAAATTAATCAGCAAAATTGTAAGTCACATAAACCTCTATTAGTGAGTTCTGTACATTACAACTTCCAAAACGATATCAGGATCTAGGAAGATACATAAAAAAACAAAATTAAAACAACATCAAAGAGATCGAATGAGAAATTGCAAAAAAAAAAACGAAATTTAAACAAACCTCCAAGATCCCTTGTTATGAAAACTGCAAAACCTGAAAATAAAGAAAATGGAAACACATAAACCAGAAATGAAAAAATGTATCCGAATATGTGAAAACGTCACAAAAAACGAAGGTAACACAATGCAAATGAGATCGATCGTTAGAAAAAAAAAATGAAACACAACGACATGAGAATAGATTAAGGAGAACATGCATGAAAATAATGATTAGAAAAACACCTTTCAATCATGAAGAATAGTGAGAAGCTGTGAAAAAAAAAAAACAGAGGAAAAAAGAATTGTGATGACAGTGATAAAATGATGGAGAAAGAAAGAAACAATTGGAGAGTCTTATATATGATTTTTAAGAAATTGATAAATACATGTACAACTTGTAGTCCCAAACCTTGATCTGGTAATCATCATCTGCAATTGAAAAAATGCTCAACTTGTTAATAGTTAACGAAAAAAATTCAGATCTAACTGGTCGATTGAATGAAAAATGAGGATGAATACCGAGAATCAATAGCCAAAGACCAAGAGAAGCTGAGAGTTGTGGAAATTAAATGATGGAGAGAGATTCAAATTATGGAGAGAGGAATGAAGAATTAGAGTCTTAAATAGGCTTTTTAAGAGAGATGAGTGTAGGTTAAGAGGAAGGGTGTACATTAAGAGGAAGGAAGGAATTCGTGCATGTAGGATTTTTAATGAAATTGACCAATCATGAGGTGCCACGCATGCGATTACTGGACCTAGAAAAACCCCTAAATGTATATATTATGGATTTATCACATAAATTAAAAATTATCCATGTAAATTCATAACCATTTCATTCAATTTAAATATGTGGCAAAATTTCATTAATAAACAAAGAAATGAGACAATACTGAGAACAGAAGTTTTTTGTCGCATTCGTAAACTACCAGACAGGCAAATCATTCTGGAAAGTGATAGTGCCGAAGTAAGTAGCCACAACTTTCCTGTTGTCTCCTATATTAAGTGTAATTTTTAGTAACACTTGTGGACCATGTGAATAGTCTGTCCAAAAATAATTAGAGGCCCGTTGACAAATATGAATCAGCTCTTTACAAAAATTCGTTACAAAAAAAAAAGTGTGGATTATTGCATGAAAAAAATTTAAATTAGGCTTAAGTAAGTTTTTGCTCCTGCAAAATTCATCATTTTTATTTTTTGACCTTAGATTTTTTTTAACATCCTCCTAAAATTATACATTTTGTTTTTAGTCCTTGTATTCACATTTCCAATCCAAACTAAACATAATTAATACAATTAATGCAATAATATAAATAAATAAACACAATAATCATTTAACATAATAACTATTTAACTCATGCAATGTGTAATTCCGTTTAATTTAAATGGAAAATGTGAGAGCAATGATTAAAACCAAAACATGTAATATCTAGAGGGTGTAAAACACAAAAATATTTTCCAGAGATAAAAAACAAAAATAGTGTATTTTGCATGGATAAAAACTTATTTAAGCTTTTAAATTTTATTTTATTTTTTGAAAATATTTAAGCTTTTAAATTAATTTAGATAAAAGGAGATTCTCTAAATCCTTAAGTAAATATGAGGCATGATCACCCTAATGATAAGTGATATACTAATATTCCTTACTCATAAGGTATGTCAAAATATGAATAATGTTGAGTTCACAAACCATTTCCATCTCCACCTTATTTAAATGTGAAGAGAAATGCGAGAAATAAGTGATATAATATATGATGTGACTGAAAATGCAGACAAAGATATAAAGAAAATTGAGTAGAAATTGTTGAAAATTGAGAGAGAAATTATTATGTCGTGATAGAGATATAAAGAAAACTGAGTAGAAATTGTTGGAAATTGAGAGAGAAATTGTTAAGTCACTGCCCTAAAGTAAAATTCCCGACAGACCTCGATGTAAATCCTAACTGCCGGTTTTGCCCCCAACGGTTTACACAACTACGATCTAACCTGTACACTCAAGGCAGACTGTATGGAGTCTTCACAAAATATTGTCCAGAAGAGGGTATATCGAAGAAAATGGGAACAGATCGAGTTGAGACAAAGGAAAACCTGATTGCTCTATCTTCATTTATTTTTCCAGCTTCGTACCATTCTTTTATACATGAGAGAATAGATGATGGTATTAGCCAATTAAACGAAATAATACAAAACACTTTGACAATTCAAGAATTCAACGGAAATCATTGGCATAAATGAGAATTATTGGGTAATATGATGATTGACTTTCCAACGTAAATAATTTCATTATTATTCCCTATATTAATTATGCCATCAATGAAAATAATTAATATTTTAAATAGGTAGATTGTCATTTAACTATCCGAAATGAAATGAAAAGAGAAAGTGAGGTATAAATGTAAAAATATTAGACTAAAAAACATTTTTGGCCCCTGATGTTTCAAGTTTGTGCAAATTCTGCTTCTACTCTATTTTTGTCGACTTTTCTACCCCTCATGTTTTCAAACAGTGCACCGTCTACCCCTCCGTCAGTCAGACTTTCTCAGAAAAGGTTCTTGAGTGGATTGGAGAGATGAAGATGAGTATATGAAGTTGATGGTGATCAAGGAAATGATATAAATTAAATTTGTTTGATGTATATATCAATTATGTATGTAACTGAACTGAACTGGTTAAATGCATGTTTTGTTACTTACAGGTCTTGAGTTTGAATCTCTCATGCTCCATTGTTTCCAATTTCACTTGTAATTTCCACGTGGCAGGTCCAAAAAATATAAAAAAAGTCAAATCAGCTCATTCCATTAGTTTTTTAACGTCTGACTGACGGAGGGGTGGACGGTACACTGTTTGAAAACATGAGGGGTAGAACCATCGACAAAAATAAAATAAGGGCAGAATTTGCACAAACTTAAAACATCAGGGGCCAAAAGTGATTTTTAGCCAAAATATTACTGCACCACTTAAGATCAATAGCAGTTGTGGACACCAGGCGTTGCACGTTGACTCGTTCAAAATCTTCTCGATCGACCATGTTGTATCTCTCTTTATATATACACCTTCACAGTTAACTGGTTTAAATACATTGTGTTGCAGACAGTAGTGCAATTAAAACATCTTTATACTAATTGTAACGTACTTATGGAAGGAGTAGGAGGATCCTTAGGTGTGAGAAAAGGAGCTTGGAGTAAAGTGGAAGATGATCTTCTAACGGCTTGTGTACTTAAATATGGGGAAGGAAAATGGCACCTTGTACCCTCAAGAGCAGGTATGTACTACTAGTAATTAACATTAGTTTATTGCTTTTGTCATACCAATTAATGAGCAACCATTTATTGTAGTATAAGTTAATTAATTAGCAGGTTATAGGTTTTAAATTGCAGTGCACTTATATTAAGCTTCTCTTCAATGGCAACCATCATATATATCACATATGTCTCTTCTCTTTCTAAATGTCTGTTAATGATTGTGCATGTCTTTGTTATATATAAACGGAGTCATAAAAATAAATTACTGCCACTAACTGCAATTTAAAATGGTGATTTAGTCCTACCCTAATTGATCAATAAAATTATTTAAAAGAAGTTTAAAATTTCTTACTCACTTATCTTAATATTGCCTCTGACATTAAAAACTATACTGGTTAATGTTTTTTTAAATTTTGCAGGGTTGAACAGATGCCGCAAAAGCTGTAGATTGCGGTGGTTGAACTACCTGAAGCCGAGTATTAAGCGGGGAGAGTTCAGTGAGGATGAAGTTGACATGATGAAAAGATTGCACAGACTTTTGGGAAACAGGTTGCTTTCACACATACACATCATATGCATAGACACTTATGATTAGTTTTTTTGTCTTTTTGACATGACATGTTAATAATTAAAGAACATTTAGTCATGCTATTTTAAGTTAATGGAATTAAGATCATTTTTTTCCACTTATTTTTTTTTGGATAAGCCATTTTTTTTTCACTTAATAAAATGCATTAATAAGAGCGTCGGAGTAGATGTCAATACACCATTCTCGATCAAGGAAACAACCTAAACTCCGTTGGAACTTTTCCAATCTAAACAAAATCACCATATGAAAAAGAAAATTTCGTCAAATCATCAGCCAAAAAATTATCAGTTCTACGAATAAAAGATTAATCAACTAAATTAAAAGATGAAAAACTAAATCATGACAGTCGTGAATAATAGCAGATAAATAGGAATGGTCTGCGGAGGGTCTCTTTCAAACCTCAAACTGGAGCAAACAATTCGTTTCAAAATAGACTCGACGGAAACAAAGATAAGAATACAGAGAAAAAACCTAACTGAAACACATAGCCTCAGCAAGTACATGAGATAAAACTGCAAGGGAAGTTGAAGTCTCAGCCGCAATTGGACCTCACCATGTATTTACAACTACTCATTTAGTATATATTATTTATTATTTATAATATGATTTTTATGTGTTAAAATTAATTTACAAAAAAATTCTTTAAATTGATGAACTATATTTTTCTTACGACAAATTAAAATATTTCTTTTTCACTATTTTTTTAATGTCTTTAACTCTTTTATATATATATATATATATATATATATATATATAGGGAGCATATCAGGTGAGAGGAGTGGTTTATAATGAGAGATGAGAGGAATAATTAATAACCCTTGGATCAAAATAAAGGGTTCAGATTAATTCTCACTTTTAAGTTCTCACGTGACCACCTCTCTCTTCAATTCATTCTTTTCGCACATACGCACACCATCGTTCGTTCAATTCATATTTACCTTCCTCTACCAGTTTGAAAACAGCCCTTGCATAGCATCCTTCTCTTGTTAGACTCCTTCTTCTAGCCTTAAGCTTAACTGTGGATTCACTTTGCACCACACTTTCTGTCTTATTTGGTAGGTAACCTTCTTTTGAGCAAACAAAATACTTCCAGCGCTTCACGCCATTTTTGTCTTTAGTTTCAGATGAGCAGCGAACACTAAATCCAGCATTATGTGCATACCTTTTGTAAAACTCTTCACCTTCTTCTAATGTATTTAATTGTTGTCCAACCTTCGGCTTTAATTCTTCAGCACAAGTTGGCACCCATTCGTTTTCCTAAAAAACATTACCATATAAGAAAAAATAACTTAATTACACAAAACTGAATATAGTAACATAGTGTAGAGAGCTTTGTACCTCTTCAATTGAGCTGTTGAGGGCAGAATCCATCCTTAATGGGGATACAATTCTACTCATTCCTGCATATAGCAATGTCGCCCAATTAGCTCATTGTATTTACCAATTAAAATTGAGAAAATAATAACTAATTCAGAACAAGTGGGATGAGATTATTCAAAAAGGGCATATACGTGGGATGCATTACAAAGATAAGAGTCAATTGAAATATATAAAATGCATACAGTGGGAACATTTTCAGCCAAGAAACAGTCAATTTTGGAAGCATTAATGTAACTTAATACCCTTTTACTCAGATTTTGCAATGAAAAGCAATGAAGTTCAGTGGAAGATGTTAAAAAATCGAAAGGGGGAAACCTGGGAATAAAACTTGATCATCACTCGAAAGGACGGTGGAGCGAAATAGAGCCTTGGTCCTCCGAAACGCTGCGAGGGTGGAGTGGGCAGAAACGTCGTCGTGGCCGAGGACGGAAGGAGACGTTGCCCGACGGCGAGAGGATGAAGTGAAATCGTCGGAGAAGAAGGCAGTGACGGGTCGTGTAATTCTGCCCGGCGACGGAGAAGATGAAGTGAACTCACGAGTCGTGTTTCTGGGGAGAGAACGAACGATGGTGTGCGTATGTGTGAAAAGAATGAATTGAAGAGAGAGGTGGTCACGTGAGAACTTAAAAGTGAGAATTAATCTGAACCCTTTATTTTGATCCAAGGGTTATTAATTATTCCTCTCATCTCTCATTATAAATCACTCCTCTCACCTGATATGCTCCCTATATACATATATATATATATATATATATACTAAATTTACAACGAATAAATTGATTCGAGTTGTATTACTTAATTAATTCCCCTTAAATAAAGCTTTAAATTCGAATATTGTTTTATATAGAAAAAACTTTCGTTAAAAAAGTTAGTTTCACACATATGTACATGTGTAAGACCCAAACATTATTGTGTCACCGGTTAAATATGATGTAAATTTGTTAGATAAAAAAAGAATGATATATACTGTAGCAATCTTTGATTAAGAATAGTTTGTCCTGCATGTATAGATGGTCCCTGATTGCTGGAAGACTTCCCGGTAGAACTGCTAATGATGTGAAGAACTTCTGGAACACCAACGTTCGCAAGTCGAAGGTATCATCTCGTAAGGAAGAGATTCAATATGCAGAGCCAAAAGAAACAGTGAAACCCCACTCAGTGATTAAGCCTCAGACTCGAACTTTGTCAAAACCTTCACCCTGCAGCTTGAGGAAGTGGTTCCCAAGCAAAGATCAAGATGGGACCACACAGTGCCATATAACTCAACCATGTGCAGCTTCAACAGAGTGCAATGATAATCATAATAATAATGCTAAAGATAAGTGGTTGGGAACTGCAATTGGAGATAATGGAAGCAACCTGGAGAATGATAAATACTTCTCAGGAAACCAAGACTGGACGCTCATGAAAGACTTTAACTTGGATGAGGAGCTTCCTACCGACTTTCTTATTGAAGATCAAAGTTGGAGTGATTTTTTTCTTGATATCAATTTGTGGGATCTATGAGTTTAAAACATGCATGTAGTTTGGGAAAATAAACGTGTGGAAGTATGCTAGTAATGAAGATTGTGAGTGTGCTAGTAGTTTGGAAGAACTTATTTGAATTTATTTTATAGCATAAGCGTTTATGCAAATGTTTGAGAAAACTTATGTAAAAAGCTTATGTTCGTCACCAATAAGCTGTTATGAACTTAATTAGTTTAATTTTATAAGCTTTTAGCACTAACTTATGAATAAGAGCTTATGTTTACCTTTAACCTATTTTCAGCTTATTCCAATAAGGTTCTCAAATTAACTTATGAATAAAACTACAAAAAAATATTATTTAAGCAATGTTCCTGCTATGAACACTAGAAAAGAGGGTAACCTCTAAAGCGTAGAGAGATTGCCAAGAGAAAGAGAGAGAGTAACTAAATTTCATATGTATATTGAGCAAATGAGCAAAAAGTCTCTTACAATTGGTAACCGCCCCCTATTTATAGGGGTTGGAGCTGAGCCCCCGTATGCAAATGTCTTTAGTGGGCTAGTTGGACCTCGACCTTAGGAACCCGCCACTTGGCAGGTAACCCTCTGAGAGTTGCCCCTCTAGGAGCTCGCCCAGTCCAAGCAGGGATTTTTCTCTTCGATTAGGGGTGGTTTTCAACCAACGTAAATATGTTCGCCACAAACAACTCGCAGAGATTCTAAACTTTCATTTACTTGTGAGTTCACTGAAAAATGATATTTAACCGCGGGGCTGCAATAAGAAAGACAACTATTCGACGATATAAATATATGACATGTATTCAATGGCAAAACTTTTCAACTAGATAAGTAATAAGTAAAATCAAACAAGAGTTGAAATTTGATCATTATCAATCTGAACATGAATTTAGTGTTGTTGTATTAAAGGACAATTGACCTATACGACTGAGGCTATAACATTTATGGTCTAGCGTTGGCCATGTCAACCAATGTGTTGCATCGATTTAGATTTAGTTTAACCGACACTAAATTGTACCATCTACCAAATGATTTTTGCAAAGTGTTAGCATCGAGCCTTTTAATTAACATCAACCCCGACACTAAAATGATTATAGCGTCAATTTTTGTATTGTTAGCTTCAACTTTTGGTCAACACTAATGAATGTTTCTTATAAACGAATAAAAAACAACTTACTTAGAGCAGACATGTTTGGATACCGGTTAGTCGAACTCAAAAAGCACATTTTCCTCTTTCTAATGCTAAATAGATTATGAAAAGATTAATTGTTAGAATGTGCTTTTTTTTTCTTCAACTTTTAAGCAAACACACAGTTTGGTAAGAGTATTTTTCAATGCGTCAATATGTGTTGACACGCAAAAAGAAAACTGGATATATATCAAATTGTAGCTAGTTGTTAGCTGAAGTCGGGAGCAACAACTGAATGGAGAAGAAATCTTGCACTTGGATGAGATTAGTGGACAAATATGAAAGTCTAGGATTGAGAGTGAAGATATTTTTTCAGGAGTACACACAGAATCTAGGGCTAACCACGTGAAAATCAAATATGACTTCTCTCGTTAAATATATGAATGGTTGTTGCAAGTTAGGAGCCAGCTGATACGATGAAGACTAGTCTTTTAAGCTGACTAGAAGTGAGAAGACACTAACACTTTGCGATTTGTAGTGGCTTGAGCGGAGTTTAAGACGTAAGTTAGTAGTTACATGCAGGGGCGGATTCACCACCTGGCTTGCCTGGGCCCTTGCCCAGGCTCAAAGGAAATAATTTTTTTTTCTTTGGACCAGATAAGCATTTGGGTCAAAATTGGGTGAAGGTGAAGCAGGGTGATTGGGTGAAGGAGGATGAGGGTGAGTGAACTGTGAAGAGGGTTGTATGTGGGTGAGGGTGAGTAAAGCAGGGGTAGCGGCCTGTGGGTGATTTCTTCAAAATCGATTTTCTCTCCCAAAATCGCATCTGACCGAAGCTGAAAATCTTAGCTTCTGCATTCTTGTTTTTTCACTCTCTGCAACTCTCATCCACTTTTGTTCTCTGCATGCACAATACTTTAGGTAGAAATTCCAACATCAAGAAAGCTAATTGTCGTTGTTTGTTGCAGAAAGAAAAAAAAAAGAGAGAAGGAGGTGAATTGTGGGTGTTTTTTTTAGGCTTAATTGCACTTTTGGTCCCCCAACTATTGCCTTCATGCGAAAATCGTCCTCAAACTTCAAAATTAGCAAAAAAACGTCCTCCAACTATACATGTCGTTGTACTTTTGGACTGCTGTTTGCCTTCCGTGAGAAAAATAATGGGCGAAGCTGGTGTGACTCACTCACGCGTGTCTCCCGTGATTTTCTTCAGAGTGCTTGATGACTGGACAAGTCACATGCTTCTCACGTGACTCTAAAATGGTTCATGGTGAAGAAGACGATGAAGGAGAGAGATGATCATTGGAGCCTTTGAGAGTCACGTGAGAAGCATGTGACTTGTCCCGTCATCAACCTCTCTTAAGAAAGTCACGTGAGACACGCATGGGGGAGTCACATCAGCTTCTTACGTTAGTTTTCTCACGGAAGGCAAACAACAGATTGAAAGTGCAACGACATGTATAATTGGAGGACGTTTTTTGCTAATTTTGAAGTTTGGGGACAATTTTCGCAAGAAGACAATAGTTGAGGGACCAAAAGTGCAATTAAGCCTTTTTTTTAAAGGGAATTGTGGTTTGTTGAAAAAGACAGATGTGGAGTATGGAAGGATTTTTTTTGGGTAAGCCAATAATATTATATATATAATGCACAAGAAGTGCTAAAAAGAACAGATACAGATTCAGGTTCAAAGGAGAAGAAAAGAGAAAAAACAGAATTGAGAAAAGAGTGGAAAAAACAGGAACAACGAACACAGGGGAAGGATAGAGGTGGTTAGACAGCTTTGCAATGAATAAAAAGATAAGATACTTGTGGCTGGGATTGTTGGAGCTTAGTGGAGGGGTACAACTGTCATCATGTTTATTTTTTATTGTGTTTGTTTACAATTTTTTTTTAAACTCAAAACTAACCAAACAAACGTTTATTTACAATACATTTCAAAAAAAAAAACGTTTATTTACAATATTTAATAATTATATAATTTGTTTATTTCTCATTAAAAATAATTTCTCCAAGCATGTATATTAATTATAATATTTGTATCAATTTTCGCCATTACACACTCAAAATCAATTCTAATATCCAAACAAAATTCTCTTACAAGAATCTCATTTCTCACAATGTATCTAAGCATAAATTAAATCACTCAAACTCACGTCTCACGTTTACCAGATCCAATTATTGTCAGATCTAATCATGCTAACGTTAATCCAAACACACACTCAATTCTTTAGCCGCACACATACGCGTTTGGCCTGAAGCCCTGAACCCACTTTCTCCTCCTTCCTTTGCCCGTTCGCCGGCCGCCGCCTGCTGATTGGTCGCCACCAGCAGCCACCATCCATTGCGGTTAAAAATATTGCCCATGCTTCACAAAATTTATGGTTCCGCCACTGGTTACATATCTAAACAACAGTCATAGTTAGCCAACTTCTCCCTATAAATTAAATAGGGGGAAAAGTTATTTAAACAAATACACAATTAAATATACAAATTTCCCAAATTATATTTTTATTTTTCTACTTCTTCACTTATTTTAACCATTTATTTATAGACTTTTACTCTTTATTCATTTATTTAACCGTTTTTTAGTTACTACTTTCTAGTCATTTTTCTTCACTACCTTAGTTATATTTAGCTACATTGTCTCTCACATTTCAATAGTAATGATTAAGAGCCTTTGAGAATATCTAAAGAACAAAGACTATTTCTTGAAATCATTTGTTTAGACAATTATTATGTTGGGCTTTTCAAGTGACATTATTTATTTCATTTTTTGAACCAACAATATGTAATATATATTTTATTCAGTTTAAATTTTAAATATTAATGGAAAGAGAAACATGTTGTTATTATAAGTGACACGATCCTAGATTCTAGCTATTCAAATATATACTATACAACGCCATACATGGAAATTCAAGTATGTTCATAATTAGTGAATTTACTATATACAAAGTACACGGAAATTTCAAGTATGTTCATAATCAGTTAAAATTAAGATTAAGATGTGTATCTATGTTTTCTTATCATCTTTATCAGAAGGAAATATGAAAGAACCAATGCCCGCCAGCCTACAATATATGCGTGCCCACTCTAAAAATAATCCTGCACGGCACGTTTACTTTGATGAGCCGGCAATCTAGTTGTGATGTATGGACAAAGAAAAAATTAATTACACAATCACTTTCTACTAGAGAACAAACAGAGCTTTGGGTCTCCATTCAAGACAAATAACTTGTGTCCGGTCAATTATTTACCTGTACAGACTTTTTACTGAGATTTGCTTTGGTATCTCCCAAAATTTGTCTTCATGTGAAACTCTATTTTGTAATATAACAAGACATTTCTGACTAATATTTTGTTATAGAAAAATTTAAGACAAATTTTCTTGCATATCATGTACTTATATAAAGGGATTTTATATTTTAATTTGTCATGTTTTCTTTCATAATTTTATAATTTATAATCTAATTTTTTGTATTCTAAAAAAATAAACGGGAGTTATGATACCCTCTTATTTTAAATGAATACTAAAGCAACATCCAAAGTTTATTTGTGATTTTAGCATATGAAAGTATATTTTTGTCACAAGTTTTAGCAAAAAATTAAAACTTGTTGTTATCTCAAGATAGAGCCTGATGAATTTTGTTGCCATTTTAAGACGAAATTTCACTTTCCAGCACATCTTTTGATGGTATTTGTGTTTTCTCCCAACTTCAATAACAAATTCTTTAATTAGCATATTTGTCCTACACACCACCATTGGAAATGGAAACTTGCCATATTTTCTATCAAAAGATAATGTGTTTTTTTTTTCTTTCAAAAAAGACAAGATTAAGATGGTTGAATATTCTATTCTCGCGATTCATATGATTTATCGCGGATGGCTAGATTAATGTGCAATTTAATAATTAAGCTTGTGGTACCTCTTCATGAAATTAAGCTTGGTCAGGTCTGATTTTTTCTCATACCAGCTGCTTCTGAATGTTAGTCCAGGAATCTCAAGAGTAACACAAAGAAGAAGAGTGAATGAAAAAAGAGAACACACGTGTATGGGGGAAAATTCTGTTTTGACTATTATTCAACACACACTCTGATTTCTCAGTACAATTAGCCTTATTTATACTATCTAGCTTACACACCTTCCACATCATCAGCTAGTGCCACATAGGCAATTAAGACTAACAGACTAATTAACAAACTAATCAACTTTGAAATTACATTCTAAACCCCCCCTGAATTCCAAAGTTCAACAATTCACAACATTTAACATCAACCTCAAAGTTCTAAACCTATCACCTCTAAGAGGTTTAGTCATAATGTCTGCAATCTGCAAATCTGTAACACAATGCTTGAGCTTGATCCTTTCCTTGCTGACTTGATCTCTAAGGTAATGAAATTTTGCTTCAATGTGTTTACTTCTGCCATGTGCCACTAGATTCTTTGCTAAATCAATCGCAGATTTGTTGTCAACCATAAGTGTCACAGCTTCTCCAAGATTCAAACCCAATTCATTCAACAATGTTAACAACCATTGTGCTTGACAAGCAGCATAACAGGCTGCTATGTATTCAGCCTCACAAGTGGAAAGAGCAACAACAGTTTGCTTCTTTGAACACCAAGATACTGGGGTTCCAGATAAAGAGAAGACATAGCCCATGGTGCTTCTCCTCTCAATTTGATCTCCACACCAGTCAGAATCCGAGTAAGCTACAAGTTGTAACTTAGTGTGTTCCTGCTGATGTGGGAACAAAACACCAAAATCTGGAGTACCCTTCAAATATCTGATGATCCTCTTCATTGCTACCAGATGTGATTGCCTCGGATCATGCATAAACCTGCTCACCAGACCCACACCAAAAGTGATCTCAGGTCTGCTATGGCACACAAATCTCAGACAACCAACCACTTGTCTATACAGAGTGCTATCTACCTTTGATTCTGACTCAGCACTAGTCAATTTCAGATTACCTTCCACTGGTGTATCAGCTGGGTTGCAGTCCTTCATATTGAACCTTTTCAAAATCTCAGAGATGTATTTCTCTTGATGCATCAGCACTCCCTTTTATGTCTGAGTAAATTGAATACCAAGGAAGTAAGACAACTTCCCTAGATCAGTCATCTCAAATTCCTTCTTCATGCTTGACTTCAATCCTTCTATCTCAGTCTCATTATCACCAGTGACAAGCAAATCATCTACATACAAGCAGATGACTAGCACACCTCCTTTCACAGTTTTGATGTACAAGCCATTTTCCACTGAGCATTTGGTAAACCCAGAACTGCTAAGAAAGGAGTCAATCCTTCTATTCCATGCCCTTGGGGCTTGCTTCAAGCCATAAAGTGCTTTTCTCAATCTCAAGAACCTTTTCTTCACTTCCTTTTACAATGAAACCAGGTGGTTGTTGTATGTAAACTTCTTCTTCAAGTGACCCATTCAAAAATGCTGATTTTACATCCAATTGCCACATATTCCAATTGTTCCAGCTTGCTATAGCAACAAGTAGTCTCACAGTCTCAAACCTGGCCACAGGTGCAAAGACTTCTGAATAATCAAATCCCTCTCTCTGCATAAATCCCTTGGCAACAAGTCTTGCCTTATGCCTAGAGATTGAACCATCAGCATTCAATTTTACTTTGAATATCCACTTAACAGCAATAGGTTTCCTTTGATAAGGAAGATTCACCAATTCCCAGGTCTTGTTCTTCTCAATGGACTTGATTTCTTCCTCCATTGCTGCCTTCCAGACTTTGCTAGTGATTGCTTCTTCTATGGACACTGGTTCTGAATCAGTTAACAGTACCATGTGAATCAACTCACCACCATCACCAATTGCACTATCTGGAAATACTTCAAAGTCTCTCAGTCTAGCTGGTAGACTCCTATTTCTCTGGGGTCTAGCTGCATGATTCAACACTGGTTCTGGTTCATGTGCTTCAAGTCTGATTTCTGATTCCTCTTCTGAGTCCTCAAGATGCAGTGTGGTCTGCTCAATGGATGATGACCCTTCATTCCTGACTAAATCATCCCAACATCTCATTTCATCAATGAACACATCTCTGGAGTAGACAATCTTCTCAGTTCTAGGACAGTACAATCTGTAGGATCCAGTAGGATTATAACCTACTAGAATCATTGCTTCACTTTTGTCTTCAAGTTTCCTTCTCCTCTGGTCAGGAACATGAGCATAAGCAAGAGATCCAAACACTCTCATGTGTCTAACTGTGGGTTTCTTTCCAGACCATATCTCTTCAGGGACTTGCTCCCCTAAACTCTGAGTTGGACACCTATTAAGAATGTATGCTGCTGTAACTGCAGCTTCTCCCCAAAACTTCTGAGGTAGCTTCTTGTTCCTTAACATGCTTCTGACCATGTTTAGAAGTGTCCTATTTCTCCTCTCAGCAATACCATTATGCTGAGGGGTATATGGTGCAGTAATCTCATGTATTATTCCACTTTCCTCACAGAATTTGCTCATTTCATTGGAGCAAAATTCTCCACCCCCATCAGTCCTAAATACTTTGATGAATTTACCAGATTATTTTTCAACCTCAGTTTTGAAAGCTTTAAAAACAGACAATACTTCATCTTTGGTTTTGATCAGAAATAACCAAAGCTTTCTACTGAATTCATCAACAAATGACAAAAAATATCTACTACCAGCAAGTGATTTTGTCTCCATTGGTCCACACACATCAGAGTAGATAACATGCAGAATAGAAGTGGATCTAGGTGATGTGAATGTGCTAAAATTGCTTCTAGGTTGTTTACTAACTAAGCAATTATCACATACCTCTTTTGGAATTGAAATCTGAGGTAAACCAATCACCAATTCTTTATTGCTCATCATGCTGAGATCCTTGAAGTTCACATGTCCCAACCTTTGATGCCACAACCAAGAATCATCCTTCACAGTCTCACTCTTCAAGCATTGAGCATCTAATGCAGAGATCTTCACCCTGAATGTCCTGTTCCGTGCCAATGGTGCCTTGAATATTTTCCTCCCATGTGTATCATACACATGCAGAAACCTGTCTTTCGTGTTCATCTTGAACTCCTTTTCCACCAATTGACCCAAACTGATCAAGTTGCTTTCCAGATTTGGCACATACAACACTTCTGTGATCAGGGCACTTCCTCCATCTTTTCTCTTGACTGTAATGTCTCCCATTCCAGCAGACATGGTAGATCTGTTGTCAGCAAACCTCACTGGAGTAATTTTACTCTCATCAAAGTTGACAAACCACTCACGATGCCCAGTCATATGGTTGATGCATCCTGAATCAATATACCAAGTGCTCTCAGATGCTTTGTCGGAGCATGTGGTCATCATTAGCATAACGGGTTCGTCATCTCCATCATTGCTCCCTTTGGCCATGTTAGCTTCTTCATCCCTTCCCTCACGGTTGTCTTCGCCAGTTGAGGGTGAAGCTTTGCATTCTGAAGAAAAATGACCAATCTTCTTGCAATTGAAACACCTGAGCGTCTTTCTATCTACCACTTTTCTGCCTCCCCGATACTGGTTGTACCCCTTCTTTTTCGATGAAGATTCTGGTTGATCTTGATCGTTCTTGGACTGGGTTTGACTCTGTTGAGATTGTCCTTTCCCGGAGTAGTTCCGATTGTCTTTGAAGTCACGTCCTCGTCCTTTACCGCGGAAGCTTCCCTTTCCTTGAGAATTTCCTTTCCTATCGGTCTGGACCTGTAGCGCCTGATCAATGGCTTTGTCAGAGGATCTTTCATTGAGCCTCTGCTCGTGAGCTTCAAGAGAACCCTGCAGTTCATCAACCTTCATAGTCCCCAAATCCTTCGATTCTTCAATGGCTACCACGATGTGGTCAAATTTGGGGCTTAGGGTTCTTAGGATTTTCTCAACAATCGATTGATCGGAAATCGTTTCCCCATACAGTTTCATTGCATTCGTCAGTGTGGTGATGCGATTGAAGAACGCAGCAATCTTTTCTTGATTCTCCATCTGCATAATCTCGTATTGACGTCGCATCGTTTGAAGCTTGACCTTCTTGAGCTTTTCTGCTCCTTCACTGCACCTTTCCAGAATCGTCCACGCTTCCTTCGCGTTTTTCGCCGCCGAAATCTTCTCAAAGTGCGGTGGATCGACGCCTTGATGCAAGAGAACCAGCGCCTTACAATCTTTCTTCTTGTTCTCCTTGTACAGGTTCTTCTGTTCCTCGGTAGCGTTGTTTGCTAGCTCTGGAAATCCTTCTGTAACGATTTCCATGACCTCTTGAGAACCAAGAATGGCCTTCATCTGAACACACCATCGATTCCAGTTCTTTCCGTCGAGTATCGGAAAGTTCGCAACGAGGTTGCCGAAGGGCGGTGCCATCGTTGTCGTCGTTGTGCAGCGGATGCTTGAACCAATAGCTCTGGATACCACTTGTTAGTCCATGAATCTCAAGAGTAACACAAAGAAGAAGAGTGAATGAAAAGAGAGAACACACGTGTATGGGGGAAAATTCTGTTTTGACTATTATTCAACACACTCTGATTTCTCAGTACAATTAGCCTTATTTATACTATCTAGCTTACACACCTTCCACATCATCAGCTAGTGCCACATAGGCAATTAAGACTAACAGACTAATTAACAAACTAATCAACTTTGAAATTACATTCTAACGCTGAATGATTTTTCTGTAAGATAACATCTTATAAATCAGGAATGGAATCAGTTCCATTCTTTGTAAATTTTACGGCATATAGTCATGAAGCATCATGATATGAAGTCAATTCACATTTTCCTTTGGGAAACTTGTTTAGTTACTTACTTTTGCTTACTTAGTTGCGATTATGGTAATATGCAGATCTCTGGTTTCATAATGTTTTAAATTAACTATTTTCATCTTGTAGAGAGTAGAAAAAGACACACAAGACTTTGGTCACGTACTTCGGTCAAATTGCCTACGTCTGTGACTATAGAGCAGTTATAGTTATGTTTATTGATTAGGACTCAGAATACCATAAGTTGCAGTACAAACATATATAAAGATATTAATGCATGTTCTGCGCCTCGCCCCTTACCCACTTAACATTACTTATGAGTCATACTCAACACATATATGTAAGCGTTATCCCCAATAGTGGTAAGTTTAGTATTAAGAAGGATCTTAGTATGCAGATACACAATGGGATGAGAAGATCTAAACAAAATTCAAGTGTTAAAATTATTGTCTATCATCATTATAAAGACACTATACTCTTTTATGAAGATTTGATGAGGTTGTGAAACTTATGAGAAGCATAATGAGCTTGAACATAAATCAGATAAATGCTTCTTTGCTGGATATTTAAAGGAAACTAAGGGTATGTTTGGTGGTCAGAATAAGATATGATATGTGAGCATGATAGCAACAGGATAGGATAAGAGCACGATAGACTCTTATCATATCCTGTGTTTGAGGTGCACATGATAAGGACATGATATGATAAGGAAAAATGTTATATTTGAATAAAAAGATATATTTAAAAATTGATCATTCTATTAAATTTAATTTTTTTATATTTTCATGAATGAGTCTATATTTTAAAATAAATAAAATTAATTTAAATTTTATTAATTAGCCTATTTTATTGTTTTGAAGATAACCTATATTTTAAATAAAATTATGCTACTAACCAATTGATTTTCACTTAGTTGTGACATGTGATAATTAACAATAAAAGTTAACTAAATTAAGAATATTATTATTTAAAAAGTACTTTATATTTAAATTATAAATTATTATATAAGTAGATAAATAGTTTTAAATAATAGGAGATGAAAATAGAAAATTAGTCCATTACTATTAAAAAATAATATTTGTAATCAATTGGTTTTCACTTAGTTGTGACACGTGATAAATAATAAAAATGAACTAAATAAAAAATATTATTATTTCAAAATACTTTATATTTAAATTATTATTAATTTTTAAATAATAGGAGATGAAAAATATTAAATTAGTTTATTACTATTAATACATCAATAGTTGTAGTCTATTTTACTATTTATGAATAATAATTTTATTTATTTTTATTTTATTTAAATTAATATTTTTATATTTATTAATGAATATTATTTTAAATTATATAATATTAAAATAATTTATTTGGAGTTAGGATACTGAAAGAAAATATATAACTGGTATTCTATCCTATCCTGTTCTATCCTACCTCCCCCTCAGGATAACGTTTACACATGATGGACATGATAGGATAGGAGACATGATAACGTTATCCTATCATGCTGGTGCAACAAACAACATATAACAACATGATATGATTACTATCCTGTCCTATCATATCCTGTCCTTGCCACCAAACGGGCCATAAGGATTACTATTTTTACAAATTTATCAAAGGTAAAATATTTGTCGCTAGAACGGTTGTGTTCTTGGAAAGAGAGTCTATTACCAAAGAAATCTGTGGAATGAAAGTATAAATTGAAGAAGTGCAAGAACCACCAAGCAGAAATGAGCCTATGATGGAGCAAGAGTACAAATCGATCAATATCATTCATAGTTGTGGTACTTGATCAAGTTCAAGTAGCGCAAGATACGATTTTTTGTTACTTGTGATGTAGGTTGTACTAGTGTTAATACTAAGATTTCAAATTGACTAAGCATGGAGAGAAGGTCAAAGTTGATGTTTTTTTTTTTGTCAATGGTTCTTGGATTACTGAAAACAGGCCCAAAAGCCAAGAGAAGGGGGCACGAGGCCCAGAGGATACAACACGGGGACACAACCCCACAGCAACAGAACGCATAGCTTCTTAGGTTTGCAGGGAATCACTAGCTAGCATGTTGACACAACAAAGTGCTATGTGCACACTTCCACTAGTGGTCAGGCAGAACAGCAATGAAAGCAGTAATAATTACAAGCACCTACTCAAAACTGAGAGGTTTGAAAAAACTGACTCTAATAGACACTACCAAAAAAATTCCCAATGATAATTCACAGCCACACCCATCTCCGATATAAAAAGACTAGATAGAGAGGATGCCTGGACAAAACTACTTCTTCAACAATGGAATTCCTCAGCCGATTGCCTTCTACTACCCGGCCCGAGCTTCATCTCTACGGAGAGCCTCCACCACACGCCGAGGCAGGACCCATGCCCAATTCGGAGCAAGCTGTTTTTTCCTTGCTAGATCTCCAATTATGTGAGCCACTTCATTGCCTTCCCTGGGTGTCCAGATGAATCTGCAGTGAGCAAAACCTTGGGAGAGAAGCTGGATGTCTTGGATTATGTTACTGATTTCCCCGCAAGGCTTGACACCATTGCATGCTTGGATGACTTCCAAGGCATCAGCCTCAAATAAGACATGGGTGCATCCAAGATTAGAGGTGTGGACAGCTGCATCCCTCAGGGCTATGGCTTCAGCCACCACAGGCGATCTTGTGAAGAAGAGCCTTGCATGGGCAGAGAGAAGGTGGCCAGAATCATCCCTCAAGACAAGACTTCCTGCAGATCTGACGTCAGGTGCCTTGAAGGATGCATCAGTGTTACACTTTACCAGGCCAGCACCCGGTTTCTTCCAGCTGGGCTGCTCCCTGACCCTTAGGCTCTGATCTGGATGGCGTCTAGCAGCTATGTGCTCCTTGAAATATTCCCCTTGAAGGCTTTGTACTAGCACGATTACCTCAGTTGGGTTGAGAGCATGGCTATTGAAGACTTTGTTGTTCCTTGCTTTCCAAATTCCCCAAAGGAGGAAGGCAAGGTAGGATAAGGAATGGTCAGCACTATCATTGCCCATTCTGAACTGGTATACTCTTGTTGTCATCCACTCATCCATTCTCTGCACACCACATAAAGAAGCACTGAGATGTAGTTGCGATCCAAACCAAACGGGTCTTGTCCATCCACACTCAAGCAGGGCATGAACTACAGTTTCTCTACCTCTGTTGCAAACTGGGCAAGAAGGATTTTGGGCCATGTTCATTCTATGGAGGTTGTCTTTTACCGCAAGAGCATTGTGGCAGACCTTCCAAAGGAATTGTCGAATTTTTTGAGGTGCAACTACTCCCCAAACGGCTTTCCAGAGTGAAGGAAGTGGTGAGAATGACGAAGAAGCTCCGGGATCACTAGTGTGGTTGTGTTTGTTTGCATGGTAATAACCTGAACTTATAGTGTATTCCCCAGACTTATGGTGTGGCCAGATAAAGAGATCTTCATGGTCATGCCAACTTATGGGGGTTTGAAGGACTTCAAGCATCTCACTGTGCTGGATTTCCTGGCTGATCTTGTCAAGATTCCAACTTCTCGGTTCCAGATTGATCCAGGAGGCAAGGGGGGTTTGTTCGCGGTTCTGTCCATTCTGCAGGAAGTTCCCTGAGCTGAGCCATCTATCCTTCCACACATCAATGTTCCCCCCACTACCTATCAGCCATTGCCCATGTTCAAGCAACAAATCCCTTCCATGCAATAAACTGTCCCAGCCCCAAGATGAGTTCCTGCGCCTTCTAACCCGAAGGAAAGAGCCATTAGGGAAGTAGAGCTCTTGAAGGGTTTGAACCCAGAGCGCATTTGGATTTGTAACAATCCTCCAGGCTTGTTTGCAAGCAGTGCAAGGTTCATTGTTTGGAAGTCTTTAAACCCTATCCCACCCTCAGATTTTGCAGTAGTGAGGGTATTCCAATTCCTCCAATGCACCCCTCTTTCTTTGTTTGTCTGGCACCACCAGAACTGAGACACCTTAGAGCAGAGCCTCTTGCAAACCCCTTTTGAAAACCTCACAACGGCCATGGCATAAGAGGGAATTGCCTGGACCACAACCTTTATTAAAATTTCTTTTCCTGCCTGGTTTAGCAAATTTCCTTTCCATCCTGAGATTTTAGTCATAACTCTGTCTTCTATCCACTGCAAAGCTCTCTCTTTTGCTCTCCCCCATTCTGCAGGCAAGCCTAGATACCTTCCAGGATTTTCCCAAACTTGCATTTGCAGGATTGCTGCCAGGTTATAGCCACCACTCTTGCTGGAACATTTCTTCCCCCTATGACTCCAGATTTTAAGGTGTTAATCCTCTGGCCAGAGGCTAACGAGAAAAGGTTGAGGATAGCTTGAATGTTGTAGAATTCAGTAGGAGTTGCCTTAGCAAATAGGATGGAATCGTCAGCGAAGCGTAAGTGAGTGAGACACGGGCTGTGGGGTGTAGGCTTAAGCCCAGAGATTATTCCTCGAGACAAAGCACCCTGGAACATGTGCAAGAGAGCATCTGAGGAAAGAATGAAGAGGTAAGGGGACATGGGGTCCCCTTGCCTCAGGCCTCTGTGAGGGATGAAAGGCTTCCCGACGAAGCCATTGAGTTTGATTCTATACGTCACCCCTCTGACCATGAGCATAACCAGATGTACCCATGGCGCTGGAAATCCATAAGTTAAGAGGATTTTTTGCAAGAACTCCCATTCCAGCCTGTCAAAGACTTTGCTCATATCTAACTTGATGATAGCATGCCCTTCTCCTTTCTGATTACTTTTCTTAAGCAAGTGGAACATTTCCTGGACAATTACAAGGTTGTCTTGGATTTGTCTCTCTCCGACGAAAGCGCTTTGATTCTGGGAGATTAGGGATTTCATACTCTCTTTAAGCCTTAGCACCATGATACGGGAGATGATTTTGGAGGTGAAGTTACTGCAACTTATAGGACGATATTGGCTTAGGGTTTCAGGGTTGTCGACTTTTGGCACTAGCACGAGGAGCGTCTCATTTATCTCACTAGGGAGTTGGCCATGGGTGTAGAAGCTTTGGATGGCCTCACAAATGTCACCTTTGATTGTTTGCCAGTTCTTCTGGAAGAATAACCCATTATAGCCATCGGGCCCAGGAGCCTTTAGGTGACCAAGGCTGAAAACAGCCTTTTTAATTTCATCCTCCTCCACGGGCTCAAGCAACTGATGTTGGAGGCTCATAGGAACGATATTAGGGATTTCCCGAAGGCATTCTTCGATGCGCTGCATGCCTTCAGACTCAAAAACCTTATGAAAGTAGGATTGAGCCTCACAGCTGAGCCTACTTTGCCCTTCCACCCAGTCCCCTTATTCAAGCTTTAACCGGTGCACCCTGTTAGTTTCTCTCCTCTGGAGCGTAGAAGCATGGAAAAAACTCGTATTTCGATCACCCCAGTTTAGCCATTTAACTCTAGATCTTTGCCCCCAATAGATTTCTTCTTGTTTCCACAATTCTTTTATTCTCGTCTTGATTTGATGAACCTCATCCCAATCCACGCTGCCACTGCTAACATTTTGCGCTTGCTCTAGAGCTCTCTTGAGATGTTGTATTTCCTGGGTAGCACTTGGAAATTTCTTCTTATGCCAAATCTGAAGGGACTTCGCGCAATTCTTAGTCTTTTTAATAAGGGTTAATGGTCAAATTAGTCCCTGTCTTTGTAGCGAGTTTTGATTTTAGTCCCTCCCTGGAAAATATTAAGCGATATCTCCCTGCGTTTGCATGCATTTTGGTATTAGTCCTCGTCGGAGGACGGAGCTCCGGTGAGATTGCCTAGTGGCAGATTAACGCTTATGTGGCATGCCACGTGTAATTTTTAAATGAAATTTTAATTCTACGTGTTAATTAATAATTAAAATAAAATAAAATTATTAATTCAAAATTACAAAAATTATTTAACACTAAATTATACATAGAAAAAAAATTAACCAAATTATTATTCACTTTGTAATTATTATTCATCTTCAGCATGAGTTCATCCCCTTCACCTTCATCCTCTTCATCTTCATTATTCAACCACCCCCAACCCTACCTCCCAAAACCCATTAAACCACCCTGACCCCCACTGCCAAAACCCCACGCAACGAACCCAAAGAGGAATCGGAGGAATTTTGAAACCCTAGATTGAACCTGTGGAGTCCGTTTTCAGAAAAAACCCAAGCCCCACCCCCAGCCAGAAACTGAGCCCACAAACCTCATCCAGAACCAAAGAGGAAGATGAATAAGCAGAAAACAGAGGTGCGATGGCTGCAGATCTATCCCTCTACCGGAACTAGATGGTGGCCATCACAAAGGTTGAGGCACATATCTGGGATCTGGGATGATTTTCAGGTTTTGGGGTTTTTGGTGGCTGGGTGAAATGAAGGGAGAGAACAGAGGAGGTCGTGGTGGTTGTGGGCTACGACGGAAATTCCGCGGTGGTTGTGGGTGAGGGCGGAGATTCACCTGTGCTACCATTCGGATTTTTTCCTTGGATAATTCGAAGGATTGTGGCTAGGTACACATGCAAAAGATTTTCTACTACCCTCTGTTGGCTTTTTGCTGGTGTTTTGGGGCTTTTGATCATCAATGCTGTGAATGTGGTGCTTTCGTTAGTATCTGTTTGAGATATTAATCTAGTTTTCTCTTTTTCCCTTGGCTTTTTTCTTTTCTTCGTGTTTTAATTGATCTCTTCTTGCTTTGCATAGGAGGAAATTTCTAGCATTCTTTTTCTATGTAATCTGTTTTTCTTTTTCTAGCAATTTTTAGTTTTTTTTTTGTAATTTTTATATTAAATTAATTATTTTATTTTATTTTAATTATTAATTATACACGTGGAATTAAAATTTCAATTAAATATTACACGTGGCATGCCACATGAGCGTTAATCTGCCCCTAGGCAATCTCACCGGAGCTCCGCCCTTCGGTGAGGACTAATACCAAAATGCATGCAAACGTAGAGAGATATCGCTTAATATTTTTCGAGGAGGGATTAAAATCAAAACTCGCTACAAAAACAGGGACTAATTTGACCATTAACCCTTTTAATTAGTCTTTGTTATATGTGGTCCCTTCTTAATGGGCCAATGACCTTTGAAAGAAAAAAAAAATAGGAACAAAGCATTTAGTGGGCCTTACCCCATGGTTTGTTTTAAATTAAGGGGTTTAAACCTTTATTTCCTTTTACGAAAAAAAAAACCCCTTATCTAGTCCGTTTTAATTAAAACTTGTTGTTTTAATATATTTTATTTTAGGTTTTATCTTCTCTAGTGACTGATTTATTGTGTTATTATGTTGAGTTTTTTTTTTGTGTGCTTATTCCATAATGGTTATTTTGATATTTTTTATAAGAATATATATTATATTGTATCCATCATTTTCTATAGGGGATGATTTATGATTTTTTTTCGTGGTTTTTTTATTCTCTCACATTGTGTCTCTATTTTACTTTATTGTTATTATTGATTTTGTTTGGAAGTTTAGCGTTAAGGTTCTCATAACTAAAGAGAAATTTTTGTGCTCTCCACTCTCCGTTGTGCCACTCTAGTACCAACATTTGGTATAAGAGGTTAGGCTATTTTGTGGTGATTTATCTTGTGGTGAACAATGAAAGTCAATTCAAACGGAATAATTTTTTATAAGCTAGTAGAATGTATTAAAAGGGAGTCCGAATAGTGACTTTGAATGACATAGAGTCACTAACTATTTCCTTTGGAAATAAATAATGGAAGATTTGTTTTATGTGGAGAACTTCTATCAACCTATGTTTATTGAAGTGAAGCTTGCAAATTAAATAGTTGAAGTCTGGACTCTCTTACATATCCGTTAATGGGTCAATGACAATGTGTTGAACCACATTAGTAGAGTGACAAATGCTCGTAACATGTGGAGCCAATTAACTTGAGAACTTATATGTTAAGAAGATTGAGGACAACAAGATGTTTTTGATCAAGTAGGTGATGACTTTGAAAAATTAAGATGGTACTCCGCTGGCCGATCATTGAATAATTTATAGGGTATTATGAATTAATTGTTCGCCATGAGACTGGATTTGAAGGTTACCACACACACGAAACATAAATCTTTCCGTACGACGCATTCGTCCAGAACCCTCACATGCACCATGCATGAAGCATTATTCAGTTTTTCTTAAGTAGCCTCGTTTGTTCCGTTCGCACACCACGCCTTCATTGAACGTGAAGAAGAAAGTGGAAGAAGAAATGGGGAGGTCGAAATAAAGGGGTTAGAATATGAGTTTCTCCCTATTCATTTTTTTTTTGCATAGTCTGAATTTCCCATGTATTTCTCATCTACAAAAATTGCATGGTAATGAGTGATATAAATGGGTGAGATACTGAGATTACAATGCTAAATTAGATAAAAATCTCAAGTAGGAAGAGGAGCCATCATTCAAGCAATGAATATTCTCAAGAATTACAGGTTAAAACCAGCATATGCTATATGGCGGTGAAGCCAATTTGAAAGAGAAAAAAATAACATATTGAAGCCAATTTGATTTTAATTAAATTGAATCAATTTGCAAATTTGGATCCAAACATTATCCAAACATCGTTTGGCTCTCCATCACTGTTTCTCTCCGTCTCCAAGCAACCCCAGCTTGCTGTGCGTGTTGCCTCTGCCTTTCTACCCACTTTGTTGTACCTTCATCACCTTCTGTCAGCGTGCGTGCGTTCGTTCGTTGGCCTCATCTATTTCCGGAAAAGGTGGGAAATAAGCTTCACACGTTTCCAGTGGCTACTGTGAAAGAGATTGATGTTGCCCGCGAACCCCTTCTTTACTTTGGCTTTCATTTTCAAAATATTAGGTCATTTTCCTACTTCTTTTGATGAAATTACTTTATATAATCTATCATTGTCATCTGAGACATGACAAAGGAAATTTGAGTATAGTTTGTTGGAATCAAGAAGTAGTCCTTTCACATTTCAACCCTCTTAGTTTGGTAACACAAAGTATGCTGGTATAATGCACAATAGGTTACCTTTTAAAAATGCATTATCAATGTAATTATTAATTGAAGATGGGTTCCTAATAGATAACACCAAAGTTGATTATCGCAGCTTGATTATTCGTCAGGACAATTTATTACTCAGATTTATTTTTAAATTTTTAATTGCTAATGATAGGGTACTCTATCTTCTGATTTGCTGCGTGACTTATAATGTTATTTTCTCAAGCTAATTTAGTAACAAACAATGTATGATTTATGAAGTATAAGATCATCTACTTTTTTCTTCCTTAATCTATATTTTCATACCTTTACTTCTGCAGAAAACTGGTACTTTATCTGCATTGAATTTTCGACTACCATCTTGGACTCTTACAGATGGTGCCAAGGGGATATTAAATGGTGAAACTTTATCTCTGCCAACACCAGGTGTGAATCTCTCTTTAATCTCTTTCTATTATAAAACATTTAAGATTCCCCTACTTATCTAATCACAGACATAGGTGCATAGATTCTCGAATGTTTAACCACCAAAAAAAGCTGCTAGGCTATTAAGTTAGGACACATGCACACACACACACTAGAAAACTAAACTATATATCTGTGTAATTTAAAACAGAAAATTTTGACACCTGAAACATAAAAACACTCAGACCATGGCTTCTCCCCTAAAGGGTGTGCTTGGTACAACTAATAGATGGTACATTTTCTATGGAAACAATATCTTGCTCTCGCTACACTCATCAATTCTTGCTAATGTAATTATTTGAAACACCTTAGAGTTCCTGGAAACCAGTTTTATTGTTTGTTTCAAATATGATTTTCTTTTTTATTAGTAAGAGGCGTTTGGCCGTTTTGTGCTTTTTGCTTTTGCAGTCAAGGTTCAAAGAAAGGTGTAGTAGGATGCCAACAGTATTGTTAGATGGATCTAAGATATAGAAGAGAAAACAGGATGTGGTTAGAAAAAAAAAACAACCGGGGTTTCTTTCTTTTTATCCTGTTTTTATGTGTTCCTCTCTCTTCCTTTTTCTCACATGAACCGGTTCATGAGTTAACAAGAGTTTGAACTAGAAAAAATTTCCTTTATCATTTTTCTCACTTGCTTCAGTTAAAGCAGAGTGAATTATGGTGTTTTTTCCAACCTTTTGTTACATGTCCCTCTTTTCTTCATCCTCCTTCACCTGCTTCTTGCTCCTCTCTTCTTATCCTTCTACATCACTTTTCATTTTCCTGCATATTCTCATCCTTATTCTGCAGAATTTTCATTACCTTAGATTTGATTCATTCTCTAAAACAGCCACATGTATGGTAGAGACTTATTCTCTACAGCACTAACACTTGATAACCTGCACTTGATAGCACCTAGAGCACTAACACTTGATTAAATCTTATAATTTTTAATTCTTAGATGGCTTCCTTTTTTATTTTTGTAAAGTCTCATTAGAACGATTGTAATGAATATAGGAATTACATGAACTTATGAAGTTTGTTTTAAATTGACAGATAATAGAACTAACTGATACTCTTTTATACTTTATTAAGAGTAGATAATTGGATTGTTCATTGTTGAATATCCTGTTGACCCCATTTAAAGGAAAATGGAATATCATGACAGAAATATTTCATACAAAAGTAAATGATGACTGATATTTTAATTCTTTTGTGACATGTATATTGGTTGAGTTTTTTGTTTATATTGTTTTTTTAATATAAATATCATTTTCCAAAATTGATAGAGGGTGTTGACAGCACCCATTTGCAGACGTTGCTCTTACCTTGGATCTTCAATATTATTTTTATGGCATCGATCTCTTATATATTTGCTCATTGTCTCTTTGTGGGAATCTTCTTTCCAGATATATAATGGGACTAAGAGTGACATGTACTTATTTATATTCTTCGTTACTTTCACATCTTTAAGCTAATTATGATTGGGGAATTATTAATGTATTGGTAAAAAGTGTACTTTTACATTTGAGCTATTTAGCCAACACATTTTAGAAGTACAGTCAATTTAAGCAAAGGTTAATGTTATCCAGAATTTTTGTGAAAACAAAAGTTAACATAATTTGTTGCTTTTCCAAACTACAGTCAAAGACATGCTTCAAAATTCAAATAATCCTTTTTCATGCTACATTTGCTACTTAAGATTTGTGTGACATGCTCATATACTTGCAACCGTTTGTGTCATTAGTTTTCCTAGATTTTTTAATCTCTTTTAAACTTTCTGTTCTTGGCTATTATCATGAATCTGATTTTTTTTTAATGGTTGTATTTGCTTCCTTTTATTAGCTGATCTTGGTGGATGGACATGTGTTATTGTAGAGAAACCTTTTGGTAAGGATCTACAATCTGCAGAACTCAGTACTGAGAGTGTAGAGTTGTTTGAGGAGCCACAAATTTAGCGCATTGATCATTAGTTGGGAAAGGAACATGTGCAAAACTCGGTAGTTAATGCATATATACTGATTTTCTTCTGGCTTGATGTATGCATTATGCTTAATCCCTCTTCATTTGACTCATATTGGCAGTTAGTGCTTCGATTTGCAAATGGACTTTTCTTGCTTCTTAGGAACCACAACATTGTACATTTTTTAGACTTTTTTTCTTTTTAGTGGCAGTTCTGGGCTTTTTTATCTATGATTCTCATTTTCACGCTTTGGTTTTTGGGTTTTGGTTTTGAAATGGTCATGGCTTTCTTCTTCAATGAGGATGGCAGGGGTACTGCATGGTGAGGAAGGTTAGAGCTCTTGAGGGAAATTAAGGCCTCACAGCATGGATTATTGGGCAAAGAAAAGATTAGTAACCTTGTACCAGGTATGAAGTACCTGGTGTTCAGGTTGATCCGGGTTTTAAAGGAATCGATGGTGGAATTAGCAGCTAGGTGAAATTGAATCCTGTTGCAAATTCCAAAGGCTATTTATAAATGAAATTTCCATAGGACCATGAATGTGCCTTTGAGTTCATTGCATTCAAAAGGATACATTTTCAATTTCCATTGATGCACATGCACCAGGCCTGTTTTACCTGGGCAATATGAAAGGGAGGTTTTTGGTGGTGGCTGGAGGATGGCAAAGCTAAGGAGCATGGTCTCCACAAAGGAAATATAAACCAGGATGTTGGGGCTCAGCTTAACCGCAATGGTGCTGTCCATGCAAATGACACTGCCACTGTCATTCACATCTTCAATACTTATTTAATAATCATAAATAGTATTATTTATATTTTTGTGCATTAAAATAAATATTAACGTAATTTTTTTTATCATTGGTGTAGTTTGTGTCTTGCAGCATATTAATAATGTTATTGTAAAATATTTATAATTTATAATTATAATAATATTGTAAAAATTCTATATATGTGTAATGTATTATCTGCACTTATATAGTGGTAAAGAAAACAATTAAAACGAGTTGAGTTTGGAACTCCTGAATTGACTATTGGTATGTAAATTGCTTATTTCATGGCAATTGATCTCATTCTGCTATTTTATTGTGATTGCAGAGTATGGAGTTGATAACTATGACCTTGGAGGATCTAAGCTCTTTGAAAGATAATTAAGTTGTTAACATGGGAAATGATTGTGTTTTCTACTATATTTTCCCTGGTCAATAAACATATTTGAAGGTATGCTTTTTACCTTTTTATTTCATCGTGCATATGATTTTTGTGGTTAAACATATCTTATTGTTCTCAACTAATTTTGAAATTAGTGTGCACAAATATAATTACTATATTTTGAGACTAAACCCCTATATTTTGAGACTAAACCCCTTTTGCTGCAGCAAAGTTTTTTCAAATTTACAAAATTGGAATGATACCATTTTTCCTATATGCATGACCTAACAAGAGTGAATCTGATTTTTTTTGTCCTTGCAAATGTTCTGTCTCATAAGCTTAATCTCATTGATTTTGACTATTTAAACACTCAACTACTGTAGTTAATGCCCTTTTGTTCTCTAATTACTAATTAGTGAATAATTTGTAGCATGTTTTAGATGCCATTGAGGATGTTTTATACCCCTTTGAAACATATGATGTGAAAACAATTAGAGCAAGCATACCCATATTTCTAATGTTTATGAAGATTAAATCACTTTATGCCAAGTGGGTAATCTCTGGAGAAGGATCTGATGAGATGTTTGGTCGGTATCCGTACTTCCACAAGTCACCTAACAAGAGTTTCACACAGAAGTATGTCACAAGGTCATGGACTTAACATGTTTGAAATTTCGTGCAACACATTTAGGCAGAAAGAAAAATTCAATGATTGTATACTTTTGAAGGTTACTTTGGTAGCGAATGTATACTTTGGACATGACACATGTTTTTTCAATAAAAGGAATTGTATAAATTTTTTGGGTGAAACTTAGAAGTATGTAGAGAACTGCAATGATATATATTTCTTATTTTTAATGCAAAATTGGTTTATTCAAAAGGAACACATTCACAGCAATAGTGAAACCAAATTTCCTCTTTGGTTGTTACAGCTTTTATGTTGTTTCTTTACCACCAAATTGTTGTGTCCCACCGTTTTAATAAAATAATAAAAGATGTTTCACACATTCCGTATGTTTGTATGGTTCTATATCGAGCATTCTACTCAAACAAGTTTTTTCACACACCCATATATTTGTATGTTAGCAAGAACTTTATCTTTAAGGAAGTTTTCTAAAATATTTACATCATCAATTAGTTTGTATGATTTCCTAACTTTTTTTCGATAAGGTGGGTACTAATTCAATTAACCAGCATTTGAGCAACATATTATATACTTTATTCATACCTTTTTGTACGAATTATTTATTTATCTTTTATATGCAAAATTGCGTCGGAAATCACAGCCAAAAGCTCCATACTAATCGTAAAAGGCGAACCAAACCTAATATTGCACAATTATCCAATTAATATTTATAAGTAAGATGAAAGGGAAGATAATAATAACACTGAAAATTGTATGTTTTAGTAAATATATCATTCTATTGCTCCATATATATCAAATACTCAATGATTATAAATAACAATTGATTCTTAAACACATAGAGGTTAAACATAGCGGCGGTTGCAATCAATGCTAAACCAACAAATTGACAGACGCTAAACGAGCGAATTTTTGTAGTGGCGCTTATGATGTGTTTGACAATGTAGTAGCTCCATATATATCCAAAAACCATCTCCTATCGGTCATCCCTAATTGGCCCAATAACTTTTATTTCATGTTATAGTTTTTTGTGACTTTACTTGACATGTACATCCAATATTGTGCATAACACCAATCATATAGAGATGTAGCTATTACAAACTTGAAAACTATATATCCAAGTAATCTCCACTCAGTTCAAACAAAAAGTAATCTCCACACCGAAAGTGAGATGTATAAACATCTATAGAAAATAATTACAATCAATAACTACGTCATTGCAATATTCCATATATATCAATACTCATCTAAACTCAATCATAATAATTAGTAGTTAATTCAAACGAAAATTCCCCGTGCATCGCACGGGTAAACGGGCTAAAAACTAGTAAGGAGAGACCAACACCTAAGATGAATAGTTCAGTTGGCAATGCAAGTGTGTGAGAATGAGTAATGATATATACACACCTCCTTATTTATACACTTCATTTTCACCTATTTTTATTTCTATCTCTCTCCTCTTATCATTTATCACATCTTATACTTTCTCTCTCTTACTTTTTCTTTTCTTCCTATCTCTCTCCTCCTCCACCTCTTTCCACCTCAATTTAGAGATGTGGACAAATAATTATTGGTGTGAGAATAAACTTAGAGGAAGAATTATGAATATTAACTCTGTGACTAAATCTCAAATTCGACGATATCCATGAGGGGCAGTGCCGAGTCTATATACCAAAAGAGGAGAGACCAACTTGTCCCCTCACTACATTCCATTTTACTATTTCTGAACAATCAAATATTCTAGATTCCTCCGAATCTTGAACACACTGTCTTTCTCTCTCTCTGAAATATCCTCAAATATGCAAAGCTAAATTCCAATCATTGAGCTGCTTTCAATTCCACAGCGGCGATGAAATTCGGGAAGGAATTCAAGACCCATTTGGAAGAAACCATCCCTGAGTGGAGGGACAAGTTCCTCTGTTACAAGCCATTGAAGAAGCTCCTCAAGCACCATCATCTACCCACCACTGTTGCACCACCCCTTGACCTCCATCTTCATCTTTTTCAACAACCCATTTCACCACACCTTCTGCAGGCTTGGTTTCTTCGGATTCTCAACCAAGAGCTTGAAAAATTCAATGATTTCTACGTTGATAAAGAGGAAGAGTTTGTCATCCGCTTCCAGGTTTTTCTTGTTGTCTTTTTCCGAACCATTCTGCGATTCTTGTTAGTTTCTGTGAAATTGAGTAATTGATTCAATTGGGTATTTGAGAAAGTTATTGCCTTGATTAATTTCATTTTAGGCATGTGGTTTGACTTCTTAGTTGTGACATATATATGAACATGATATGTTGGTAGTGGTACTGATCCATTCTTATTGGTTTGGATCAAAATGGGTCATTGCTAATTAGCCAATTGAGTTTCCACAATTGGGTATTGAAAAAGCTCATGACTTGGTCAAGTTTAGACATGAATTAGTATGCTACCTTAAATCAGTAGGGACTAGGGAGTTCTGCTGAATAACATGGCTGCTGATACTATGGGAGTTGTTCAAGTGTTTTTAGCAGTCTTTCTAAATAGTCTAGGTTGAGAATGAACTTGGCCATTACAAATTGGTACCATAGCTTTTGATAATTGTAGTTGAAAGGTTCAGTAGAATCAGTATCATCCGTCTGTTTTATTTTCATACCATCAATAGTCTATCAGTCTTTAGGTATCATTTTCATTCAATATATATGTTTAGGTATAAGGGTTGGACGCTGATGATTGTTGGATCCTAGGGTGGTTGATGTAACCAATGAACAGTAGAGAATTATCAAACAAAAGGCACTCCAATGCAAGTTAGAATTTCAGCATAATGATTAAGGTTGAAAGAATAGAATATAATACATATAGAAGACTAATATTGTTATATAGAGAGTGCCAATCATTCGAGTGAGAGGCTGCATGGTGCCATTATGCAGATAATTGGATATTCTCTCATGATTGAGGTGCAATGTATGCACGTCAAGTATGAGCCATGAGGAGCTTTGTGCCGAGGTTCCTTGAGGACCCATTAGGCCATTACCAAGTCCATAACAATTCCTGTACCCAGTTGTTTGCTGAGTCAATCTATTTGTAAATTGAGCCAGTATGACTTTGTAATTTGTAAATTGTTGGGAGTAGCAGATGAAAATAATATGGTTGCAGCTAGGAGTTATTAGGAGACACTCTGTTTGCGTTGGCAACTCTCACATACAACATGAAAAATGAATTAAGATAAAAACTGGAATGCTACTAACTTCCAAATGGTTCACTCATAAATCATAATGCTTCTTGGGTTTGGTCTAGTATCCTACATAGTACATAGGAAAAGAGTTATTGCTAAAAATTGTCTCTTATATGGGCTCAAACTGTCTCCCCATGCTTGGCTTTTGAGGCTCACTCAGACTATGATTTCCCTTGGGTATATACAATGTTAAGGTGATCATACTCTATTAACATTCTCCGGGAGGCAAACTCACTCTTCTGATCTATGTAGATGATATTATTATTGCATGTAATGATGTGCCTGAAAATCTGGAGCTAAGGGAGAAGCTAGCTGCCCAATTTGAAATGAAGGACCTTGGGAAGCTAAAGTACTTCCTTGAGGTAGAGGTTTGCTACTCTAATAAATGAATCTTTATCTCCCGGATAAAATATATCCTTGATCGTCTTAGAGAAATTGACCAGATTGGCTACAAGACCAGTGGAGCACCCATAGAATAGAATTACAGGATTGGAGATCATAAGGAGATAGCCCCAAGGTGGAGAAGGCCCAATACCAAAGACTTGTGGGGAAACTTATATATCTAGCTAAAACCTGACAGATAAAGCATAACATATGTAGTGAGTGTGGTGACCCAGTTCATTCTCTACCTGTGAGAAAAACATTAATAGGATGTTAATGGAATTCTTCTATATTCGACGTCAATCCCAGGTCTTGGTCTATTATTTAAGAAAGAAGGGAACCTGTCCTTGAAAGTGTACACGGATGCAGATTATGCCAGACCGGTTGTTGATAGAAGATCCAACATTGGATATTGCACATTCCTAGGTGGAAATTCAGTAACATGAAGGAGCAAGAAACATAACATTGCAGCAAGGTCAAGTGTTGATGCAGAGTTTAGGACAATGGCTCATGGGATTTGTGAACTGTTATAGATGAAAATAGTTATTGACTGCCTCAAAACAAGGTATAAAGCTCCTATGAGATTGTTGGGTGATAAGAAGTTGACCATCAGCATAGCTCACAACCCGATATAGCATGGCAAGACTATACATGTGGAGATAGACCAATATAGTTTGACATTTCATTGAGGAGAAGTTAGATAGTGATGGAAAGACTGAGCATGTTTCTTCGATGCATCAACCACATGATTTTTTGACAAAGGGCTTAGCAACAAAGCAATTCCAAAAGCTTACTTGCAAGTTGGGAATAATAGATATTCGTTTACCAGGTTGAGGGGAGTGTTGTGAATACTATCATTATTTTCCTATTTTATTTCTGATCCTGTAAATCATTTGGTATTGTACTGTTTTTAGAATAGATCTATTTCCTTTTATATAGCTTGCACCTGTCTATAAATTAGTGCTTGTGGCGTAGCTCATAGTATAGATAAGACAATTAAGTAAAGTTTTCAGTCCTTTTAATTTTAGATTCCTCTCAGTTCTTCCTACAAGCTGGATAATGCCTCTTCCGTGAATAGTTTTTTCCCTTAGGTTAACGCAAGACACGAAATCTGCAATGGCGTAGCTCTAGCTAATTTTATTGATGATTGTTAAGAAGTTCCACATTGACTAGAGATATGACCAAATAAGCCTTTATATATGGAAGTGCAATCCTCACTTCTAAGCTAGCTTTTGGGGTAGATTAGATCTAACCCAAAATCTAATATTGTATCAGAGACCACCCATATATGGGTCACCCGCATATGTTCATTCTTGTAGATCTCACTCTCCAGATGTCCATCCTTGGGCATGAGGGGTGTGTTGAGAAGCCCCACATTGACTAGAGATATGCCCAAGAAGCCTTTATATAGGGTAGTGCAATCCTCTCCTCTGTAGCTTTTGAGGTAAAGTTAAGCTTAACCCAAATTCTAATAAAGATGTTCAATAGTAACTCTTGCTAATCTGATGTCTGCTTTTCATACTTTTCGGGGGTAATTATTGACATTTCAGTTATAATTTGTATAATGTACTGAATCCAATTGTTGAAATGCTTAGTTAAAAGATCAATACAAAAGATATTGGTCACTGCCCAGAGAATATCTTCCAATTAAAATGTTATTTCGTTACAACTGGGCAGCTCTGTTTCTTTACCGATTTTTGTCTGCAACTTTCAACAGGAGCTGAAAGAGAGAATTGAGCGTCTTAAAGATAAAAGCTACCAACGTGAAATGTACACTTTTGACTATGAATTTAGTGAAGAAATGATGGAAATCAGGAAGGACTTGGTCACCATCCATGGAGAGATGGTGCTCCTAAAAAATTACAGTTCCTTAAACTTTGCAGGTACAACATCTAATTAATCTGATATGTATCAAATTGCCTCTTTAGTGTCGAAGCGAGCATATCTATGAAGTTTCTTGATATGCACGTACATATTACATGATTCATATATATATCACCTTTCTTATATATTGTTTGATGGGGTTTGAGTTAAATTGTTAATTGTGAAGCTATTAACAGATTTCCACTTCCACAGGATTAATTAAAATTTTGAAGAAGTATGATAAAAGAACTGGTGGACTGTTGCAGTTGCCTTTTACACAGCTTGTTCTCCGTCAACCTTTTTTCACTACTGAGCCTCTCACGCGGCTAGTTCATGAATGCGAGGAAAATCTTGAACTACTCTTTCCGCTAGAAGCAGAAGTAGTTCAATCTACTTCCCTTCCAGAACATGAGTCTCGACCAGCGGTAGATAATGCGACAAATGCCTTACCTGAGACATCCTCAAATCTTGGGGATGAACCTATGTATCTATATCGCAGCACTCTTGCTGCTATGAGAGCCATAAAGGGTCTTCAGAAAGCAAGCTCCACCTGCAATCGATTTTCATTTTCTTCCCTCTTAAGAAACCAAGATGCTGATAGTACTGGTGCTGTAACTGCTGAAAACTCTGCAGCAAATTCTCCAGATACCTTGCAGAATGAGGAAAGTGCTAGTAAAGAGGAATTCGACCCTAAACCCTAAACGAAACAGTATCTCTTTACTCGCGCAAAACAATAAATCAAACATAAATAATGTACTTTCTTTAACTTCGAAAGTAATACTTGAACACTGTCTCTTCCCCCCCATAACTTCTATACTTTGTTTGCTTCCTTGTAACACTTGCTGTTTAAAGGTTTTGAATTGTGATTGTAATTTGTAAGTGGTGACATTAATATACAACAACTTAGGAGTAACATGAGGTATACTGATTTAGCATAACTTCAGAATATGATATGTGCCCACTGGCTCTTAACCCACCCCCCCCCCCCCCCCCCACATTTACATGTCACCTTTCTATGTCTTACGTAATTAATCCAATTGTTTATTTACTAACATATAGTTATATACAAACTAACAATTAGGATTTCCAAATTTTCTAGCTACTAATTACTGAAGATAGGTTCATTCCAAAACAAACTGAATTTTACACATGAACTCTATGTATTAACATGGTATTCTATGAAATCCGTTGCTAATTTTATGTTGTCTTTCTGCCATAGGTTAGGTCTATGTTGTTTTTCATCCCTTCTTTAAAATAGAGTTTGCAATTAAAAAAAAAATAAGGATACACATAACTTTTGAATGTATATTGATGTATTTAAATCATTGCATTGTTATAGTTATATTTTTTTTTTTGATAGGCATAGAATTACTCGAACCCACGAAGATTCATGGATATTTTCTTTACCTAATTATTAATGAGGCAAGTATAAATATTCGTACTCATGGATACTCATTACTCGATACTTAATATGCTCCTAAATATATATAATAAATTTTCTTAATCTCATTCTTTTATATGCATATATGTAAATTATTATTATTTAAATTTTCTTAGTCTCAACCATTGACCCAGTTAACCCCCTGACAGCCACCCCTCTGACGATCTAGTCAATAGCGACTACCCTTTCACTAAGAAGCAAGCACTCATACGTCTCAGAATTCATAACTGAATACCGAAATTAGGGGACTATTGTTTTGGTGGATGACTCAGACAACCCGTCGGGTTGACCCCGCCAACTTTCCGACAATCACCCCTCTAACGATCAAGTCAATGACGACCACGACCACACTCTCACCGACCGAGTTCTACCTTGGATCGAACACCCCCTCTGATCATGTTACCCTAGAAACATATTTGCATGATCGTTACCTCCGTAGGAGCTCTACCTCCCTTGAACCAAGAACTCTCAAGTCTCAAGATACCATTTACCTTTTCACATCCCATTGAAAGCCCCCATCCTAGCTACAACTACAGGTGTAGGCTCCCAGCTCCAGATCCGGTCATATATTGATTTACACTGACAATACATATACATTTATTGCATGTTTGTGTATGTTTACTTGAATATTCAATTGAATTCTATCAAATAAAAAAAAACATTTTAATGAAAATAAAAAATGAATGTAACTCTTCATCCTACGCGACATACATTGATTGAATGCCATTTACACGATTTAACACTGAAAGTGCATATCCATTAAACTCTTTATAAATTACATTTTATTTTTTACCTTTTAAAACAATATTTTATGGTAGAAAATTGTTTTTCAACATAATTTAGTTTCTTTTTACTGTTGAGTAACTGCTTCTCCATTGCCGTTTTGTATTTCCCCCTTGTTTGTGAATTCGAACCCTAATCCGATCCCAAATTGGAAGCCTCGCGAATTCCCATCGTCGCAATGCTCAATTCAATTCTTCTTCTTGCTGCATTTCTTACCCTCGCATTGACTTGTAGCCTCGCGAATTCACTGAGATTCGAGCTGAAATCGGGTCACAGCAAGTGCATAACAGAGGACATTAAGAGCAATGCCATGAGCGTGGGGAAGTACAGTATCGTTAATCCCAATGAAGGGTACCCAATTCCTGATACTCACAAGATCACGGTCAAGGTAACAAGCTCGTGATTCTGTCCCAAACAAACCCAATTGTGTGTGTGTGCTAAATTTGAGTGCTTTTTGCCCTTTCCTAATTTGACTGACCATGAAGTATGAATTAACCTTAACAACTAAAAAAAGCAGTTTTCGAAGTTTATAGTAGGAATTAGGAAATGCATGTAAAAAAATTAAATCTTTATATGATATAATATTGAATCTCAAATGAGGCAGCTGTACAATGTTTCCTAGGAGCATTGGTTAGTGGAACCTTATGATTTATTTTGAGTTGTAAGGTTTCTTAATTTGGAATGCTTTATAGTTTTTATGATAATGTGATCCTGTGGCTTGTCTAGAGGGTTGACTTTGTTATGATGTGTGGTTGCAAGGTGAGTTCTCCTTATGGAAACAGTTACCACAATGGGGATCAGGTGGATTCTGGTGATTTTGCATTTACTGCAGCTGAGGACGGCGACTACACAGCTTGCTTTTGGATACCGGATAGTAGGGCCGGTGTCTCAATTGTGACCATTGAATTCGATTGGAGAACTGGGGTTGCTGCCAAAGACTGGTCCAAGGTTGCCAAGAAAGGGCAGGTTGAAGTAAGTAGCATTCTGTTGTTCCTTGACTTGTGATTTATGTGTGTCAATAGGTATGCGGTAATTTTTGTTATTGTTGCATTTATTTTTGTTCCTTGACTTGGGATTTATATGTGTGGGCCAATTGGTATGTGGTAATTTTTGTTATAGTTGTTGCATTTTAACTCTCTATGTTGCCAATCCCAAGCCTTAATATCGAGGAGGGCTGTATTAGAAAGCTTGTTGCCAAAGGAAAACTTTGTTGAATCTGTATTACATTGATCAGTGATACACTGGTGCTAAACTTTGCGAAAATACTATTCAAAAGCATTGCTATCTAATTGGATTTATTGAAAATTTTGATTTTTGATAGAGCTGAATAGGTTTATTTTGAACCATGTTGGTAAACCCACCTGGTGGATCCATTTGTAACTCCTTAGACATATTTGCCTGAATGATATTTCGAATATTACACACAATGCTCAAATATGTTGGTGTGCTCTTCGGACACCTACAATATTGATAAACTAATGCTATGCTGGTGTCCTCTCATTCTATCTGGAAAGCTCTGATACAAAGCAGCACTGTCTTGCTATGATTGGCTACATGGTGAAGATGTGAATAATATTCATATAGGGAATAGTATCACAATGTTCTTGGTTTCAATTACTTCTCTCCGGAAATCCTTGACAATTTAACTTTTATATTAAAAAAAAATCATCTGTGATGAATTGCACAAGATCTTTCTATAAATTTAAGTATTTTGGTATTTAATATGTTGTTACTTCCCATTGTCTAGGTAATGGAATTTGAGTTGAAGAAGCTATATGATACAGTTGCATCCATCCATGAAGAGATGTTTTACCTTCGCGAAAGGTATAATTGTCATGAGACTCTGATTTCTGCCAACAAGTGTCCTGATACTGTTTAGTAATATTATGGTTGACCATGTATCTTTGATGGAAAAAGTATTTTGCTGAGTTCATTCAAAATTTCTTTAAATGGAAGATAGAAGAAATATATTGTCGTTGGGTCATAAGAGATTGCAATCATTTGCTGAGAGGGATCTCTTGGGCACAAGCACAACTAAGTGCATATTTCTCGTCGTTTTTCCATATACATATGCCTTTTGCATTGCATCAAAGTTTTACCATCCAAGAAGAGTCTATTATTCATTTAATTTTTTCTCTCTCCCCCCTGATATAGATTGATGGATGAAATCTGGGTCTCCATAACAAATCCTAAGGCCTAACCAATAAAATAGAAAAGGGAACAGTTCTAGATAATTCATGACATTACTTTTTTTGTCCCGGTTTAGCAGATTATTATGTCTCATTTACCATATCCTCCTTTCTAATAATTTAACGTGTTGGAGTGGATCAGAAATTTGTTGTTATATCACCAACATACTTATTTCCTGTGCTCCACATAATGAACCTCTTTGCTTACATGTTCTTTTGTATGGTTCATTAGACTGATAAGTGATAAGCCAACTAAGGAAGTAAGTACTTTTATATATATGTCAAGTTTTTGAATGTCTGGCTTTGGCCTCACATGGTCATGCACTCTATTGGAGCATAATAATTTTTTGTTCATTCTGATGATGCTTTTTACCAAAATTTGATGATCTTTTTATTCATGTGGCTGATATAGGGAGGAAGAGATGCAAAATCTTAACAAAGCAACTAACAGCAAGATGTTCACCTTCGGTTTTCTTTCAATTGTGGTCTGCTTGTCCGTTGCTGGTATGCAACTATGGCATTTGAAGACATTCTTTGAGAGGAAGAAGCTCCTCTAAGTTCCTCCTCAAATTTTTCTTTTTGTCTTATTTTTTTATCATCTGTTGCCCGTTCCTTATGTATTCTAATATATGATTAGTTCATCTTTCGTGTATACTTTATGATAGTTAGAAATTGCTACCGCATCTTAAGTCATTGAAATGGTAGATCTTAGAAAGAGTTCATGGAACCGGCCTTGTGCAAATGCAAGGTAATACTGCCTACAATAGATCCATAATGAGATTGACCCTTATTTGGAACGAGACCCTTTGTAGCTCCAGCTACATTTCTCTAGGTCCTTTGATTTGTAATTTGAATAGTTATCTTTCAAATTCTGAGCACTGATATTATGACTTAATGTTTTGGTAGTTGATATGAGGACTTCCTTCAATGTACAATCGGTACATACAATTGGTAAATATCTTCTCTTTATTTTTTTAGTCTGAAACGTGAGGAACAGATAGAGGGAAATGATCAAAAGAATGCTGAATGTACTTCTAATGCAAGTGGCAATTTGCTCTTTCTGTTGTTTTGTCAAGCTTCTGTGATTTGATGAACCTAATTACTAGTCTAGGCAACTAGTGGTGACAAGCATAAAAGAATGGCTTAAAAGCACTTTTAGTCCCTCACAAATGCGTTTCGTGCAAAATGAGTCCCTAAACTATTTATTTAGCATTCTCAGTCCCCCACGTTACATTCCGTCAATAGTTTTGATCCCTCTTCAGTTTTCCGTCAATTTTCTATCGTTTTTGTCCTACATGGCAATTTTAAGTGATGTAGAATCTTATTAGGAGAGAGAATTCATAATTAAAAAATCATAAATATATTAAAATGAAAAAATATAACAGAATAACATTTGTTATTTTTATTTGATATCTCTAAAATTAAAATTAAAATAGAAAAATAATCTAAACAAATCTAAAATCTAAATAGAAAAACAAGAAAACTTAAACAGTGAAACACTCCAGAACTTCAACCTTTCTTCTTCCCTTCCAATGTCACTATCCCTCTCTCTATTGTTTTCTTCATTCGTTGCAATGTTTCTTTTTAACCGTAAAACCTTCTGCAAACAAAAAGGAGGAGGCTTCTCCTCTGCCGTCGGAGGTTCAAGAACTGGGCATGGGTTTACCCGATTTGAGAATCGAGAAAAAAGGCAAACAAAAGGTTTCTAAAGATACCCATGTCTCCGAAGCCCTCAACAAGCTCAGGGAACAGACCAAAGAGGCTGGAAAACCCTCCCTCAACCCACACCCAAACTCACCATCGCCAGATCTGGAAAAAGAAAACTCGAGATAGACACCATTAACGAGAGAGAAGGAGAACACGATCGATGGCTGGGAGAGGGAAAACGCGATGGCTCCGAAATGGCTTTGGGGTTTTGGAGGTTGCAGGCAATGGCTCCGAGAGACATGATTTTGGGTGTTGTGCAATGAAGAAGGAGTCTGGCATGGTGAAGGTGTTGGGTGGTAGGGACTGATTTTGGGTGTTGTGTTGTGGCTATGGGTGGAGAAGGTTTAGGCCCCGTTTGGAAGAGCTTATTTGAGCTTATCTGATAGCATAAGTTCTTATGCCAGTGTTTGGGAGAGCTTATGCAAACAGCTTATAGTCTACCATAAGCTGTTTTGAGCTTATTTTCATAAGCTATTCAAAATAGCTTATGAAAAAGAGCTTATGCTTATCTATAGCTTATTTTCAATTTATGTCAATAAATATTTTAAAATAACTTATGAATAAGCGCTCATGATAATCATAAGCGCTTAATTAAGCTGTGTTTCCAAACACGGCCTTAACATAAGTGGAAGACTAAACTGTTGAAGAAGGTTACAAACTTACAGATGAAAGATGAAGAAGCCAGATGAGGATTGTAATTTTTTTTTATTGGAGTTTTTTAATTAAAAAAAAAATCCTAATTGAGATTTAAAAAAAAATGAAGAGTCAGCACTCAGCATGTGGAACTCTCTCCTACCAACCTACTTCTCTCTCCTCCAAGTCACTTAAAAAACTCCACCAAGGCAAAAACCGTTTAAAATCTAACAGAATGACTAACTATGGTAATAAGAGATAACGTGGGGGACTGAGAATGCTAAAAAAATAGTTTAGGGACTCATTTTGCACGAAACGCATTTGTGGGGACCAAATATGCTTTTAAGCCTTTATCAAACTTGGCATGCACATTGTGCCAATATTCAAATCTTTTGAAGTTTAGCCAGCGGCAATTACAGGATGGGCAATTAGGAGGCAAAATGACAAGATAATAAGTGTAAATGCATTCAATCTTTCCAAGTAAGAAATAATTAAACACAACAACCCAAACATGAGGGATATTATAAAAACTCAAAAGCCAAATAACACATTCACTTTAGACCAATAGTTCTGAAAGCTCAAGATTTCAGAGTAATAGTCCAAACAAACTGGGGGATATAAAGTGCCAACCCTTTATTTAGTAGGTAACTATGGGATGGCATCCATTCACACGGCCACAAATGGCATTTTGTTTACTCATCATCATAGTTCTTGCGATGGTGATGCTTGTGGTGATGCTTCTTCCTCTCATCATCATCATCAGAGCCATCATCTCCCTGCAATGGTATGAAAATAACATAAAATGAATAACAATTTGAATATGAACAACTTCATATACAATGCAAATCTAATATTTACAATTATTAGGTAGGAATTTATTCTGCTAGCAAAATCTATTTAGAACACCTTGTTGAGTTATGATTCATACACACCTCACGAGTGAAAGGTTGTGCTAAAGAAATGCCACAACTCAAAAGTGAAAGGTTCGTTGAGTAACACATTCAGAGCCTAAGGTTGTGCTCCAACACATTCAGAGCCTAAGGTTGTGCTTGGATTAGTAGTAAGTGATAGAATGGAAATGAAAGGTAATAGGTTCCATCATTTGGAGTACAAGAGACAGAGAATGGAATGAAAGTGAATGGAATCCACCCCACTTCATAGCATCTCATCCCCCCATTTTTCTTCCCAGCAAATTGAGGGAATGAGGGGTGAGAGATGTATACTCCCAATTCCCAAAGTCAGACTAGTTTCAAACTAAACATAACATGTTAAGCAATATTTGACTAAGTTACATATATCGCTTCTTATTCCCTTTTCACGCATTCATCAAATGAAGTTAAAAAAGGATCATGACATTTTAGCATTCATCAAATGAAGTTCAAAAAGCCTCATGACATTTTAGCATGCGGTACTACCAAGGATCTAGATATATAGCAGTGCATCAATGTAATCCACTCAATTATATCAACTAGAAGAACCAATGCAGCTAAATACCAACATAAGGTTTTGACTTTTGAACTCTATCTGTACATAATAAAGAAAATCAAGCTTCAACACTTCAATTCTATGAAACTAACAAGCTATATATGTGATACTATACCAGATACACAGAGAATTACACTACTAAATCACCAATTAGTTTAAGCAATTACACTAATAATAATTTAGGAAATGAATCAGACACATGATTTGAATCAGAGTGAGGTGCATTATTAGCAATCAAAAGCTAAAGTATACCAATTAGTTCATGGAATGGAATGGAAAGAGTACTCACATATTTCTTACGAGCATAGCCCTCATTATCATCATCATCATCATCAAGCCTTGGAGGGCGCTCACGACCATACTCAACCTCCTCCTGTCCCTCATAGTTACTCCTTCCATAGCTCGGCTTCTTCTCCTCATACTCACTCCTTCCTCCATACCCACTACCCTGTTCCTCCCCATAGCTAGGCTTCCTCCCACCACCATACCCGGATTCATATTCTGACCCACCCGTCTCATACTCAGTCTTCCTCCCATACCCGGGATTCTCCTCCTCACTCCTCCCACCATACCCACCTCCATATCCAGAACCTTCCGTCCTTCGACCATACCCGGGTTCCGGAGCCTCATACTCCTGCTTCCGCCCATACCCGGATTCAGGGGCCTCATACTCCTGCTTCTGCTCATACCCTGATCCATATTCAGATTCGGATTCCTGCTTCCGCCCATACCCGGATCCATATTCAGATGATTCCTGCTTCCTCCCACCATACCCGGATCCATATTCCGACCCGGTCACCTGATGCTCCTGCTTCCTCCCATACCCAGATCCATATTCCAATCCAGAATACTCCGACTCAGGCTTCCTCCCATACCCGGGGTTAAACGAAGCCGGAGCAGGCCTAGGCTTAGGGCGAGAGTAGCTACTATACTCAACATCGAGAGCTTCATTGGCATAAGCAGAAGGCTCAGCGTGAGAGGAGTACTGAGGACGATCGTAGTCGAAGGATTCATCTGATCCTCCGATCGGGTAACAGGTCTCGTCGGAGGGAGGAATGGGGCGGCCGTAGGTGAGGTTGATGTCGTAGCCGCCGCCGTAGGGGGTTGGATCGTAGTCGTCGAAGTCGTCGACGGTGTCGTCGTCTCCTCTGTTCCTTGAAAAGAACCCCATGTGTTTCTCTCTGGTTTTGGGATCACACACAGACACGGACACTGATTGATGAAGATGATTGAGGATCCGCAAAGAGCGTTTTATTGCACCGGGAAAAACTCAACACTGCTTTTATTAAACGACATCATTTTGACATTTTTTATTTTTGGGCCGGATCCGGGACCAATGAATATTTTTGACAGGTTTCAATATGATGTTTTTGAACAATAATAATAATAAAATGATGATAAAGTAAGTGTGTGTTTAGGTCCTTTAGGATCAGCATTAGCAGAATTGAATCTACCCAGAATTAAATTTGATCAGAATTGGATTTGGTAAACGTGAGTTTGAATTACGTATATTAGTGGCAACTTTCACAATTCCACATAAGTTGCCGGTTAATATCAGCTCATTGACATGTTACTTCTAAGGCAGCAACTTTGGCTTACCCAGGGAGTGCACTCGATCAGCGTCAAGTATCGGACCATTGTGTTTCTTCGGGGGTTCCCCTTAATGTGGTTTTCTCTAGGTTTGAGCCTTTTTTTCCGTTGTTCTTATGTGGAAAAGGAGCTCGTAAGGGCCTAGGTTCTTATGTTGGGAGAAAAAAGAGGTTGTCCTAAGAAAGTCACGAAGAGGGGCAGGAAAAAACAAGGTTCTCAGAGGTTTTGGATAACTGAATTTAGTTTGGATAACTTTAGTTAGAATTGATTTTGACTATGCAAAGACTAAAATGGGTATGAATCTTTTAAATCATTATACAAGTAAGATTCATCATTATTGTGGTGAGCTCTTAAATGAAACCCGCAACTCTCATATATAATTGTTAGATGTTCAGGTAAAACGTAGGAGTTTGAACCATAAATGTTGAGCAGCCATTGTAAACTCATGGACATACAATGGGTCGTTAGTTTCATTTCGTAATATTGAGCATTGCCCTTTTTTATTCAAGCTTGGACAATCATCAAGTCCCCCTAACTAGCAACTCACTTGGGCTCTTGCCTTTGATATTATTTTTTATTTTCTAAGATATCTGTTGAGGAAAAGAAAGACACAACTTGATTCAGACAGTACGATAGAGCGAGAAAGCACGAATAAACCACACAGAATCTTTGTTCACGCAGTTCGGCCAATTGAGCCTACCTCTGCGGCTATAGAGTAGCTATAGCTCCTTTTATTGATTCTCAATAATCAATTGTGTTTACAATAGCAATTTCTCTCAACTGCCTAACTGTCTCACACATATGCAATAACGGTTTCTCTCAACTGCCAAATTGTTGTGTACCCTCGCACACTCCGCACACACCTGGTGCACACTAGCACATGACACACTTTTATTGTTAGAGGTCTTATCTATTTATAGGACACTACTAACTCTAGTATTACAAGATAAGATAATCTAAACATCTTATCTAAACCCATAATAAGATAAGATAGAATCTTATCTAAACCCATTAGATAAGATAGAGTCTTATATAAACTCATAGACAAGATAGAGTCTTATCTAAACCCATAAGATAGAATCCCTCTAACCCAATATCACAATCCCCTTAAATCAAATTCAACTAACTGATAAGATATGAGTCAATCCCAACAATATCTCCATAATCAATAGTTGTGTGATTAATCACCCGATACTCCAATACTCTAATATCGAGTAAGTCTTCACTACAAATCAAATTTTATGAAACATAATTTGGGACACATAAGATTTTGATTTAGCATAGCATATGTATGCGTGATTCATGCATTTGCATGTAAGATCAAGCACAAATAATAAGATTCCGTAAAAAACAAACCAAAAGATAAAATAACAGAGCACTGACCAAAGATTCTATATGCTATGCATGTCTTTTTTCTTTCTCTGCGTGTTGTGTCCGCAACCAAGGCTACTTAATACAGCAAAAACAACACACTGCACTCATTATCATACATTCAGACCAGCAATAATCACACAAGAAAGCAACTGTTATTGAAAGTGCAAAGTTTTCAGGAAAGAAAATGGCAGCTTTAGTATTGACCGTGTCACAAGATGGAACCGGGCACTACAGAACAGTGCAGGAAGCCATTGATGCAGTGCCACTCGGCAACACTCGCCGGACGGTGATTCGGGTGTCCCCGGGAATCTACAGACAGCCACTGTACGTGGCCAAGACCAAGAAATTCATCACCCTCGCTGGTGTGCGCCCTGAGGACACTGTTCTTACATGGAACAACACTGCCACCAGAATCGAGCACCACCAAGTAGGTGTTTTTTTTTTGGGTGTTCTCTTCGTTTGGGGAAATGGGCATGTACCAAAGATCACAATTGTTTTATTGTTTGGTGGTGATACTTGTGAGTTTTGTTGCAGGGTGCTCAGGTAATAGGGACTGGAACCTTTGGTTGTGGCAGCATCATTGTGGAAGGGGAGGACTTCATTGCTGAGAATATTACTTTTGAGAATTCTTCCCCTGAGGTAATCATTTGTTGTGTTTTTGATGTGTTAGCTGGGTTCTCTGTCATTGTTTTGTTGGATGAAATTGACTTGGTAAGTGAACATTAGTGCATTTAGGTAGAGTGGTAGACAAATTTAATTGTTGTGATGGGTCTATGACAAAAATAGTTGATCAAGTTAATTATTTGGAACCTTTCAAATTTCAATACTCTCTCCGTTCTAGAAAGTGTGTTGTTTTGCATCATTTTTCAATATCCCAAAATGTTTGTTGTTTTAGAAAACCAATGCATTTTTTGCTAATTTTTTTCCACTTATAATCTCATTTAATACATTTTCTCTCACTTATCACCTTTCATATTAACCAACCACAACTCTTCTCTATTAATTACATTCTTCTCTATCTAAGTATATTTTAATAGTTGCACATCATACTAGTAAAATTAAATAAGGGCAGTCTAGTCAAATTATACTATCAATAATTGTTTTCTTACTCTTTGTGTCACAACCTTAAACTACAAACTTTCTGGAATGGAGGGAGTACTATTTTTGTTCATGAAAAGATAAAAAAAAACTTGAATGGTGCCCTTTGTAATTTGAAGCTTTGCATTTTCCTTTTTTATTGTGAGAAATAAAGAAAAGAGAGAAATGAAAAATATGAGGGGTGATGTGATGAGAAATAAGAAGAAAAAAGAGGTGAGATTGAGATGGAAGATAAGTGAATGTATCAAAGTTGGGGTTTGGGGGGTGTAAATTTAATAGACGTTATAGTTCTTTTCTGAATCCTCATACTAAATAGTGTCTAAATAAGCTTATTGAAGAAAGCCTTTTTAACTGGTGCACTAACCAAATTGTCATATACCTTTTTATTTATTTTCCTCCTTTTTCCTCAAAGGGTTCAGGGCAAGCAGTGGCAGTTAGGGTAACAGCAGACAGATGTGCATTCTATAATTGCAGATTCCTTGGATGGCAGGTAGCCACAATCTCTTAATGTATAAGTTAGAGAGGCTAAAAACAATATCTTATATTTTTTTTTTTCCGGTAAGCAATATCTTATATGGTGATGTATTATTAATTCCCATATTGACTAGAGATACGGCAAATGAAATGAAGTACTTATAAATGAGAGGGTTAGAGTAAGGTTTAGCTTAAATTCTAATATGTCATCAGAGTTAATCCCAGTTCCTTTGAAATGTCAAATAGTGATTTTTGTGTTGGATGGTGTCTTTTAGTATAACTTCTTCAATGAGTATGATGCAGGACACAGTGTATTTGCATTATGGCAAACAATATTTGAAAGACTGTTATATTGAAGGAAGTGTGGACTTCATTTTTGGTAATAGCACTGCACTCTTGGAGCACTGTCATATCCACTGCAAGTCTGCAGGGTTCATAACTGCACAGAGCAGAAAATCTCCACAGGAAACAACCGGTTATGTATTTCTGAGGTGTGTGACTTTGTCTAGTGTTAATTAACAACCTCATCTTCGTACCTATCAGGCTATCACTGCATTTTATTCCATAAGTTCAACATGGAAAAAGCTAGTTTCTTAATTAGTAACATGTTTTCCATACAACAATATATTGAGTGATTTCTGGTGTCATTGCAGATGTGTTATCACAGGTAACGGAGGAACTTCATATGCATATCTTGGACGACCATGGGGACCTTTTGGAAGAGTTGTCTTTGCATTTACTTACATGGATCAATGTATAAAGCATGTTGGTTGGAATAATTGGGGAAAAATTGAGAATGAAAGAAGTGCTTGCTTCTATGAATACAGGTATATCATTCCCATTTTGCAGTTCTAGATGTTGCTGATATAAGGCCCAAATCTTTTTCTCATTAAATCAATAACCAGTGAAAACATAGGATGAGTTAAGACAGTGAACTAAAACATATAAGAAGAAAAAATACTATGTTAACAAAAGGGATCCAGATTTTCAGTCTCCATATGATGTCTCAAATTCCTGTCTCACCAATGAAATATTTTCATGTCACTTAAAAAAGACATAAGTGGGGAAGTTGCAAACTTATATGGTGGTTTTCAATTGGCATTTCAAATTTGTTTTGGTGCAACAAAAAATGAGACACTGTTCGTGGACAGAAGATTTCAATCCTACCGGAAGATACAAAGATAAATTTGATTTGATACAATAATGCAACATATGCTACCAATTACATGACATAAACATGCCAGGGTTGTTGCTTCTTCCAAGTGTATGTATGCTTGTCCCATTAGACATACAAAAGAGTTATTTGACATGTATATTTAATTGAAATAATTTAAACTTTTTCAATGCAAAATTGTTGTTTATTGAGTACAAAAGCTTAGAGTAATTTCATATAAAAAATACAGGTGCTTTGGACCGGGTTGCTGTCCATCCAAACGAGTAAAATGGGCTAGACAATTAATGGATAAAGAAGCAGAACAGTTTCTCATGCATGGCTTCATTGACCCCGAACCAAAGAGACCTTGGCTTGCTCAAAGAATGGCCTTGAGGATTCCATATTCTGCTTAGAAATTGTTGGAGACATTACCAGAAAGCATTGATACCATGACATATGAATTTGATGTGTAATAACACTATAATACAGCAACTTTTTTAAAAATAAAATGATATTACATGAGTATTGGGCTATGAAATGATGTGTGTAATTAATATAAATCTACAAGTTGGCTGAACGGGAGAAGTTAAATATATTAATATGAGGATCATAATATTTATCACCAATATTCATTGAATTGCAGGGAAGCACTACATAATCAGCTACAAATCGAAATAGCATTCTATTTAATATTTCTTATTACTTCTAGCATACATTGAATAGAAAACGTTGGAGATGAAACATTTGCAGCCACAATATCTGTAGTGAAACTTTACCTGTAGTTGCTCCATATCAGTTAAAGACATGTATTGGTTAGTTGCTTCTGCTGAAGTATAGATTTTCCATTCTCTTGATGCTTGGTTTTAAAGCTAGTCTGCTAGTGCTGCTACCTAGAGAAGATTATTGTCAATCAAATAGTTAAAGGGCAAGAGGATGACATAACCCTGTTAGCAATGTTAGCAAAATCTATAGAGATTTTGCGATTTTGCAGCACTGTTCCGATTCAAAACGCATGCAAAATCTTTTTTTGGTGGAATCCCGTAGAATCTTAGATTTTAATCGTAAAATCCTATTGAATCTTACGATTCTAGTATTTTTTTAATTTTTGAAGCTGATTCCTAAAATTGGGGAAATTAGAGAGTTTTTTTACTTTGTGGAAAAAACAACCCACCACCCAGCATTTAGGGGATTTCGAAATTGAAGCTCTAGTTGATTGTAGTTGCCAAATTTGAATGGTTAATTGATAAGAATTAATAACTGATTGTATATTTCGAAAAATCAACCCTTGTGACCCAACCTTCATGCCTCTAATTGCCTATTTAATTCACTCATAGTAGAGTGAATTGAATCACGCATTCACGTTCTGTTTTTTGTACTCTCTTCCTCTTATGTTTTATCTTCATTCTTCAACATCTTTGTTTTCCTTTATTCTTCAACGTCTCTGTTTCATCTTTTAATTTCATGTTCTAGTACTCTTATGATTTTGGACTGAGATTATGACTCATATGGATGTTAATCTGATGAATTTTTATTCCATTTTTTGTTAAATGATGTGACTTACAAGATATCAATGCTATTTTTTTTTTCTATTTATGGTAGAATCTTACGATTCAATTTAGGATTATACGATTATACGATTTTGAACCCCCTCTCCGATTCTACGTAGAATCTAGTTTTTCACAACATTGCCTGCAAGTGAAGAAGACTAACCTATCTTTTTTAACATTGCATTTATCGGCAAAAGAGGAGTCAAAACAATTTTCCATGCATACATAATGATAATAGTCTTGTGTTGGTTTTAAAGTGCTTTCATTTAGCAGAGAACCAAAATGAAAGATATTTTCTTTTCTGATCTTCTACCTCCATGCTTATGTTCTGATTTGCAAGACTAATAAATAAAATCTTAAGATGAATCAAACTACAATATAGAACAATTAGGATGTGCACTATAAGGAAAAGGAGTTTGTGCCTAAATCCTTATTCTATTCAAAGTTTATTTTCTGAAAGGTATTTGCTTTTTAACTACAAGTAACAAATAATGAGTCGATTAAGGGAAGTGTAAACATTCATACCTAATTATGAATCGAGCGGTTCTGAGCCTTGTGGGAAAGAAGATGGCAGGAGAGGGGCCTTGCCTAATATACCTTTCTTGGCATATGTTGCTGTCTGCACACAAAAACTACAAGTTTTGAGCCACATGGACCCAAATATTGTGGACTGAATTTCCACACCTTTCCAAAGCCAAATACCACCGACCTTTCACTTCCCCATCACAATTACTATTCTCCAACCATGCATAATTATGATTAATTAGGACTTAGGTCAACAACCTAATGAATTTATTTAAATACCATTCCATGCATATATAGAACTGAGAAGAAAAGGCCTACAAACATCTTAATTATTGTTTCATTCATGTATATTATGGCAAGTGTTGTTATGGTTCCTTTCCAAACCCGGTTACTGAAGAAGCATGTCCTTAGAGGGCATTGCCATACAAAGTCAGCATCATACCCAATGATACGGAATGAGAAAAAATCCTCATTCAGATACAGAAGCACTGTTGATGTTCCTCTTTATGAGTTGCCTGGGGTATTTAGTTTTAGTTTTACTTAGCACCCTTACATTTTCCTCTTATAACTTATATGCTAGCTAGTTTGTCTAAAACACATGTTAAGTTGTTTCGCAGGCTTCCTTTGATCAATATATGGATGACAAGAGCAGAGTCTTCAGAACAATGTTTCCTGACCAAAAAACAATGGAACAGCTCAATGAGGTATTTTTCACTCATTATCTGGAAAGGGAAAGAAACTAGGGAATTGTGTTTCTTCAGGAAATTTTCTTTTTTCCATTCATCATCATGGGCGATGGGGAAATGGCGATAAAATTTTCTAAGGTTTTGCAATGAAAATGTAGTTGCCACCAGTATTTATTTAATCGGGAAAAATATTGGAAAACTCGTTGAAAAGATTAGTCTGTGAAAACCAAGATGAATTCGGGAGTCGGTGTATGCGTAGGAATGTTCCCTTCTTATATGGATTCTCCTTAATTAAATATGAAGGCAAGGAAATCTATGAAGCTATTGTCACTTTGAAATGCTTGTGGTAATATTGTGTTATGTGTATGCAGGAAGAGTGGAGGATCAAAATGCCCCCCATACAATTCTTATTCTGGAGTTTCCACCCAGCAGCAGATGTCAGGTTATCACTCAAGTCTAATGGGGAAGATTACCCACCTAACATTCCACATCATGTGACCAAAATTATTGAGCTTAATTTTGTAAGAACTTTCTTTGGAATATATGTATTTCTATAACTTGTTTTTATTAAATTTTGTAGAGTTCATCCTTGTTAGAGATATTGATAGCATGTTCCGATGCCAAAATCAATTATGGGAAGAAGTTTATGTGATTAGCTTCTAGATGCTATAACTGATTCTGGACTGGACGGCATAAATAGCTTCAGCTTTTGGGTGAAAGCACGTCTATGACTTTGTCTTATATCTAAAATTTGTTTTTCTTTTGTAGAAAAGGTGGGAGCTGCAGGGCCTCAGTAATGGTATCATCGATCCTGATGATTTTAGCCTAGATTTTAGAAGTGCTATTTATCCAGAAAGGATGAGAAAAAGTAGCTGGCTTAAGAATCAAACGGAGATGCATATAAGCTTTAGTGTCACTCCAGCAATCACTTTAATCCCTGAAAATATCATGCAGGATGCCATAGAGTTGGTTAGACTGCCTATGCTTACTTCCTTTTCGAATTTGAATTCTCTGCACTTAGTGAAATCTCGCATTCAAGTATTTTGAGTCGTCTGATCAAAGATCAGAGGGCTCACATTCTAACGTGAATGCGGGATTTTCCTGGCGGCAGGAATCCAAATTCCTTTCTTTCCTCCTATTTACCACATGCATGCTGCAAATTGGATTTGCTTAAACCAATTCTGATAACAGGCTGATAAAATTAACAGGTTTTCAAAACCATATTGGATGAAATGAAGGAGGAATTAATCGAAGACAGATTATTAGTAGATTATAACAGTTTCAAGAGAAGCAAGCTCCAGAAGATTTCAGTCCAGTAGACATGCTGTTCCATTCATCTATTTGTTGAATCCATTGGCAATAATACCATTCATTTTTCAACTGCATGTAAATCCTGAGTAACTCTCATGAATCTTTGTAAAGGAAAATATGATTCTGTTACCTCATCTTTAATTGCTTACAAGTTGTTACCACTCTTCTTTTCAAAATTTTATTTGTACTCTGTTTTAAGCATAAATTATTCTACTTGTTTTTTCTCTTTTTAATAAAATAAGGGTCTGATTTGGAATTACAAGGAGTTGGAGGACAAGGAAAGAAAAGGTACAAAGAACTGAGAACAAATAAAACAAGCAAGGGTTTGCTTTCCCGGGCTATATAGGCGTCTCAGCACAACTATTACATTACATGTATATGAACTTGTTTCAAGTGACTTGGATTTGATAATTGTTAATAAACACCTCCATATTGAATTGGTTTAATTTATTGAAAATCCTGCACCACGAAATAGTTCTTAACTACGTGTATAATTGATTGATTTGCCTGATTTTTTTTTTTTTTGTATTTTCTAATAAAGATATCATTTAGTCATAAATTAGGAACTCTCTGTAACCCAAAAAAAAAATAGGAACTCTCTACCAAAGAGTCTGATAAACCACCAGTTATTCTTCCCTTTCTAATTTTGTATGGACCATAATTTAATGCCCTTCAATGTATGGTCCAAATCGAACATCCTAAATGAGATGTATACCTATTTTGGTACATAAATGGACGGATACCTATTGTACATACTTAATTAGGTTATCCCATAATTAGGTTATCCTCGCTCATAGGAATATAGCACATTTGTGGCTAGCTTTTTATTACTTAGTGTAAGTATTCACAATAAGAGGATTAATCACTGCTATCGGCGGTGGATAAATGGTTTTAAAAAGTTTCAAGTGAGTGGATGAGTGGCAGAAATTACATGCAAGCCGGTGGATAAGGTTTTCAAAAATTTCAAGTGAGTGGAAGAAATTACATGCATAATTAAACAAAACTACATGTTTAAAATTGAAAAGGACAATACGAGATTTGTTGCATCTTTTGTCATTTAATTTAGGATTTGGATCCTCTCCATCCAGCTTCTCTCCATTCTCTCTCCATCCAAAATCTGAGCCATTGATTTTGAATTTTAAAGGTGAGGATTAGTTTATGTTTTCTCTCTCTTCTTAAATTGATTCAAGCCTTTAAATACAATTCATTTTTTCTCTCTCTTCTTAAATTGATCCAAGCCTTTAAATTTCTAAATCAATGGCTCAGATTTGGATAGAGAGAGGATGGAGAGAAGCTGGATGGAGAGGATCCAAATCCTTGGATTTACCCTTACATGACCTTTAGGCTTTTGCTATGTCATTAAGGCTTCGTTTGGATTGATGGAGGGTGAGGGGCTGGAGCGGAAAGAAGGGGAAGGTGGAAGAGATCCATTTTTTGAATTATTTAAAAATGAATGGAATCTAATAGTACACATTCCATTAGATACCACTCTTTACTCTCACTTTTGCTCCCCCAAATTTTGGGAGGAATGGGATTGAGCAAAAAGGTACTAAAGCATTAAAATTATGAAATTATTAATTTACCCTCACTGAAACCACCAAGCCTGAAGAAACCGCTCACGTTGCTACCAATCTGCCGTTGCTGCTAATTTGTCAATTTTTTCTTATCACAATCACTTTTTGGCTTGTTGAGGCTTGGCTTTCATCATCAATATACAAAAATGCGCGTTTCTGTCAATCAGTGAAGTGGTTATTGGAAAACAATTTATTCTGTAATTCAATTGGTAATTTGTAGGGCTACCTATTCAAAGTATGATTACGCAGCAAGGTAGAATATATATGCAATTCGCATATCTTACGTTCATCATTTTGGAATTCCTGTAGAAACAAAAACTTAAAAATAAAAAAAAAGAAATGGGTAAATAAGAAAATTGGGTAATAGATGCAATTCCATTCACTTTTTGCAATTCTATTCATTTTGGTAGGAGATTTGAAACTACACTGTTTATTTTTGTGTTATTTGCAAAAGGAATGGTTATCGAGTAAAACATCAAAAAGCTTTTTATAACTAGGGTAGTATAGGGATGAAAAAATTAAAACTCATTCCATTCCATTATAATAGTAAAAAATGGAGATGCAGGGGATCGAACCCTGTACCTCTCGCATGCAAAGCGAGCGCTCTACCATTTGAGCTACATCCCCATGATAAAATTATACCATAGTTATAGTATATAACATCTATAACTTCAGAAAGACAACTCATTAACCTGGATTGATCATGCAAACTGAAAAGAATTGGTGATATCTTTCATGTCTATTCTTCTAGGTAATTATAAAGTTCAAGTGCTGTTCAATAGTTACAATGTCATACATATTAAGTGAGATATCGTTCTTGTTTAGATTTAGAACTTCCCAAAAAATAGGTGAGGGAAGTAAACACAACATAGGTCTTGAAACTGAAACCAACTCATTTCATTCTCTTTGTAGTCAGCCTAGCTTTCACTTTCCCCAACAATACTTGGTCTGAGGATGGACCTCCTCATAATGTAAACCGAGTTACTCTAATGAGTCCCTGATGATTGAAACTTCAACTTCCTCGTCCAAAAGGTTCACTCACCAATAGTCAGAGCAAGAACAAGAACCCTGCTTGAAACTGTGGAAACGATAACGATCTCGGACAACAATTTCACGTTTGTATATGTTAGAGGCAATCTTAATAGCAGAATGACAGTCTTGGCATATCCGTAGGTTCTTGAAAATATATAGTGGAGAACCAGATGATGTGCTAATTAGGCCAAAACACAGTGCCAGCTTCTCACTATGAGCGAACAATACCTGTTCTACCTCCTCCAATGCTTCAGTACAATCACCACTGCTGGAACAACCAAACAAAACTTGACAAGTTGTATTGGGGACATAGCCAGCCAACCTCAACCTGCAAATCATGTCGTCTAGCTTTAAGTAAATCTCTGAAGTTCGCGGGTGTGACTTATCCCCTGCGCTGAACTGATGAAGTTGACCATCAACATATATGGAGCTCATTCCTGGCACCTTTCTGATACCTCTTTTCTTAAGAACCCGCCTAAAGGAATTTGCCTTTTCTACTTTCCCAGACAATGCATACATGTTGGAAAGGAGGATATGATACTCTGTGTTGAGTGGATCCATCTCAACCAACTCTCGCACAATCTTTTCGGCCAGCTGCAACTTACCATGTGCATAACAGGAACCCAAAAGGGACCCCAGAACAACTTCATTTGGACGAATTGGCATCTTCTTCACCAAAAGCTCAGCTTCTTCCAAATGTCCAGCTCGACCAAGAAGATCTACCATGCAAGCATAATGCTCTATTTCTGGCCTTATCTCGTAAACAGACTCAAGATCACGAAAGTACTGCCGACCCTGTTCAACTAGACCCGAATGGCTGCAGGCACTTAACAAAGCCATAAAAGTCACAGCATCCGGTTTCACTTCTTCCACCATGTGAGGAAACATATCCACCACAGCTTTCCCCATCCCATGCATGGCCAACCCACCAAGCACAGCATTCCACGCCACCACATTCCTCCTTGACATGTTCTTAAACACCACCAACGCAATACTTATCCTCCCACATTTTGCATACATGTCAACCAAACTTGTCCCCACCATAACACCCAAGTCCCACCCCATTGCTTTCACAGCAAAACCATGAACCCACCTACCCACACACACATCACCAGACTGAGAACAAGCTGACAAAACTGAACAAAGGGTAACACAATTCAACTCAAAACCACAACCAAATACCATTTCTTTCAGGAGCCAAAAAGCTTCCTTTGTAAACCCGTTCCCAACATAACCGACAATCATAACCGTCCAAGCAACCTCATTCCTCTCAGGCATTCCATCAAACACCACCCTCCCACTCTCCACACCTTCCCACTTCACCACACCGTCCAAAACCACTGTCCAAGACACAACACTAGGCACCTCAATCTCTCCAAACACCTTTCTAGCCTCACCCAGAAGCCCAAACTTCACATACAAATCCATTACCGCATTGCACACTCTGGTGCACTTCCCAAACCCGAACTTCACCACACCTGAATGCACCTGAGGCCCAACATTCGGGTCTCCGAGCCTGGCACACGCGTTGAGAGCGCAAACCATGGCGGCCGCGTCAATGGAGAGGCCCAGTTGGCGCATTTCAATGAACAGTTGGAGGGATTCGAGAGGGGGACAGCGACGGATGAGGGCGGTGTAGTCTACGGAGTCTTTGTGCGATTGGGGAATTTCGTCGAACAGTTTACGTGCGTGGGAAGGGAGAGCGCAGGCAGCATAGACATGAAGAATGGCGTTGCGGAGGAAGAGGTTGGGGGAGGAGAGGAGGCCGGTAACGGTAGCGACGGCGTGGAGTTGCTTGCCGGGGCGGAGAGCGGTGGCGCGTGCGCATCTTCTGAGAAGAGAGCGTAACTGGAGAGCGAGGGATGAGGAAGCACGGTGTAGCGTTATATGTGACTGTGACCATCTCATTTACCTGTTCCTCTTAACTTCTCAAAGTTTTATTTGAGGGGGTTCAAATGTCACATAGATCAACAAACTAACTTCATATGACCAGCACAAATGGGTTATACTGCAATGCTAAATGCTACACTAGGCTTCTTTTTTTCTTACTTATCTAGTAAGTTCTTGTACACACGATTGACATACATATTTAGTGTCTATTTTTAACATACATATTTAGTGTCTATTTTTAACCGTTGTTAAACATACAAGTATAAAAAAAAATGTTTAGTGGAGCTTTCCCAAACCATTGGAATTTTTTTGAAGATACTCGGTAGGATTCACCACAATCTGCATATGTTAAATAGATGTCGCGCAGGCACGTATGCACAATTACTGTTATCAAACCCTACGCTTTTTCTGGTATGCTATTTTCAACTTTCAAGGCCTAGCTAATATGTGATGTTAGAGATGGATGATGAAAAGTGGTGGTTGGATGAGGAAGTGGAGTAGGAAGAACATGAAAGAAATAATAAAAGGAAAAAATGATGCACGAAAGGATTAAAAAAGAACCTCACAAAAGAGGGAGATAACTTATCTTAAATGGGTAGAAGACCTCCCATGAAGAGGAGGAGCCCTCCCCATAACAGAGAAGGTTGAAAAGTCATATATTGCGGTGTTGTGTGATAAAGAGAAAAAATAGGGTTTGGAGGGCGTTCTCTGGCGCTTGGGGTGAACAACCTGATGATCTTTACTTGTTTTTCAGGGAAATTATTAGTTTATCAATGTCTTAAAAATCAGAACGATCACAAGACTTGAGCTCTCCTCTGGTCAAGCCTCCCATGCAGCGTATTGGATCCCTCCAGCTACATTGTTGTTAAAATTTATGCTTCTTTTATAAAGAACACTGGTGCAGACTTTGGTCTTGTAGCCAGGAACTAGAGTGGAAGTGCGATGAATGCTTCCTCCTACTGGTACAGAGACATTTGCCCTCCAATTATTGCAGAGGCTATTTACTTCAAATGGCCATTGCGTTTGGATGACGAGCTTTGCTTTAGACATGTAGCATTGAAAGCATGGAACTGCAAGCTACACCAGAACGCAATGAAAGTTGAAACATGTAGCATTGTAGAAACATTATTTACTCCCATTTACAGCCAAACTTCGTTTAAATTTGAACAGGCATAACCACAAAGAATTCTGGTTCCTTGAAACTCACGCAACTCGTCAAAACAAAATATAAATTTCATACATAGCAAACCAGCACAATACACTCATAGAATAAGCCAACAGTGTCAAATTAGCTTGAAGCACTGGACAACACTACATCTTTGTCCCAGCACTCACAAATCAGAATAATAACAATGCTTGTATCTTTGTTCGAGCACTCACAAGGGGAATAATAGTGATGCTTTTTATCTTAATGATTTTTATGAACCATTACGAGAAAAAAGTCGGCCATTGCCTATTTAGAAAGCTTGAAGTATAGGATCAAGGCGATAGCAATAACCAGAACCAAAACAATGCCACAAATAATCCACTTGTTCTTGTTCATCCTTCTTGTCATGTTAGTCAAAATTTTCTTGCTCTTGCCTATGTTATCATCTACTCCATGAAGCTGCATGAGGGAATATAACCATCAGTAGATAAATCATAAATGTATGCTCACTACTGGCACTAAAGAAAAAGAACAGTCAATATTTTCTCTTAAATTTAAAAATTATATGAGTAGATATTTGTCATGATCCAACTATCAGTAAAGTAAAGCTATTGAGTGAACACAAGAATAATACTATTCAAGCATTCTGAACCTAATGCAAGAGTCTTTTCGACCTAAAGTGTGAAAAACGCAAAAGTCCATCCTATCTTGGTCTATCATTTATTTAATTATTTTAGAAGAATGGAAGCAATATAGATCAAACTCAAAATATATGGCCAAAGAAACTAATACCACGTCAAAATCCAACTAACCCAAACACATCATGTCTTAAAATTACCGTTGTATGAGCATGCAACAGAGATTGTCGCTGTGAATGCAAATCTTGAAGAATCGAAACACCGAGCTCTTCTGTTTCCAACATTGTTTTCCTGCTTTGCTGAACTCTATCACCTGTCTTGTTCAACCTGTCAGTTGACATCATTAATCTTGACCTCTGATCAGATGATGCCTGCATTCACATTAGTAGTTGGTGTCAGCTTTGGTTGTGCCGATCCGAGAAATATGAATGCTCAGAAATGAATATTGAATCTGTCCTAACTCCTAACTGAATCTAAGCTCACTCATCCTCCATATCCGAAAACCAGACAAGAAATGCAATTGGCCACAATTGGACGGAAGAAAGGTGATATTTTTAAAATAGTAGCAGAACAATTTTATTATCTAATATAAAATCTTCAAGGCCTCATCAACCTGTTCACCAAATAGTGTCAAAGCACCGATTGGTAGAAAAAGGTATATTAGTCTAATTAAAAGAAGCTTAACTATCAATTAGTGATCAGTTTAAAACATTAATCCTTACTAAACTCATATGAATGAGAAAAATATCAATGTTGACCATATTTTAATTTAGTCTGGATTAGTTAAATACAATTTAAGCAAAAATCATAAACCATTATTACTTTCAAAATTAGTATGAAGTTATCTTTGAGTACTGTTAAATGTCAATACACTTGTCTACTTTGTACAAGTAGCAAAAATGAACAGAGAGGCTGTCATAGAGCCAAATATACAGAGTTATAGAGAGAATCAATTGCGTCTTAAAGAAAAAGGTATTTCTACCATAAAAAATGATGATAAAATCAATTTGGCCTCATGCCAATGGAACAATCTTATAAAAAAAATTGAATAAAAATAACTGCAATCACTTTCAGACGAAAAATCTCACATTTTAATGTTTTGGTTGTATGTCATCTAAAATATATCATCAAGAAAATCTAAATCTGCTCTGTACAATTATCTACCATTAAAGATTGCATCTTTTCCACTGAAACCTAAGCTTCATTTACTTTGTTCCACCTGTAATGAAATGGATGCATCTCCTAAATTATTGTGATTACCAAGGACAAAGTCATCAATCTATTCAACTAAGGACAAATTGCTTATTGACCAATAAGGGTCAAGTACTATTTTGGTCCACATACTTTGATCTTGATTTACCTACGTCCTTCCCATTCAAATAGCTTCAAAGCTTGTGATCTACAGCTCAAAGTTTGTTTTCGACAGATAAAGGATCAATAATGAGGGAGTAATGTGGCTTTCTTTAAAAGGAAAAGCCCATACACTTTACCAGAAAAATATATAATTATAAAGAAAAAGGATGATCAAATGGTTTCCTCATTATAATTTCACAACAATGTCAATCATCTATGAGCATCGAGAAAGGATGTTACCATAAATGAATCATACCGTCAAAGTATCTGCCATGCCTGATTCCAACAACTCATCCCGTGCAGATGGGTTTAGATTACCAGATACAATTTTCTTAACCTCACTTTTAAGATTGTTTAGATCTGACTTATACTCCCGCAACTTAGCAAGAAGCACAGCCCTGACATTTGGCTGCAAACTTCTTGCCTCAAGATCCATTTTGCGAATCTACATCATTCATTAGCAAAATCAGATCGAAATCACAGTGTGCAAGAAGAAAAATGACCACTTTCCAAATGGGGGTAAAAAGAAAGTACCAAAGCTTCTGCTTCATCAATTCCAGCCTTTATTTCAGAAACTTTTTGCTTCTTTTGCTCTGCAAGATCAAGCAGAAAAAGATAAAAAATTATAATGGAATATACATTGCTCCATGAAAAATTCAGAACATTTGACGCTTTTTTCACCGCCCCTGATAAAAGCATTCAATAGTCTGTCATGCCTATAGCTCAATACTTCAAGAGAATTAATACATGCTTTCATGGATATGTTAAATTCACCGGAACTTTTAGTGGGCCAAATACCACCCGTATAATGTAAAATGAGTATGAGAATTCACTTTTTTCTATGATTAGAGCATTAGAATGCTTCCTCCAACAAATCAACTAACCAAAAGAACAATAACCGGGAGGGTCATCAAACATAATGGGGAAAAAGTTCTGAACTATTATAGTAACGAAGGTGCAGAAATGATCGCATGGTGCAACTTTACCTAGCCATTGTTAACCTTAATAATCTACCGTTTGAAACCCACAGAATGCAGGTTAAGCCCTTAATCAGAGCTTAAAAGTTCAAGAGACAAAAATACTTTCCAAGTTTGACATTCAGTAAGACCTAAGACTATGAGAACGTTTACTGGTTTTGGAAATATATCGCGGATTTCCATCAACAGGAGCAACACATCAGTACATTTTCTGTAGGAGATACACACCAATAACCGAAAACGGTCCTGATTCAAGTTATATACAATTATCCAAATTTGAGCATTCTATTCAAATTCTGTAAAAAAGAGGTTTCAAGTTTCAACCATGATTTTAATTTTTTTTCCAAAATGAGAACTCAAGCATATAGTCAATATTCTACAATCAAAACTAATAATTAACATCAAATCAACTGAAATTATGCAATCAACCACCATTGATTGAAAATCAAGGTAGAATTCTCAAGTACCTCCATTAAGAGAACCAGCTGCAGTGCATTTCTTCGATAGATTCGCCGAAAGCTCGCAGTACTGGCGTTCGTATCCCTCGAACACGTTGCTCATCGTTCAAAATCTTTCTACGCTCTCTGTTCAATTCACGATCGACAAAAACAAAAGCAAACGAGAATAAAAAAGAAACTTCTAGATGATTTAGCAAAACGAAATTGAAACCTAGAGATCCAGAATCAGGCACCGAAACCCTAATTCGATCAACGCGAGAAGGAAAGTGTAAAATTCTGGCGATGATCGGCGACGGGAACAACGGGGAGAGAGGTGGCGTGAGATCGAAACGGAGGGGCGTACCTTAGATGGCCGGCGGAGGTTTGAGAAGTCGCGGGAAATTTGACCGGAGAGCGGTTGCGAGCGAGGAGTGGTTGCGTTTTGTTTGGATGAAAGATCAAAACGGCAACGGTACGGTGATAATGATAAAGGGCTTGTAATGGTGGTGTGATGGTGACTGGATTATAATATAATAATTAAAATTAATTGGGGTTAAATTTATTAGGTGGAATTGTGGAGAATGATTAGGAGGCTCTAATGACCTTTTCATAATAATTTATTATTTATTATTTATTATTTATTCACTTCTCTTTATTGAAAATAAATAGTAAAATATTATTTATGCAATTTGAAAGTAATATATTTTTTTTTAAAGAAAAAAAAAGTAATATATTTACTTCTAAGGTTTCATTTAGTGTACACAAGAAAATTCTTGTGTAAGGTTGCACCACCCTAGATTTACATGTTATCACAAGTTTACTATCAGGTCATTTTTTTTTAATTAAAAAGAGTTTAAAAAAAAATCTTAATCTACCATTACCATTCTTAATCTTCTTCTTTCATATTGACCCAGAAATTCATCTTCATTCTTCATCTTCTAAATCAACATTTTTTCAGATTTTGGAACCCCCAAAACCCAGACCTCACCACCACTGCTGAACCAACACCGCACCACCACTACCAACCCCACCCGGCCAGCCCCACCGCACCACCACCATCAAGTTTATGTCTTTTTCTTCGGATCTGGCCCTTGTTCAACATTGAAGCTCAAAGATGAGAAAAAAAGGTGAAAGCTTCAAGCTATTCAACCAGATCAGAAGAGAACAAAATCAAAGCTTTTCAATTTCATAAACAGAAAGCAATGAAGCTGGAACAAAACCACCCCCCATCAACGACAATAAAGGACGATGAATATTAATTTACAGTGAGAAAAACAGAAACTTATAAGTTCAAACTAGTGCAGAGAAAGTATCCAGAAGGTTAAGGGGAAAATGGGGAAGATGAAACAGACCCAGATGAAAAAAAGGAACAAGAGAACAAAAAGCGAAAACCTTTAGTACTCACAAAATGAATGAGTTGAAAAGGCAAAGGAAGTATCAGAAAAGAAAGGAGGAATCTTAGAAGAAGGATTCTCCTGAGAGATGCGATTTTGTTGCCTCGTTCATGTGATGTCGACATTGATTCATTCATTCGAGTGTTTCTAGTTTGCTTCAGATCTGACCTCAGCATCTAAGTCTGTGGCACGCCGTCATTCCTCCTTGCTTCGCCGTCGTTCCTCCTTGCCCCGCGGTCGTTCCTCCTTGCTCAAGCCCAGCCGCAGCTCTAGGTCTACTTCCATGAAAGAATCGGTAAAATCGAAAGCTCCTTACGCTGCTGTTATTTTGGTTGGGTGGGGTTTCGGTGGAAGGTGGTGGTGATTGTTGAGGAAGAATGAGAAAATCTGGTGGTGGCGGATGGCGTTGAGGTTGAGGTGGTGGTGGTGGGTTTTTTCTTTTTGTTGAACAGGGGTGGTGGGTTAAACCAGAGTTAGAAAATTAGTTAACAAATTAAAAAAAAAAAATTTACCTGGAAAGTAACCTGCTATAACAAGTGAATCTAGGGTGGTGCAACCTTACCCAAGGATTTTCTTGTGTACACTAAATTAACCCTACTTCTAACTCAATTGCATTTATCAATTTATATCTCATTGACTTTTGTTTCATAGGGTTATCGCTTGACTAAATCATAATCAAATCTAAAATTTAAAAATGTATTTTTTTATGAGAATTAATCTGAGAATGACACGTGAAATTTTTTTATGAGAATTAACGTGAGAATGACACGTCACTAAGAATTAACGTGAGAATGACACGTCACTAAATCAGCCTGATAGAAGTTCTTATTTTCTAATATATATTGATATTGATATTGATATTGATATTGATATTGATTGATATTGATATTGATTCATTTTGTAATTTCGATCCGAGTATGATGAAGGTTAAAGATCTCTCAAGAATGCGACTCCTTAGAAGGTGTTTGTTTCACGGATTGGAAAATGATACTCGGGAATAAGATTCCCGAGAATGTTATGATGGGAATGTTATTCCCAGACATCTTTAAAAAATTCATTTGGTTCACAAAATCAGTTTCTGGGAATCTTTTTTAATATTCCTGGGTATAATTATAATATATGTTTGGTTCAAAATGTATATTCCTGGGAATAGATAGTAAAATTCTTAAAATACCCTTCGCGGTAAAAGACATGGGTAGTGGGTAGTGGGTAGTGGCAATTCAGAGATTTCACACCAAAAATCTCATTCCCTTCTATTCAGGATTCAACTTACCCACCTCTCCATCATGGGAATGAGAAATGCTTCTGGATGGACATATGACTTACCCAGGAATGAAAGATACCCGAGAATATCTTTTTCAAATCTGCTACCAATTAAACACTGGAATGTAGATTCCGGCCTAAACATTCCCGGAAATCCTTTTCCAATCCGTGAAACAAACGCCCCGTTAGAATTGAACTCTCAACCTGAATTGAAGCAACCACTTTTATTAGTGCAACTAACAGGAATGGGTAAGCCAACAATACATGTATCTAAATATAGTTTTTTAGACCCAAATTTATCAAATTAAAATTAATTAATTTAATAAATCTTTTAACTTTTTTGTTTTAAAAAATCTGGTAAACCTTGAAAGTTGAAACAGACGAAACCAACCTATAGTCAAAAAAGCCCGATGAAGTGAGACTACACCACGTGGATGTTGCTTTCATTTGAGAGAGTGCCACCGAAGACACGTTGTTGAGTAAGTAAGTGGCTTCCTTCCTTCTTCAATCTTGGTCCTTCCTATTCACCGCCAACGCTACTTCACTTTCCGACGTGCTTCTCTCACCAGGTTCTCTCTCTCTCTCTCTCTCTCTCTCGCACTAACTCTTCATTTTCTCTGCTTTCTTCACCTCAGTTATACACATGATCTATGTTCGATTACTATGAATATTCTAATTTGAGCAAATTGCTATTAACAGTGTTTCTGGGTTGTGCTTCATTTTACGCTTAAGGGAATGGGAACTGATGGATGGAGTATCATGAACCCCAATTAGAGGTTTTATCATCCTAGATTTCAATCACTTTTAAAATTTCTAAACGTTTGAGTGAAATTATTCAGACTCCAAAACCTCCCAATTTTGGGGGAGCTAAAAAATATAACCACAACAAGGTTTTATACGGGTTTAGCGGGTTAGGAGTGATCATGGTAGTAAGTGTCGTACAATTCACCGATACGATACGCGATACGATACATTTTTTAGGGGTTGGCGATGCGAATTGTATGTGTGATCTGTCCCCTGAAACGCAAACGAATCGTATGGATTGAATCAGGAATCGTTGAATCGCGATTTGTAGACGAGTGCGATTACAAATCGCACTGAGTGATAGATATTCATACACCAGCTTGAGGGGAGAGTTGTAGTAGCCTATTCTGGGGTGGAATATTTTTTCTTCCTATGTGCAATTATTAGGACATATTTGAATAAAATTTATTAGGATTCATGTGCATTAGTCTGTAAATATTAGAGCCCATAATTTATATATTCTTTGTGAATAATCTCTTTTTATCATATTTATTAGGAATTGGCGAGAATTCAAGGGCCAACGGTATGCTTGGATATATAATAATGGTGGAATGAAATGGAATAAAACAAACTTACTATACCATTCTTTGGATATTGAAATGAATAAAGCTTTCATTCGACAGTAAACAAAGTAACTGGCGAGGTAAGTAGATTAGTGAATAATAACTTGGTTCCTTCCATACACCCAAATTGAGGGAAAGAACAATTGGGGTGTATCGGGTGGAATGGAATGGAACGTTCCTGTTTCTTTCATATTCCATTTCATCTGATTTAAACAAGTCAAGCAGTGACAAATAATGTCATTCAATACCGTTTTGTTCTATTCCATCAATCCAAACATAGTCTCCAAGTCTTCCATTAAAATCTAACCAAGATTTTTCCTGTTGCTTTTCCCAATGCTTATAGATTGAATGACATTTATTCTATGTTTGGAGAACTAACTCAAGGTTTTCCAAAAATGTTAAATCAGTTATATTCTAGATATTTCAGTATGCGAATGAAAAATCAATTGGTGGTCAGTTTTTAAATTTACTCAATCACATAATATAAACATCAGAAGAACCTCTTTTCCAGTAGGTCATCAGCATAAATCCAATGAAGGCTATAAATTGAATGAAACATTGAATCTTAGTGGGTGCCTGGCGTTCCATGGATGAGTAACTAGAAGTGAAATTTACTGCTAAATAAGCAAAACAAACATGCTAGGACCAAACCCTTCTACCTGTTCGTGAAGAAAATTGAACAGATAAATGAACCCTGAAAACATCCTAGATTAAGATTTGATGGGCACTGGAACATGTGAAGTTTGCTGTTAGAAGAAAGAGAATATAGACACCAAAAAACTGTAAGGATTGTACTCAACCCATAGTTGTCCCTATTCTTTATGCAAGAAATATCGCCTAGCTTCATTCCAAAGTAAAGTAAAAATAAAAAAACACCCTTTGGTTGAATTCAAATAATGTGAGAAATTTGCACTCAGTTCATGCTTATGAAGTCACCTATTTTGTTGGAGAACATGCATATTATTATTACCATATGCTAAAGTGAGGATCCTACTGTATGATTGGTGGTAATCGTGGATAATTAATTGCCAATTATTTGAATACCATATATGTTAATTACAAGGGATTAGGGATCTTTTTATTGATTATGTTCCAGATCGTGTACTAATGGTGTATTATTTATGCAGGTTCAGCAATTGCGAGATTCATTTCCTCTGATTTCAGGCTTACAGTTGTGTTACTGGGTCTAAAGAACCAATCCTGTGGTTTTGAACCAGATTTCAACGATGATTCTTTCTGCTCTTCTAACTTCTGTTGCAATTAATCTTGGTCTCTGTCTTTTATTTTTCACCCTATACTCTATATTGAGAAAGCAGCCTGGTAATATCACTGTATATGTACCGCGCTTAGTCGCTGAAGGAAAAGTCAAAGAGGGTGGTCAATTTAACTTGGAGCGGTTGTTACCTACTGCTGGTTGGGTTAGAAAGGCATGGGAGCCTTCCGAGGAAGATTTTTTATCAAATTCTGGCTTAGATGCTTTTGTCTTCATGCGCATATTTATCTTTAGGTGATGTAAAATGTTTGATTGATTGCAAGTTTGAAGTTGTGTCATGTCATTTCTTACTACCGGAATCTATTAGCCAGCTGAGGCTCTTAGGATTTTACTTATTTTGATGGATATTCCTGCATTGTTAGTATTGAGGTTCAGTGCCAGGCTTAATTTTTATTTTTTGTATACGTTAATGAGCATATATTACTTCTGCATCAGAAGAGGACTTTTTATATTATTCTATTATTGGTTCATACAGTTATATTCAATTCACTTCTATTTATTCTTATTTTCTTACTTGATTGATATCTAGTTTTTGCTGCTTATTTAGTTAAATGTCTAACTTCAAGTGGATTTATGTTTTCAATATGTCACTAACTAGTTAAAGTGACACTTAAATTTTACCTGATTGATGAGGCAATGACTTGTTCATGAGAATTTCTATCCACATTGCTGCAAAACATTTATTCGTCTTTCTATTCTATGTGGCCTTATTGTATTATCTTTGAGCGGCTCTTTTATTTGCTTCAGCTGATCCTGTTCCCTCTTGTACAGTTTAAAAGTATTTACTTTTGGTGGAATTATTGGGATGTTCGTTCTACTTCCGATTAATTACATGGGGAGTCAGCTTAGTGATGATTCAGAGTTTCAATACAAGTCTTTGGACTCCTTCAGTATTTCTAATGTTAACAATGGTTCAAACAGGTGGGTATTATAGACCTAGGTGGTTTTAACTCTTAGGTATTATTTATCTACGGTAAAGAACAATACATATATGGAAAATTGATATGTTGTAGCCTTGTAGGTACTCTTTTGACATCATATTTATTCAGAAAGTTTCATTTTCTTGAATCAAAGACCTGTTTTCATATGTGAGGATTTATGTGTATGAGTTGTTGTAATTTTCTTTATGGTGAATGAAACTGAAGAGTGAAGAAGCCTAGTCCTGCCTACATTTTTACCATCCAAGTATATTTAAGCAAGTATGCTCCAACTTGACATGCTTCTGACTTGCATGGCAAGGCCTCAGTGCTTACAAAGTAAGAAATTAGTTTTGGATTTTTACCCTCAAGATGACCATCAACACTGTAACTACTACATAGATTAATCTCAATCATTGTTTTATTGCCTGCCAACTTTGTGAGAGAAATTGTTCATTATGCAGAACTCCATGAACTTCTCCTGATCTTTGGAGTTTCATTACCATGTTTATGCGCAATAAAACATTTTAAACAAACTACAATTTCTGCACTTTCAGCACCTTTGTTCTCTATTCGTTTTTTCACCACTTTGTTTTCTTAATTTATTTTTCCTCAGTGGTGAAAAGAAAAAAATTGAAGAAATTAGCAGTTAGCTATTCACCTCTATAGACTAGAGCTAATAGCTGGAACAGAAAACTTATTGTTATTTGATTCAACTAAATGAAACAAAAATTATTGGACAAGCAGCATATCACAGGTGTTGGGGTCTTGGTAATCTCACAGTCATCACTAGTGGTTTCTATGTTTATTTTCAATTAAGTTGATTTTATCGTCTTATAACATTCTGCATCCTTGAGTGAGTGACTTCTATATATTCCTATAAAATTATTTGATTGAATGAGTATGGAGTGTTGGATATACTCCAGAGTTAATCTTGTTGTGGTTTAAATTTTTAATCCATAACATTATTGTCATAAATTCAAATCATAAATAATCCATCATTTTGATGTATAAGAGGAGATTGATGTATAAGCTTATACAATACAATGTGAGCACCAAACAATGGATAAGCCCATAATGTATTGTATAAGCTTATACTATCATGCCTAATACGGTGTACCAAACGAGCCCTTAGAGTAAGATTTCACTTTTCAAGTTATGTTGTAAAATCTTGGTTTTAGATACTTATTTTCTTCAACAAAATATGGAACTTTATTTGACACCTAGGACAAAATTTAATGTTTATTCAGTTTTATGATTATACATGTTTAAATGAAATATGTGTTTCTTTTTCCTTTATTTTTCAAAAATTTGTTGCTTTCTACTTAGTTATTATTTATAAATGAAAATTCTGATACCTAGATTTTGCTTTCATCAAGGTTATGGATCCATTTTTCTGCTGCATATGTTTTTACTGGAGTTGTTTGCTATCTTCTTTACTACGTAAGTTTTTGCTTTGTAAATGCTCTCATATTTTTCCTCTTATTTTGTTAATTTAATGATTGAATATCTTGTTTAATTTTATTGCCTTGTATATAGGAGTATGGGTACATTGCATCGAAAAGAATTGCTTGCTTTTATTCATCCGAGCCTCAACCTCATCAGTTCACGTTATTAGTCCGTGGTATTCCTGTTCCACCTGGAAGCACATGTAGTGATACTGTTGAGCGCTTTTTCCTGGAGTATCACCCTTCTACATATCTTTCACATTCAGTGGTCCGTCGAAGCAGTAAACTTCAGAATCTGATTGTAAGTGTTTCTCTGGAGCTCCAATTGATTCAATCTTTTCCACTGATAGTTGTTTAATTTTGCATTGTAAATTGTTTGCATGTACTGCCTCGCTTTTGTTATTACGGGGAGAGTATATCTTATAAATATCTGCATGTCATCTGTGGATCATTGATGAAATAGAAATTTTCTTACCATTAAAAAAGAATGCATTAAGAGAGAAGAAGTCCAGTGTTTGAGTATCAAACGATATGTGTCTTCAGAGTGTTGAACTTCTTAAATTTATACTTGTACCTAGATTCAATTCTTTCTTCTAATATTGCCTATGTCATGCTTTTTACTATTAAAGTTTATTCTTTGAAGACTGATGCAGATAAACTGTACAAAAAGCTTACCCATTTGAAACAAAAAAGTGATCCTCCAAAAAGGCAGAGGCGTGAAGGGTGTTTGGGACTTTATGGGCGTAAAGTTGATATTTTAGATCACTACGAAAGGCGACTGGGGGATATAGAAGATAATGTGAGAATGGAACAGTCCTCAGCGGCAGCAAAGGTAAGTAACTATTCATGTCTGGACATTATTAACCTTCAACGATCACGTGTTAATTGAATTATCATATTTCTTCGAAGGGTTTTTTAATATCTTCTCTGTCCAATAATGAACTGAACTAATCTGATTATCATTTTAACTAAACCATCAATTTAAACCCAAAGTGATTGTCATGGCATACTTAAATGAAATTGTTCTGTTGAGATTTGGTTTAATCTGGTATACCAATCTCGTCAATAATGGAAAAATGTGGTAGCAGGTAGCAAATATTTGCAGAACTGCATCTTCATATACTAGCTCTATTTTGAATGAGATTGGAGAAAGAAAATATGAATGGAAAAGCACTTGATCAGTTTGGCTTGCATATGGAGCAAATTGTTTCCAGAATTTCAAACCACTAACCATATACTGAACTGAAAACCAGTTTGGCTTGTTAGATAAATGAGCAAAACATGGCCATTTATTCTTAAAAGTTAAAACCAAATATGATCAGCAAAACAATTTCTCAGATTAGCTAGTGCAATCAGGATTGATTTTGTTTAGAACAGCACTGGTTTTCTTCTTTAAATTATATGTTGGTTACTAGATTTGGCTTTTGAAAAGTTATAGGCACGGATATTTTTCTTACAATAGGTATAACTTTAAAGTAGTTTGGTTCTTTTGAGAATGATATCTAATTCATCCATTTGTTCTATTAATCACATTCAACTTATAGGAAGTTCCTGCTGCCTTTGTCTCATTCAAGACACGATTTGGTGCTGCAACAGCTTTAAACATTCAAGAAAGTGTCAATCCTACGGAGTGGATTACTGAACAAGCTCCTGAGCCTCAAGATGTTTATTGGCCTTTCTTCAGTGTTTCATTCATTAAAAGATGGATCAGCAAGCTGGTGGTTTTTGTTGCATGTACTTCTCTTACAGTTCTATTTTTAATCCCAGTTGCAATTGTACAAGGTCTTACCCATCTTGATCAGTTGGAAACATGGTTTCCATTTTTGAAAGGCATACTAAGATTGTAAGTGGGAAATCTTACCTGAATTTAATCTTTGTCTATGATAACATGCATCGAAGTCATATCATGATATTACAATTACTTTTGCATGCAGACTTCCCTTCTCTACTTCATTGATATATGCAATATGTCATTTGACTTAGTCCTATAAAGCCTGTATAGGTTGTATTTCTTAGATTCCAAAGTCTTATCTAATTATAAAGTTCTAAAAAATGTTGATTAAATTTGTGATTATTGCTGATGCCATGTTGATAAGTACCAGCCTCCTGTAAGGGAGGTTTATGTGAGAAGAAATAAGAAGCACGGATTGGGAGCTAATGTTCCTTCACTTTTGGGTTAGTTAGTGCAACTGTATAGGGGAATAAATTGTACATGGTCTGTTAAGGCAGTTAGTGAAGTCAGTTGCTAACTACCTTAGGATATAAATAAGGGTAGTTAGTTGTAGTTGGTCAGGCAATTCAGAGACTGGACTCTTGAATTTCCAGAGGGGGATTCTTGTAATCTTGTGATTCCTAGGGTTCTTCGGTTGAAGGATCTCAGGGAAGAGTTGGTGGAATAATACGATTCTTTTCTTCTTGAATAAACTCCTCACATGTCAAACTTTGTCTTTTATTTTTTAACTATAAGAAGTTATCATCAAATGTATTTGCTGCCTAATATGTTTACTGAATTATTTATTCCCATTCACAGCTGCTTACCCGGAGAATTGGTTTGTTTATCTTTTTTTAGTACTTCTCCTATATAGAAATCCTTAATAACATAGCTAATATACTTATCATAGTATGTATACACAAATCTGAATACATGGTTTCCAGGATTACAAGATTTTCTATTCTTAAACATTTGACAACTTGAGTTAGTGATTGCAGAATTGTAGTTTTTTGTTTTATCATTAGCACCGACTCTTTTGGTCTTTCCTTATCATGGATTTCCAGCTGAAGTAGACTTGCCTGATATTTGTTTGCAGGTCAGTTGTGAGCCAGGTTATAACAGGATACCTTCCCAGTTTGATTCTTCAGTTGTTTCTGTCCTTTGTTCCACCTATTATGATCATGCTTTCATCCTTGCAAGGATACATTTCATGGAGTCAGATACAAAAAAGTGCATGTACTAAAGTATTATGGTTTACCATATGGAACATTTTCTTTGCAAATGTTCTATCAGGGTCAGCTCTTTATAGAGTGAACGTCTTTCTTGACCCCAAAGAGATACCCAGAATACTGGCTGAAGCTGTTCCATCACAGGTCAGAATAATTACTATTTGTCATCTCAAGAGGCAATTGTATAAACTATAAACTTTGTCAAAGTTCTCCAATATTTTGTTAAAGGAGATTGAGTTATCAGTGGTTTTCATTTGGTTAAATATGTTTAGTTCATGTAAAATAGTGTGTAATCTGAATTGGCCCCCGCAATTTTTTTGCATAGGTTTTGGTCCCTTTACAAAGAAGTTTGTTCAAAAAAGGTCCATGTGATGTCATAATGTTGACAGGACCCATTTTTGCGTAGTTACCAACCCACGTTGTAATCCTAGTCAGATGAAGGGCTATCCACATGGACTTTTTCTTCAGTTTTGTTCCCTTACAAATTTTTTCATCAATTTCAGTACCTTCTTTTAGAGTTTGAAAAACCCTAACAGCCAAATAGCACTTGAACAGGGGCAGTTAGGTAATTTAGTGAATAAAACACTGAATCTAATATTAAATAGAAACTCAAGAAGGAAATCCTTATTTACAAAGGGAAAACCTTTCATGAACAATTCCTACCTCTAACCTAATGAGATAGCTAAGTAGACTCTTAAAATAAAAGATGAACTCCTAAAATAAGTTTTATCTTCTTTCCTTTCTTTCGTTTGTGTAAGTGTGTGTGTGTGTGGGGGGGGGGGGGGGGGGGTTCTTGGGCGTGACAGATTAATCATTTTTAGCCTCTTAACCAATGTGGGACTTTATCATTTACACTTGGATTTTCAAAATAATGTAGTTGTTATTGAATTATAATATCTTTAACAAATGAACAGCAGGCAGCACCTGGTTTCTTGCAATTTTGAGCCCCTTTGGCTCCCTTTTTCTTTTATTGTTTATTTTAGAGGATGCACTACCTCCTATTTTAATCTGTACTGTTTTCTCTAATATAACTTATTTTATTTGTTAAAATCATTGTCAGTTCTTCAACTTGCTACTAATTTACAATGTCTTTAGTTGCAAGAAACAACATCTTTTATGAGGTTTATTAGACATTATTCCACAAATTTGAGGGCATGAATTTTAATATTTTATGTATTTGGTACAGGCATCGTTCTTTATAGCATATGTTGTGACATCTGGATGGACTGCTATAGCATCAGAACTCTTTCGATTGACTCAACTTATTTACAATTTTGTAAGTAGAATTTTTTGTAGAAACGGTGATGACAATTTTGAGCCCCCATCTCTTCCTTATCACAGTGAAATCCCTCGGATTCGTCTCTTTGGTCTTCTCGGTGTAACATACTTCATCCTTGCTCCACTGATACTTCCGTTTCTCTTGATCTACTTTTGTTTGGGATACATCATTTTCCGTAACCAGGTTAGCAAATCTATTTTTCCTTTCCAGTACATGCCTTTGTATTCATTTTTTGTTGTATGATATGCATTTGTATAATTTATTTCTGAAACAAGTGGATGGCATATCACATGTTTATCCAAAGTGCATGCTTTGAATACCCACTTAGATGAGAAAAAGGATAATGATAGTTAATGTGTTTGTCATAATTTTTATTTTGCTGCAAAAACTCACCAACAGCTGCTGCTTTTTTTTTTACTTTTGAGAGGAGGATGGGAAAAGCTTAAATACAATATTATGAACTTCTTTTTTTTTTTTTGGCCTTCTGGCTCCTCTTTGATTGTTCTTTCTGGGCCACTGTCCAATATTCTGTTCAATATAAAACAATATAGGATCACTTGATTATATATATGATTAATTTACTTTTTTGTTCTGTTATATATATATATAATGTAAACCTGAGATAAGATATTATTCTATATTAAAATTTCTGTTTCCAAAATTTATCTTGTGCTATCATTATTTTGTGGCTATGTTGGCATCTGATGTTTATATTTTCATCCATATAATTTAATTTAAATTTTAGATCTTTCTGACATGGACTTTAAATTCATAAACATTTAGGGATGAAACTTGAAAGCAGCACTTCATGGTGTATTGAATAAATTGTTGATATTATTTCTTTCTCTGTTTCATACCTTCAAATTCTAATGATATGTTAAATATCTTTTGGTGATAGCTGTTGAAAGTTTATGTTCCAAGGTATGAGACTGGAGGACAGTTTTGGCCTACAGTGCATCACTCCACCATATTTTCATTGATACTGATGCATGTAATTGCCATTGGACTTTTTGGTTTAAAGAAGCTTCCTCTAGCATCATTGTTGACTCTTCCTCTTCCAATTCTCACACTCCTATTCAACGAGTACTGCCAGAAACGGTTTCTCCCTATATTCAAGGACTATCCTGCTGAGGTACATTAATGGTTTGATAATTAAGAGACTCTTGTTACTTCTTATTTTGTTTTCCAATTGATTCATCACCCTTTGTTGTGTTTCCCCTTTTGTATCCTTATGAATAATCTTCTCTTATGCAGTGTTTGATTAAGAAGGACAGAGCTGACCAAAATGATCATAATATGTCTGAGTTTTATGATAAGATGGCTGATGCATACAATGATCCAGCTCTGAATCCAATCAAATATTCCGAGAGGCCTGATAGTCACACCTCTCCACTACTTGCATAGTTCTGAAGTTTAGTTCATAACTAAATATATGGCAGCTTGTAAATTGATGCTGGTTGCAACTGTATATACGGCAGCTTGCCTTCAATTCAACTTCTTTTCAAGTTTTATTTAATTTTCTTTGGTGTAGCTTGTGTGCCGTTTTCTTGTATATTGTTAGGATTGAGAATTTATGCTTGTAACGAGAATGGGAATGTGGGAACTTTTTGTTGTAAAATTATCAGAATAAGCAAGTGCCTGGGCCTTCTCTCTTGGCAACGGGAGTGTAAACTCGTTCTGGAAACTGCTGCAGTTCCTCCTAATAGATGTCTTTCCAACTTCCAAGGGTTTCAACTCGTGTCTTCAGTCTTATGGGGATTTAGCTTGCGTAACACCATAAGGTGAAAACAGAGACAATAACTGATCGAATTTGTAATAAATGTTTTCACAAAAGGATAGCCAAATTTTACACTACAATGCACCAAGCAAATTCATCTCTGCAGGGGAATGCTGCTTGCATAATATCAGTTTAAATATTCTTTTTTTGCAGAGAAAAAATATATTTGAAGCAGAATAAGTGCTCTTGCATAAGATATTTTTGCCATAGTATAAAAAATATAGAATTGGTCAAACACTACATGGGTTTTGTACTTTAGGGCCAACTTTGCTATGGATCTAAGCTCTAGTGAAATAGAGACAGGTGATTCTAAGTAACTTCCACATGGCAGAAGAATATTGCACAATGATATTTTCTATTTGGACCCAGTCAATTACTATATCTGAGATTTTTCTTAATATTATTATTATAAAGATGAATAAAAACTCTTAATTATTAATCATTCATTGCTAAGGAGATAAAGCATATTCTGTTATGCTAGAAATTGATTCTAGTTATGATAATAGAAAAAGGAATCAGCACACAATGGAGAAATTGTCTGCAGCATGTAACTTGTAAGTTCCAACTGAAAATTTATAGGAGCAGGTATTATCTTACTCATAATATGTCATGCACACTTTTGCCAGATTGAGACCTGTGATTTAAAAAACAGCATAATCATTTTTTTATAAAAAAATTTGTGTGGTGGTAGTTAATTTCAAAGAGATGACGATAGAAACTAAATTAATTGCATAAAGGCAAATTTTGTCAGTATATGAAGGACTTTGTCTCTTTTCTTTATATGGTGGTCCCAAGTGCATTCGTTAATTATATGCACCTAACCATTTGCTTATTATTATTATTGAAATTTATGCTTCAGTTGGGTTTCTCCTTAAGACCTTAACCATGGTTCTCAAATATGGTCCATGTACTGTGATATTATCTTGGAAGATGCTCTATGACTATGAGTATGATTGAGTTCAATTCCAAAATGTTTGTTGTTTAAACCATTTATTTTAAAATAATTTTTTTTTTGAAAGAATTTTAAAATAATTTTTTAATCGGAATTCAAGATATTTTATTCTATTTTTTCATTTACACCATTATTTAATAATTATTTCAGATTAATCAGTAAACTTTTTCTCATCTATATGGGTGGAATTGTGGAAGAAAAGTGTTAGTTATACTTTTGTCTAACATTTTTTGTTACTTAGTTAAAATTCATGTACGTTCTATATTTTTAGTGGATCACATTTAAATTTTATTCGATGTAACAAAAAAAAGTGAATCACATTTGAATTTTATTCAATTAATGAGAATATTTAAGAGTGTTAAAAATAACATTGCTAGCATTTTTTATAGACGAGATTTTACCTAACCAAGTATGAACTAATAAAAATTTAAGGCGTAAATCTTACCTATTACTTGTAATCGATTTTTTTTTCAGTTCCAATCTTGTCGTTAGGAAAGCATGCTATTGTGTAGTTTTATTTAACTAGATGGACTTAATGGAAAAGGAAGTGGATAGACTTAATGGAATTGATCAAAACATGACTCAATATTTCAAACCTGATCCCGTGAAAAACTTCTTTAATTTGAAACTATTTGTATTGACAAGGTTTGAATCTAGTTCTAGTAAAATTGAGACAATTGATCTCTTGGAAAGCTTCCACGTGGAAGGGGCTGAGCTGCTGAATGACATCTTACCTTGAATTATGTCAGCATGTCTTCCTCACGTACGCATGCCTAGTCAAGTTTATAGGGTTTAGTTTTGATATGCAGGGCCGTGTAGGGCCTTAGGCAAAATAGGCAATTGCCTAAGGCCCCCAATTTTTTTTTTTGGTATGTATATAGGTTATATTATTGTGACTTAAAAAAGTAGTGAAACAGTAAAAAATTAAGTAATATTAATTGTAACATGAATAATGCAATGTAAGAACTTAAGTGCAATGTGAGAAGCGCAATTTTGATAGTTATTAATAGTATTGTTTTGTATTAGTAAATTTATATTTTCTAGAAAAAAAATAAATATTAAATAAAATATATATTGTTTATACATTTAAAAAACTCAAAACAATAAATTGTGTTACTCATAACAATTAGTTTTTTTTTTACAAGAGGAAAATTTTATAACAATTAGTTTGCTTTGCACTCATTGTTTCTTCTCTAAAAAAATTCATTTTTCTACGTTGTAGTGAATTATCAAAGGAGATATTTGTTATTAAAATGTTGCAAAATCCCTCATTGATTCATTCATTGTCAGTATGTGAAGGACTATGTCCCCTTTAAAAGTGGTTTAATTTTAAAGGACATAAAGGCAAGATTTGTCAGTATGTGAAGGACTATGTCCCCTTCTTTGGTAGTTGATTGAAGTAGACTCCTCAAGATACAATACGCCCTGCATTCTTTTTTCCATGTTTGTTTTTTCCTCTGACTTCGACATAGGTTGCTTCTACGAAATTTCATATTCTACAACAGTCAGGATAAATAAATTTAATCAATTTGGATAATTTTTAGGAAGAGATGTTTTTATCTTCCAAAAAAGGTTTGTAAAATATTTTATCCATCAATAACATTTTAAAAAATGTTAATATAATAAGATTTATGTTGGTACATAAGTGATTTTAACTATTAATATAATATTAGAATGTTGAACGGTTAAGATTAAACTGTTAAAATGACTAAACAACCATCGCCACCGCACACGACCATTGCCATCCTTAGTTGCGTATCCTGTCAGGGATGTAGCTTATATTCAGGGGGTTCAAGTGAATTGTACTTATTTTCTTATATAATTTTTTTTAACCCCTGGAAATTTAAATTATACTAGTAGACCAAGTTTTACACCTATTTGCACAAAAAATCCACATATTTACACAATTATGACTTGTATAATTTCTGATGTATAAACATATATAAAGTTGTTTTTAACTTTATTTTTACCGATGTGTTCATTTGAAAAACTTGAACAGCTGACCCCGGGTCCTGGATCCGCCACTTGTCGGGAGTCCACCTTGATATGTTCTTCCCCACCACACCTGCCCTCAATCTCCAATTTTTTCTCAGACCTCTCAATGTAGATGATCGTCGCCAATATCTCAATGTAGGTTTGGGATACTCTGTTTTTTTTTTCCACGGTTCGAGGCTATGAGCAATTTCTCTAATATTCATCTAAAAGTGGAGGGGTTATATACTTTTATTTTAGAGTGTACTGAATCATGAGATAATTGAGAGTGAAGTATAAACATCTTTCTATGGTTGTTATCTGTATAGACAATTGTCGTGGTTTTTCTATGGTTTTAGAGTTTTCCAACACCAAAAATAGTAGGTGAATTTGTAGTTCTTAAGTTAATTTGTTTATGTTATGTAATGCACAATTAGAAAATTAGGGTTTTTAGTTCAATTTGCAACTCCGAGAGATAATTTTAATTTCTTAAATGTCAGGAACCTCGTCCTTCATGTTCCACATATATTGAACTTCCAAATCTTCCTCTACGTTTAAATTGTATGTTTTCTATTGGTCTATATCATTTAAGGTACCACACCTTGATCTGACTTAAGGTACTATAGCAAGCACCAAAATACTATACTACACATTATTGTGCTATTCTTGTTTGAAAAAGAAAAACAATATTAACTTATTAAGTGTATAAAGGTTGCTGTAAGCCTGAAACAATGAGGTTTGCGTTTTATTTGCGTTTGATGTACCATATGGCTTATGGGCATAAATCACCACAAAAAAAGGGCATTAATCAACAATATTTTACACGAAAATTAATGATTCTTAAGTTAGTCCAGAAATATCACCATCCAAGGTCGATGCATGGCGAAAATCCCATAAAAAAATTTCTCATTAAAATAATATTCCATGTTAACAATAACTTATTGATCAATCAAAGCTTGATGACGACATTACAAAAGTTTGTAATGAAAATGACATTCTATCAAATTTTCACAATAGGTTGCTCTTGGCATGATGTTCATAGTGGGGCATTGGAGGAATCGCATTTCTTGACCCTCATCATGAATGACGATCACAAATCATTTGTTACCTTTTTGTGTTTTTATGAGCCTTGTTTTGGGGTGAAAGAGACTCCTCCAACTGTTAGTAATTGGAGTCAAGATTTGTTTGGTAATTTGTTAAGTTTCCAATTCAAAGAGCTTCACCTACCTTAACCAATAGCTAAGAGAGTAAGAGCATTGCCTAGATCATACTACATCTTCAATGTATTTTTGTTTTTTACTCTCTCATTCTTTCCCTAAAACAAACTTGTATAAATCGTATAATGGATTGGTATAGTTAGTCCATCATGTACCAACAAGTTTAACAGAGGCAATCAGAATTGAAAATGGAAATATATATATAAACCAACTATGTTTCAAGGTAAAATCCAAACATCAACTGCAGCTAGTTAATTAAGCAGTCTAGTTCCTGCTGTAGCACTTAATTGGCTACTCTGGTTGTTTTTCTTGGTGTTTTTCATGTGAAATACTCTTTCTCAAATCTTGATGCGTCGAATCTTAGAATTTTGGTCCGCACTAGCTCTATCCTATAAGCTAGCTCATGTGTTTTTCTTGCAAGCACTAGCTTTTATAACAATTAATTTAGTCGTATCTCTAGTCAATGTAAAATCTTAACACTTTTGAACTAGCTTTGGATAGAGTTTGGTCTAATTCAAATTCTAAAATGGTATCATTTTTAAGTCCATTTATTTATACCACTTGCAGATATCTAGCCTCTTGCAAACTTGACGTTCCATATGTCTAGTCCTAGACTTGTACAAAGTGTGGTGGAGGTCTTATATTAATTAGAAATATGATACCTAAGCTAACATTGATATTAGACTTAGGTTTAGCCTGAATTCTAATAGCTAGTGCAAAGTGGCATGAAAGAGTAGAATGTGAACAGAACATGAGCATGATAAAAATTGAAGTTAGAAAAGATAACATGTATTTATTTTGTATAATGACCAGGCTCACACTATTGCACAGAATATGAAGTTCCAATGTGAGTTCACACTAGAGAAATCTATATATGTGCCCTTTGGCCTGGTCAAACAAGCTGCACCAATTACAAAGTCTTAAGACACTGCCAAATGTTAGGATATAGCAGCCGAAATTATAAAGAAACAAACAGAAGAGACTAATCAGTACTGTGACCAATTCAACTCTAAAACTCAACTAGTTCAAAGGGTCACTCACTATCCCCCACATATATATAACCACACAAACCAAAGCTTCAGTTCCATCCAAGATTCATCCTATAAGCTCTTAACCAAACCAAGCTTAAGTAGCTTCAAAGAATCACCCTATAAGCTTGAAATGGCAAGGAAAAGAAAGGTTTCTGAAGTGGTGGATGAGAGAAACCTATCTGAGGGTACCATGGCCTGGGATGAGATGTTAAAGCAAGCTGCAGAACTTGGAGGAGCAAGGAAAACCCGAAAGCGATTCGTTGGGGTGAGGCAAAGGCCATCTGGTAGATGGGTTGCTGAGATAAAAGACACCATTCAGAAGATAAGAGTATGGTTGGGAACTTTTGACACAGCTGAAGAAGCTGCAAGAGCCTATGATGAGGCTGCTTGCTTGCTTCGCGGCGCGAATACAAGGACAAACTTCTGGCCTTGCTCCCAATCTTCCTCAACTCCAGCACTTTCTTCAAAGATCACCAATCTCCTTCTCCAAAGGCTTAAAGAAAGAAACAACTCTTTCTCTTCTTCTTCCTCCATGTCTCTTCCTACCAACCTCCAACAAATGCAACAAGTAGATGCATATGGAGCAGGATCATCAACACAATTTTCAATTGACCAATTCACTGATTTCCTCAATGATCCGGAACCAGAAGATTATAGCTCAAGCAACCACACTTTCACCAAAAACAGTGCTGAAATTGATTACATTGCTAGTGGTTTCGAGTCATGCTTAACTGAAAAGGATAGCTTCAAAGGGGTAGAAATGGACATGGAATATAAATCCAGCAATGTGACACAAACTTCAAGCAATGACAGCAATTCAGGAGTGGAAAGAGAGGAAGAAAGTGAAGAAGAAAGTGTCCAAGGGACTAATTTGGATGTCCCAGATTTTCGATTTCTCGACACAGTTCCTCCACCAAGCTACTACTCTCCCTTTGAGATTGCTGAAGGGATGGAGGAGCCAGCAGAGGAAGCAGAGAACTATGCTGATGAGCCTTCAATGCTTAGAGCTGTGATGAAGAGGATGAAATATGAGAGGAAATTCTCAGCTTCTCTCTATGCCTTCAACGGGATACCTGAGTGCTTGAAGTTCACACTAGAATCAGGGAACATGAAGGGGAAAGGACTAATGGCTGATCAATTAGCCAGCCTCCAAACAGCTTGCAGAAAAAGCAAACTTGAGAAGAAGAATGTGGAGGAGAAAGAGTACATGATGGCAGCAAGGGATAATGGGAAAGAGGAAGAAAACCATCATCAAACATCAATTTACATGGATTCCTCTTCTTCATCTAGTGTTGATGAAGAACTGTTGCTCTGGAATTCACTTGATCTTTCTCCTATTTGCTTTGTTAACTTGCTGGAAAATGGTTCATTCAATTAGTAATATCATTCATTTCCTTAACTATATGTATTATAATCTCAAAGCAATATATATTTTGTAACACCTAATTTGGTACTAATGAAATAATGTTTTCTTATTTCATTCATTGTTCCTAGTATCAGTGTGTCTGTAATTTGGCTCAGTAGGTACTGAACCTGCACTGAAAGAGCTTTTCTTCATTCTAGTAAATTTTGCAGAAAGTTACCACATCATCAACAATATTCTATAATATTAAACTTATCAACTATCACCTGATAAGTTCATTCAACAACCTATATGTTTTGAGTTGTCAAAATAAATAAGATTTACCCTGAGTAATATTTTGACATGTGTCTTATAAAATCTAGCTCATAACACATGTCAAAATATTATTGAACCACTCGAGACTAGGATAATTTTACTCAATATTTACCTTGGATGAATTAGACAATTCCATATGTTTTTTTAACTCTAATATGTTAAATATCCTTAATTGGTGAACTTTTGAAAGTTTAAGTGCCCATAGTTTTGGTCCATCACTGCTTATACTCAATTTCCTAAGATTTTTAATAAAGATGCTGTTGAGTATTTGACTCTTTGTGAGAATACCAACCCATATAGCATTATTATCTCCTTGACATCTCATATATAAGATTGATGTATAAGTGTTGTGGTATCGTAGCAAGCACCATTAAGTAAAGTTCTCCAAGTAAGTTGTCATGTGCTTTTATAAAATGAAACAGAAAACTAACATATGAACCATTTGGTAAATAATTTTTTTTATGGAGGACTCATTAAGAAAATAAAAAACGAAAAAAAGTCATCAATTGGAAAAATTATAAAATTTGTAAACGGACTAATAATTAAATCTATATCTTTTAAAAAATTAAATACACTCTTTTGTTTAAGAGAATTTAAGCGCAGTAAAATCATTTTCTTTCTGAAATAGACAATTAAAATCGTAAAGAATATGAATTGGTCAAACACTGAAATGACAACATGACAATGATTTTGGAGCAAGAAATGTAAGAAACAATAATAATATGATAAAGTTAATTGTATTGTTTCACTTAGGGTAGTTAGTGATTACTAGCTAGTGATAACTACCTCTTCTTATGTTTCTTATCGTAGTACTCAATTACAAGTATGAATACAACATTGTTTGAAGACAAAAAAAAAACTACAGTAATATTCCAGTGCAATGGAGACACCTCTTATTCCAAATACCATCCACGTGGCAGGAGAACATTGCACAATGACATCTTCGCCCTTCCACAAGCTAGCAGACCCTGTCAAATTTATATGTGAGATTTATCTATTTGTCATTAGGAAATTAAATGAATAAACAACTCCTTAATTAGTCATCCATAGGCCATAGCTAAGCAGGATGAAGCATATTCTGTTATCCTGGGTATTGTTTCTACTTATATATATGAGATAAAAATAGAAAGAAAGATACTGCACGCAATTGAGAAATTAATAATTTAAAACTGTTAAGTTCTATTATTAATCCAAAATTTATAGCTCCAAGTGTTTTCTTAATCATCTCCTTTCTTTATGAGCTGTACCAAAACAAAAATGGCATGCACACTTTATTTTGATGTGCACCCGGTATTGATCGCAAAATGAGATTAATTCTCTTAAATCGCATAAGTAGAGCTTTTCCAACAAATTTTTTCCATACACATTAGCATTGTACTTGTCCCCGAGGGTTAGCTCAAGTGGTAAGAGCAGTGGCGGAACCAGAAATTTTGGGAAGCTGGGGCAAATTTATTATTGAGTCCTAAATTTTGTCTTACCTTGTAAATTTTGCCTTTTTTTTTTGCCCAAAAACTTACTTGGTCCAAAGAAATTTTTTTTTTGTTTGAGGTAGGGCAATGGACCCACCAAGCCTGGTGGTGGATCCGCCACTGGGTAAGAGCTACGGGACATAAGGGCTAGGGAGGGGAAGATCCAGGGTTCGAATCCTACAAAGGAAATTTGAAGGAATTTTTTAACTTACTAACAACTAACCACTAACATTCCTATAAATAAAACAGTAGCATTGTACTTACCCATCATATGTCATGCACACTTTTCACCTTTTAGTGATTGGTGTTTGGTGAATGGTAATCCATATTAAAGATTAAAGATTGAGAAAATTAAAAGAAAAATCTTTACTTTTTTAATGTATGGGTGGACTGGTGGTACTTAATATCAATGATTTCATATCATAGAAACAACATAAAATGTACAAATGCAAAATGTCAGGAAATGAAGGACTTTGTCTCTTTCTTTGATGAGTTGGTCCAGCTTGTGTTTTTTATTTATATATAAAAATGTATGAAATAAAATCCAAAAGGTTGCCAAACGGCTACAACATGCGAGAGCGGATCTCTAAGAGTGTCACAACAATGCACAAAACATAAAACATGAGGAACAAGTATGCATACTCAGGTTGATAACCAACTATAAACATGATGCAAAACCCTAAAGATCAATCAGAAACCCCCTAAAAACCCCAAAAAGCAAAGAAGCTAAAGACTTCTAAGCGAAAGAATACATCCTTTTGATCAGCGCTCCCAAACCAAACAACTCAAGACGGCTTGTGTTTCAAAATTCAAGTCTAGGGGTGCAATATGAAACAACTGACTCCAATTCGCCCCACCCCACCTGCAGCCGGTAAAAAATGGGATAGAACAGGCTAGCCCGCCGTTTAAAAGTGGGCTAGAAAATATGTCCCGCCCCGCCAATGAGCGGGATGGCAGTCTTGTTGGCTGATCCATTATAAAATGTCAAAAGAAAAAGTTCAGCAAAGTCATACAAATAAACATATTGAACAAGACAATCTGTACTGCACAAGACATGTACTGCACGAGACAGTTCCCATTGAACAAAGTATTGAAACTAATAGACAAACTACCCTTTATCGTCCATTCAGTTATGTCTACATGAATGAACCAACATTCAACGCAATTATGCTACCAGTCCCTGCAACAAATGTGAAAATTGATAGCAATTCTACATTTCTACTTGTTCTGAAAATACAACAGAACAGGTAATAATAGAATCATATAATAAATACTTGTCATATTCCAAGAATATAGGAGCTTAGCAAAAAAAATTCCAATATAGTATGTATAGCGGTCTTCATGGGCTCAATCACCCTACTAACAGTATTGGACAAATTACCCACTATCCAATATCATAGAGAGCCAGGAGATGGAATTAACGGGCTAGGCCGCTTGACATGGTGGACAAACAGGCTGAGAAAAAGAAGAAAAAACAAACACGGCCTAATACAGCACATGGGTCGCCTTCAACCCGCCAATTTCCGGGCTAAAACAAGGCAGGTTACTGACTTCCCTATCCCAACCCATCCCGGCCCAAAATGTGGGCGGGCTGGTAGGGCTTATATTGCCACTCCTAGAGTCGTGTCCGTCATTGACTCGGTTGAGATATTGAGTTAATGTAACATTAGTTCAACCATTGAGTTAATAGTTAAACTGATTCAAACGGGATATATATGAAATATTCTTAAATATGTTTTGAGCCCCTGACTTTTAATTCAATGACCCAATTTCATTTCCCTTACAAAGTTAGAGACTCCAAACATATTTGAACCTATAAAATATGATATGATGAGGACATTGTCAAAATGTCATTTGGTTTTGGTCATCATGTTTTTGTATTTTTCTTCAATTTTTGGGTTCGAGTCTCACCCATGATAAAAATATTTGGCTTAAGCACGTTTTTGGTCCCTCGTTTTACAACTGAAATTGGTTTTAGTTCCTACCATCTTTTTTATTATGTTCTAATCTCTAATTTTACTATTCATGTGTGTTTTAGTCTCATAAATATTTAATTTCCTTATTAATGCTAATGTGGCTAGGAAATTAACGAGTCAAATTTTCACATGTAATTTCTTCTTTTATGTGGCTACTCCTACGTGCTTGCCTGAGTCTTTCAAATTTTTTTTTTTGAACATGAATTGGAATGATATTAAAAAGTGGGCATAGAAGCCAATAAGTCATCGTGAAGTAGAGGAAGAAGACCCGGAGGCCCCTCTTCTACCCAAACAACATCATCAAGAGAATATGCATGCTTGGCCATGAAATGGGCACAAACATTACCCTCCCTACGAGTAAAAGAAAGATCAACATGATCAAAGAAACCGCACAGTTTAAAACAATCCTGAATAATCATAGCCAAATAAGAATCACCCTCACGTCGTCACCATGCTTGGTGAAGTTGCAAGGAATCCACCTCGAACTGGACGCGCCTAAAGCCAAGTCGTGTTGCCAAAGTCATCGCCCATCTCAATGACAAAGCCTCTGCAATTGTAGCTGACAGTGCCACGACTGGATAAAAAGAAGCTGCGGCCATGATGAGGCCATCTTTGTTCCTCGCGACCATACCAAAACTTGCAAGTTTGTCCCTTCCAAGCGCTGCATCTGTGTTCACCTTGATGAGCCCAGGTGCAGGTCGTACCCATGAAGCTGTCCGGCGAGAACGCATGGCTGCTGGAGCTGTTCCCGTGGCTGGAGGCGCACGAAGAGCACGGGCACGATCCAAGATTGAGTCCCAAGCGTCCGTCGTGCCCTCGAATAGCAGCTTGTTCCTTGATTTCCACAGGGAATAAATCAGTTCTTGTGAGAAAGAAGTGACATGATCATCATGTAACAGAAGCACCTCAGCTATGAATTCATGGAAGGGAAGAGCACCATTAATTCTCAGTCCCAAATCAGATGCAAACCAGCAAGCTCTGGCCACTGGGCAACGAAGGAAAACATGCTCAATAGATTCATCCTCTTCCCCACACCGCATACACGATGGATCAACATCTAAACCCCGCTTCCGCAGCGCGCCACGGACCGGCAAAGCCCCATTGCAAGCCCTCCAAACCAGCTCCTTGCACCTTGGCAAGCACGAGCTCTTCCAAAGCTCCTTCCAAAACTCAGCGCTAAACCGAATAGTGGAGGATGCCTCGGAGAGCTGTTGAGATACCTTGCCTCGCAGGAACTCATAACCAGATTTCACACAATATTTCCCATCTCCCGAACCAGCCCAATACATATGATCGTCCTGAGGTTGGAAAGGTAAAGGTACAGCTAAAATACGCAGTGATGTAGCTGGACAAAATGTCCATTCAATAAGCTCTTTGTTCCAACCTCGTCCATCCGGCAAGAGAAAGTCCACAACCCTCTCAAGGCCAAGCTCTTGAACCACATCTTCCCGGTAGTTAATAGGGGAACCATTTGGTAACCAATTATCATGCCAAATTCGAACCGTGGTGCCATTGCCAATACGCCATGCGCTACCCTTGGAAATAAAATCACTTGTCTTAAGAATACTAGACCAAGCGTAGCTTGGACGGTAACCTTTCCTAGCACCAGACAAGGATCCACTTGGGAAATAGACGCTTTTGAAAACCCTTCCCATGAGAGAATTTGGGTTACTTTGGATTCGCCACCAGTTCTTAGCTACTAGGGCCAAGTTGAAGGACTTAAAATCACGAAAACCAAGACCCCCATCAAATTTGGGCTGACAAAGTTTATCCCACCTTAGCCAATGAAGACTCCGCTTGGAGGCATCACCACCCCAATAGAACCTGGAAATCATCCCCTCAATCTCCTTACAAAGGCCGTCTGGTAAAATAAAACATGACATTACATAAGAGGGGATTGCTTGAGCCACCGCCTTAATCAATACTTCTCTCCCAGCACGAGATAAAGTACCCTCTTTCCAGCCTTTTAATTTTTTCCAAACTCTTTCCTTCACAAACCTGAAAATCTGCGACTTAGATTTTCCAATAATAGTTGGAAGACCTAAGTACTTGTCATAGCTCTCCACTGCCTTTACACCCAAAAGCTGTTTCAGCTCATGAAAACTATTCTCTGGCACATTGCGGCTAACTGAGAGCATTGACTTGTCTAAGTTGATTTTCTGTCCAGAAGCCCGTTCATAGGTCGCCAGGATGTTCAAGACACATTCTGCTTCCTGGACCGAGGCTTTGGCAAATAGAATACTGTCATCTGCAAATAAAAGATGTGAGATCACTGGTGCAGAACGACTAATTTTAATTCCATGTAAGGAAGAAGTAAGGATTGATTTCTGAATCAAAGCTGAGAAAACTTCACCACAAAGGATGAACAAGTAAGGAGACAGAGGGTCTCCTTGTCGCAAACCCCGATGGGGTGCGAAAGTCGGTTGAGGATTTCCATTCACCATAATAGAAAAAGTAACAGAATTAACACAACTCATAATTAAATTTACCCAATTAATTGGGAAGCCCATTTTCAAGAGAACCTGTTTCAAAAAAGACCATTCGACTCTATCATAAGCCTTTGACATGTCAAGTTTAAGTGCCATCATACCATTTTTACCCGAAATCTTTTTTTTCATATAGTGAAAGCACTCATATGCAATTAAGGCGTTATCTGTTATCAGGCGACCCGGTACGAAAGCACTTTGGGTCTCACTAATTAAATCAGACAGAAACAGTTTCATCCTATTAGCAATTGTTTTAGTTATAATTTTAAACACCACATTGCATAAGCTAATAGGTCTAAATTGATTTGCTAACACAGCTTTCTTAACCTTAGGGATAAGAACAAGCAAAGTTTGGTTGACCATACCTGGCAATGAGTCACCATTCAGCACTTGCAAGCAAAAGGTTGAGACATCATCACCCACAATAGGCCAGAATTTTTGGTAGAAAAGCGCTGGAAAGCCATCCACACCCGGAGCTTTGGTAGGGTGCATTTGAAAGAGTGCCTCTTCCACCTCGTCTCTGGTAAAGGGGACCGACAAGATAGATCTATGAGCCTCGGTAACACGGTCAGCCATCAGGGATGCCAGCTCTTCCTCCCCTGAAGGGTTAGAAGAGCTAAAAATATCCTCAAAATAGTTTTTCAGAACTCTTGCTATGTCCACATCTCGCTGGAATTTAACTCCATTAGCATCCTCAATTTCCTCAATCAAGTTTCTCTTCCGCCTCTGGGTTGCCTTTGTGTGGAAGAACCTCGTATTTTTATCACCACTCTTCAGCCAAGTAGCTCTAGAACGTTGTGCCCAGGCTATCTCCTCAATTTTCAGAAGCTCCTCTAATTCTTTTTCGGACTCTTTGGACGCTGAGACCACCTGTATTGTTTGCACCTCTCTCTGAAGCCTCTGAAGTTGCTTTTTTGTTTCAGCAATTCTTTTCGGAATATCACCATACTTGGCTTTACCCCATGCCTCCAAATTCTGGCCCAACTTTCCCACCTTCTCTAGGAAAGGAACATCTTGATCATTCCAACATTCTGTTACAATTTCAGTGCACTCCTCTCCACTTTCTAACCAAATTTCCTCAAAACGAAACATTTTAACACGATTCCTGGTAAACTCAGACCTGCGATAACCACAATGGAAAACAATGGGGTTGTGATCAGATTGGTACCTCACTAAGTGTGATACCTTTGAGACCGGCCACATATCTTCCCACGTGTGATTGATCAGAGCATAATCTAACCGTTCTTCCACCGTCGCCGGGTGGGCCCTCTTATTAGACCAAGTGAAAGAGTAACCGGAAGATTCCACCAAGTGGATCCCACAATCTGCACAAGCTTGGGTTGCCACTTGCAACTGACCTAAGTCAGGCGGATCACCCCCAAGCTTATCAGACGGGGAAATAATATCATTAAAATCACCAATGCAAAGCCAAGGCACTGAGCCTGTAGGCTTGAACCGTCGAACCAATTCCCACGTGCGAAATTTATTCTGCAAATCAGGAAAGCCATAAATGGCAAGGACCTGCATAGAAACACCCGGGTTGTCCTGGTGTGTTAGCACAAAAAGAATATGATTTAAAGAAGCATTAACAATAGTTACCTCAACCTCTGAGCCCCACATTAGGCAAAGACCACCCGCTCTCGTCTTTCCATGACCCTCACACTGGACAGGAAAAATATTTTGTAAGCCACCCATACCGCGGTGACGAAGCATTTCAGTAGTATACCGTCTAGTCTCTGAAAGAAAAACCACATCAGGAACTTCAGAATGGATGAGCTTGCGCAAAGCCCCCACTGCCTCCGGGTTCCCAAGCCCGCGGCAGTTCCATGCTAAGATCCTCATTGAGGTGGGCGGGGCTGCTCCGCAGCCGCCGCCGAGCCCAATCCACTATCAGAATTCAGTTTTTTCAAAGGTGGTAAGTCAAAAGTCTTGCTTGCATCAAAAAGCGGGGTTGACCCATACCCACTAGCTCTTTTCTTATGCTTCTGTTGATCATTATCCTCCACTGATGGTTCCTTGATGACAATACCTCCCCGAGGCTTGAACTTGTGAGAGCCCCTATATGAAGGGAAATAAGGTTCTGTGCTGGCAGACCCCTTGTCCTTTCTAGCTGAGAAAAGAAAAGCTTCCTTCTTTCCCTTGTCTTGGCTCTCCTGTGACTTCGCATTGGCCAAAGGATCAACTTTTCCTTTTCCTCCATTAACCTCTTCCCCCAGTACCTTGTCATGTTGCACATCCTCAACATCATGGTATTCTTGTTCCCTACGGTTGCCACCATTCTGGCCATTACCGCCACCACCTTTTTCCTTCTCCGCCCTCAACCATGGACCAAACCTCTGTGGCTGGACCTCGAGATTATCACCGATCACCCCACACTCCTTCTCAATGTGATCGAGGTGTCCACAACTGAAACAGAAGTTCCGCAGTTTCTCATATTTGTAGAGCGCCTTGCATGGTTTGCCACCCGGCACGGCCACTAGCTTCCCCTTACGGATGGGTTGGTCGATCCTGACCCACACTCTGATTCTCAGACACTCTCCGTCACGCCGGCGATCCCAATCGAGGAAACCGTCAAAGTCACCGGCGAGAGATTTTGCAACTTTCTCAGTGCGAAACGTGATCGGCAAGCCATGCACCTGGACCCAGAAGGGGACCCTGCTCATGGGGATGGCTGCAGGGTTGATGTTAACGTCGAATACATTCAGCGCCATCATGTGGCGTTCAAAAAACCAAGGCCCTGTTTTGAGAACCAGGTCCCTATCCTTTGTCTTGGCGAATCTGAATGAGAAGAGATTAGGACCAACATGTCTAACCTCTATGCAGTTACGGGACTCCCAAAGGCCCTGCATCACTGTTTTGAATGCCCCAGCCGAAACCTTGGTTTTGGTAAGGATTTTTCCCACGAGCCACACGTCCTCAACCAGGACCGGGTCAATCTCAGGTGCCTCCACCACCAGAATGTTCGCCTCATCACCATCCAGGACCACGTCGAAGTCGTCAGCCATGGCAGCAAGAGAGGACGAGACCGCACAAAACCAGAAAAAGCAAGTAGTGTTGTTTACGTGGTCAGAAGGTGAAAACCCCGACCCTCCACCACAAGGAGAAGACGTGCACGCTGAAGAAGGAACTCACCGATAACAGACAGCGGCCCTCAGGCCCGGTACCACCTACGACGGCGGCGGTCGTTGACTAGCACGAAGCAGAGTCGGCGCTCAAAACCCTAGCAGTTGACCAGAACGTGTCAAACCCTAGGAGAGCCATTGTCCTATCAGAAGTTAAAATCGGGGGTTATCTTTGTTGGTTGGCCTTGATGAGTCTTTCAATTAAATAGAAAAGAAATTGCTTCTTCTCTCTCACCCTTTGCAACTGCAACATTATGAAGGGAAGAGAAGGAGGGCTTCGTGCAACCATGCAAATTTAGGGCTTGCGTGCGCTGAAAGATTGAGGAAGAGGGAGATAACTCCTCTCTCAGGCTATGTGATTGGAAGTTCTATTGAAGAAAATTAGGACTTCGTTTGCACGGCAACGACAAGGAACAAGGCATTTTCCAGTTCAACCTCGATGTCAGCCTCACGAGGGGAAAATGCAGGGAGCAAGGGAAGAAGATACTGTTGGTGTTAGCTAGTGGGAAAGACTTGATATAATAGCTAGAGGCATAACTTCTATATCAAATGAGATTAAGGAGGTAGTTTTTCTTTTAATTTGTGATTTTGTAAGCAAGCATGTTATATTGTACTAGTGTTTTATTCTTAAGCATTTTAGTATTACTCTTTTCTGCTTATATGAGGTTTATCTTCCTTTATTTACTTGATGTAAGTATTGTTTGGGAGCCATCATGACATTAATCCAATTACTCTTGAAAAATAATCAAATAACAGGTCAACTTCCCCTTCATCAATTTAGTGAAACCATTCTTTTCAAATATGAAAATTAACATCCTCAGCCTCACATTACACATATTCACTAATACCAAACATCAATACACTTGGATCTATCATAGAAAGTAGGATTTTTATTCGAAGATGGATAACACTACAAATATCACACAATGTGAGCCTTTCTTGAGTAAAACCAACTCATTGTGTCAAATTCTTCATCCAAACATCCAAAGCAACTCTTTACAAGTTTTGATGGCAACAATGAACTAGCTCTTGACAGTAAACAAATCATCACACTTTTCCAACCCAAACTTTCATGCCACAACTCTCCCTGCAAAATCAATCAGATAGCTAAAGATGAAATTAACTAAAACAAAAAAAAAACACAAAAAGGAAAAAGAAAAGAGCAAGCTTGTGAAGTTCTCGTAAGTTGACTCATTTGAGCAAAAGAAAACAAGAAAGTGAAATTTCAAAAAATATAATAAGTCATGAAACTCTTTGGTTTATAAGCTTATCATTGTTCTTCACTTCACCTCCACTACCATCAAAAGAATGCAACTAACAACAACATAGTTCAAGAAAATATTTATCAACAAAAACATACTTCTTTTCCATCAAAAAATTTGCAATTGGCAATCATGTATATAGAAGATAAAATATATTCAAACAAGAATTATAATACAAACAAAAATCAATTAAGAAGATAACAAAATAATTTAAATCAAACCTTGTCATTTTTCTGCATTGTGTCTGGTGGTGGCACTACTAAATATTGCTTCAGATGAACATAGAACCATGGGTGTTGACATATCTCAGGTATGGTTATTCTTTTCACAGGATCCACCTCAAGCATCCTTGATATTAGATCACTAGCACTAGGAGATAGATGACTAGGAAGAGTGTATATCCCGCTCTATAAGAAATAATAGGTAGAAAGGTGCATTTCAAAAGCAAAATTAATTCTCTTTGCAAATTAAAGAACATCAATGGAAGTATAAATCTATTTTGAATTTAAGGGTTTCTAATAGAAGCATCGAATAGGTAATTAATTCAAAGTTATCAATACCTTTATTTTTTTGTACAAGTTGGGAATGTTTTCATCATCAAAAGGATAAGTGCCACAGAGAATAGCATATAACATTACACCACAGCTCCATACATCTACTTCAGGTCCAGCATACAATTTCCCAGAGATGAGCTGTGAAAAATAACAGTTTGTTTAAAATTTGAATGAAATAATCATAAGTAAATGGTAGGTAGACAAAGCTAAATTTTCTTGATTCATGGTAGACAAAGGCAGAAGATGGAAGAAAATGTTGATTCTCTAAAATAAAATAACTTCATTCACACTTCATATTAGAATATAATATAAAATCAATAAAGTAGCTCTTTATTTGTTTTATATTATATTCTAATACTTCAAACTCATCCCGATCCACATATAGAAAAAGGAAGAGAGAAGAGAGAGAGAAATGAGAGATATGATAGGTGATCTGATAGAAAAAGAAGATGGTTGTTAGTGGAATAGAAATGAGATGTGAACAACCTACTCTAAATTAAAAGTAATGATCATATAATAAGTAATAGCCTATGCCATATACAATCCAACGATTTACAAACCTCAGGAGATGCATAGTTAGGGGTTCCACAACTTGTCTTGAGAAGGATACCATCTTGCATGATGGTGCTCAAGCCAAAATGAGCAATTTTGACATTGCATTCTGAGTCTAGAAGTACACTTTCAAGCTTCAGGTCTCTGTGAACCACCTTATTTTTGTGACAGTGCTCCACACCAGAAATTATCTGAATCACTCCAAACAACAGAGAAGTTCAATTTGCTTAAATAATCTATGACAAACATAGGTTAATTATCTCCAATCTCACAAGAACACAAAATATTAAAAATTATTTAATTGTATACCTGCTGGAAAAAATTACGAGCTTCATCTTCTTCCAACCTACCCCTTTCTACTATGTAATCAAAGAGGTCTCCAGATTTCATATGCTCCATAACAACATATACCTCTGTTGGGGTTTCTACCACCTTATAAACTTGAATAATGTGAGGATGTGATAAGGATCTTATAATATTGGTTCCTCTCAAAGCTGCAACAAAGTTGAAGAACAATTGATTTCAAAGTCAAAATTAATTTTGAAAAAAAAACTTTTTCGATTAGCTTATGGCGCCGGTGCCCTGTAGTATTGATTCAAACATGTTATTACTTAAAGCAAGCAAACATGAAGAATTTGAAACCATAAAGCAAGAGAAAAATCAATTGTAAATGCTCATATTTCATGCAAGCACATAATTAATCAAAATTGATAGTGAAAAAAATGAAAAATAAAAAGAGCAGTGATGAGTAAACATACGAAAATACCGAGATCTAATAGACATACATGTAAGTTGCAGGTTTTAACATTCACATACATTTTCAACAGTTGAAAACTGTCACCAGGCCAACACATATGTCTATAAGATATTACTGATTTTTGTATGATTGAAATAAAAAAAACAATTGAAATCAAAATCAAGCGCCATAATTAGATAGGAAGTGAAAAAACCTTCAAAGCTTAACAAAAAAAAATAGAAAGGGAAAATTATTATTGGTATGCTAACTATACGGACCTTTTTCTTCAAGTTCCATGTTATTTATATTGCGGCGGTTAAGGATCTTTATGGCGACTTTATCACCAGTTAATACATGCTCTGCAATTCTCACCTTGCCCAAGGTCCCTATGCCAAGTGTTTTTCCCAGCTTATAATTTGATAGAAACATGTGCACACTTTCACCACTACCATGGCCATTTGATCCATCCATTTTTAAGATCTAAGAGGCAAGTTTGAACAAGAAAAGAGGAAAAAACAGAATTCAATATAAAGGAGTCAATATTAGTTAATATCAATGTCATGGTATATAATGGATACTAGAAAACACCGTATATGAAGGTCAAAATTGTCTCATCTTCTCGTCATGTAGTAACAATTTTTAATTTCTTTGGGTCTCTTTTCAAGTAACATAGTTAAACATATCACCATTTGTTTTCTCACGAGTCACCATTGTCCTTTTTTTTTTATTTGTTTGTTCATTCAATTCATTAACATTAACAACCCCGATACATACCCAGCAATTAGCAACACACAATCAACATATGTTCTAGTGATGGTACGAAGTGTTAAAAAGAAAATATGCACGTTTGTAGCAATGTCAAAACTGTCACAAATTGTATGTACATTTTTTGATGCAAAAGAAAATGAAAATTTAATAATTTCATGCATATAAAAATTGAGTGAAGAGTCAAATTGCTTAATTTTGTGATTAGCCAAAAAAAAGGACCAAAATCACATAGTGTAAACTAAGGGGACAAAAAATGCAATAACCCGCTTTTCTCTATTTGTTTTGATTTTTGGTAAATATGGACAAGATAGAGCTATTTTCAGTCAAAATGTACTTGTTCGAAAGAGAGACGTGATTTAGAATTAGATGGGAGTAAAGATAATAGATACAAATGACAAGTATCTTAGATTACCTACTATTATAGTCTCAACTAGAGCTGTCAATATGGGCCAGCCCGGCCCATATGGGTGATCAGCTCGTATGGGTTGGGTTGAAAACAGGTTGGATTGTGTCAACCCGAGGTCTTAACGAGCCAGGAAAATATGAACCCAACCCGGCTCGCTACGAACTCGCGGGTTGGCGGGTTAGCTCGCGGGTTGAGTGAAATAAATAAATAAATAGAGAATTTGGATTAGAAAATGTTTGAAATGTTCTAAAAAAAATAATTTCAAAAAAATACTTACATAAATTGGTACCAACTCATAAGAAAGAGGTTTATTAACGCAATTACTTTTATCTCACATTTGAAATATAGAAATAGAATTTAGTTTACAGGTTTGAGAACACAATTATTTTACTGTCACATTTAAAATGAGATAAATAATAGAATAACAATAAATAAAACACAAAAAATCGACTCAAATTTAAAGAAATGAAAATTTCCATTTTTCTATCTAAAAATAATCCATAAAACAAACATGAAATTAAAGACAAATAAAATATTTTTTTAATAAAAAATGACTCTAACCCGACGGGTTGGCTCACTTGATCCGCGGGTTGGCCCGTCTAACGCGCGGGTTAAATGAGCCGGGTTGCACTAACCCAAGTTCTTTTCGAGCTGGAATTTAACCAACCCAACCCGGCTCATTTAGCCAACCCGTCGAGCTGGCCCGCGGGTTGGAACTCATATTGACAGCTCTCTCTCAACGTTAGATTTTTACAAGTTTTTAATGAAATGCCTTAAAGCAAAAAATTTCCCTCATCGGCATATTTTGGGACCATCACTTGGTTTTCACCCAAGCTATAAATGGATGAGTTTTTTATGGAATTATTATTTCTTCACACCTCATTTTGAGGTGGAAGGAGGTGGAGGAGGAGAGAGATAGGAAGAAAAAAAAAGTATGAGAGACAAAGTATGAGATGTGATAGATGATAATAGGAGAGAGGTAGAAACAAAAATAGGTGGAAATGAAGTGTTTAAAAGATGAGGTGTGTATATATCATTACTCGTTTTTTAGGTGGAAGAAGCATATTCTAGCACTTCTTTTAATTGACTAATGACATCTAAGTGAGAATTTTAAAATACTTAGGATTACATGAATTAAAATGAGTGTTTTAATTTATTAATATAGCAATTGATAAAAATTGTAATTGGTTTTTTAATATGAATCACCAGTGAGTCATTCACTTATTGTCGCTTGTCAATTCTCTCATTTGATTAGTTATAAAAGGTCCTTCCTCACAAGACACTAAATCATATAAACATGTGACGATGATCTTAACTCTGTTGTAGTCCAAATAAATTTCGCAAGAACATGAGATATTTCAGAATACTTTTGCGATTTTTTATCTCAAAATTAAAGAGAACTGCACAGAAAATAATTCCATAAGAAAAGAAAAAACAATCTTTATGTTTTATAATCCTATATGTTTGTGCCACCAAGATGTCAGGAGAAGTCAAGTCAGAAGCTAAAATGGTGCAGATGCTGCTAACAGATACATTGGCCAGAATGTTTTGTCAAGCACCCTTGTATGTAGATGTGAGGATTGCTCCACTTCTGTAATCCATGCTTCATCTGTCTGTAAACCACAAATTGATTTCAGTACTCATTCAGAATTAACTTGTAATGTTGTCTTAAACAACAATAACTATTACATCACTCCTAAAAAAAGTTTGACACAACCAAACATGGACTACATTAACCAAATTTCAGAAGCCACAAACCAAGCCATTCCATAGTTGTCTAGAAATTTAAAGACTGCTAGTCTATATAGTCATTGGATTATATGTTGATATGTTCAGAGAAGAATTTTTGTGATGCTCACATATTGATCCAAAGGTAAATGAATCCAATGGTATAATAGAATTAGAAACAGGTTAAAGTTTTTGTATCACTGACTTCTGTTCTGTACAACACCTCTTAAAATTATCATATTATTTACCTTGTCCAAATCTTGATTTACGAACTATACGCCGCGTGCCGTCATTCCAAAGTGCCCCTTGTTCTTCTCTATGGCCCTGTAATTTTTTTGGTGAACAAAAATAGATGTAACTTGATTCAAATTTTATATAAAGCAGCAAAAATTACATTTCACCATAAAAAAATTATTGGTATAAATCCGCGCAATGCGCCTGCCAATTTCTAGTGTAAAATAATATAAATAATGTGTGTGAAATTAGTACGCAAGATGTCAATAATATCCATAATATTAAATGTCTTGCGTACTAATTTCACACACACTATTTATATCTTTTGTGTATTATTTTGTATTCCAGTCCCCTGAAGAATTTTTTATGTTCACATGAGCATTTACCAGTTCTTTGGGATCGAAGTCCATGGATACCCTTTGTTTGGACAAATCATATGTGCCTTTCGCAAAGTTGGGATCCAATGCACTAATTTTGCTTCTTGAGCCATCTGATAGTGTGGATGATGCATCTGGTTTTCTCCTTTTTACCCATGTAAAGTTGTTAGATCCGGAGCCTTGTAATGGTACACTATAGCCATTACCATCAGCAACATTCGCCAGCTGGGAAGTCTCTGACATTGCATCCATTGAAGGTTTTGAGTAATCTTTGTACACAGATCCTCCTTTTTCCTTTGTATGATGTGTTTTACCATCATCTCTACGAGCTTTGTGAGAAATGTTCAAGTTGTCCTTCACAATGAAGTTAAGAGACGTCAATAAAAGTAGTAACTTCTAGTGATGTAGCATTGGACTGAAGAAGTACCTCTTTTGAAGCTGTTTTGCCAGCATTTTTAGATTCTTGCAAAACTTTAGATATTCTTCTTTGCTGCCTTCTTGATGTCGCAGCCTCTCTCGTTTTACTTCCAGTCTTTTTCCTGAGATTAAAGATCATGAAATAAAATACTCAGCTTTATTGGAATCCATAATCAGGTAGACTATCCACTTTCAATTACTTGCTTGACTCAGATGCCCAATCTAAACTTGGGTAATGGTTTAAATGAACATTTTAAAGTATAAGGAGGTTACAAATAATAAAGGATGATAGGAAAAAAAAAATTACTCCAATTGCTCTACTGTGTTTAGGGTTTGTTTGAGTAAACATTTTAATTAAGCTCTTATTCAGAAGCTAATTAGTGAAACTTACATAAAAATAAGCTCAAAATAGTTTATGTATAGGTATAAGCGCTTATTCATAAGCTAGTTTAAACAGCTTGTAAAAATGAGTGATTTTGAGCTTATAGCTAGGTCATAAGCTATTTTCGTAACTCACTCAAACACTTCATAAATGCTTATATCATAAGCTCAAATAAACTCTTCCAAGAGGGGATCTTAGGCCCTATGCAACCTCTAAATTTCATTCCATAAGCACAAGATCCAATACTAAAAACTAGACTCAACAAAAAGACTTCAAGCTGGAGAAAAAGTCAATTACATGATATTCTTATGTCAAGACAATGTTTAATTAATGATAAAAACCAGAATAACTTACCTGGATATATCTTCCCGAGTTTTAGCATCCATTTCTTTGCTAGGTGAATACTTTGGCAGGCTTGAAGGATTACAAGCATATGGCATGGTGCTGAAATACTATAAATGGTACACCACGAAACACAAAATCAGAAATCAAACCTCATTAAATGCAATTGGATAACATTGAGAAAAAATCTTAATAAATTAACGTATTTACACCCCCTTACGCCCAGGGCTGGAGCGTGAAGTTTGCAGGTGAGGGTTTCTCTACCCTTTATATGGACTTATTTGGTCATATTTTTTATCAATGTGAGACTTCGCACCAAAAGCCAATTCTTTATCTTAATATAAAATCATGAAAATAACTCTACTCCAAAATAAGAATCCTTCTAGAAAAGAAGGATCCACAATTTATAGACCAAACTCAAAGAAACTCACCTCGGATATTAGGGCAGAGGAGGCAGTCCCACGCATGCTAGGATCAATGGCCAGTAAAGTTTCAAGTAGGTCTACAGCAGATTCAGGAAAATCTGCACACCTCTCCCGAAGAGAGCTTTCATAATTAGTATGAGGTTTGAACATTGTTACATGAGGAAGCTTGCACTTTTTCCAGTACTCATCAGATGGAGAACCACACAGCTTAAATACTTTGTGCAATTGTTCAACCTGTAGACTCAAGAAGAACATATATCATGTCAAAGTGCAACAAAAAAAAGAGAGATTTTGGTTGTCCTCTTAGTCCTTAGTGATCATAAGTTTAATATGCTTTTCTAGTTAAAAGTTAACAGCAGTTTGAAGCTAAGCAGAGGGGTTTCTTTCTTTCTATCTTCTATTTTCCTTCAAGAATTTTGAACTGTATAAAATATGTTTGCATGTCCACATTTTTAAAAGTACAGAATACACAGACACATTATAGCAGGAATACTGAGTGAGAGTCTGATGTTTAGCTAATAAAAACTTAGAGTGTGTTTAGTTACACGTTGCGGAACTCCAGATTCAATTCTGATAGAGATAAATCAATTCTGGGAAAAGCTAGAGAAAGTGGCTTATGTGCTAAACATAATTGATTCTGAGATTTTACAACTGAATTTCATAACAATACTCTACCAAAAAACCATTTTTTTCTTAAATGTAGCCAAACATAAATCACATCATAATCATTTTGACTCTTGTTACCATACCAATTCTACTCAAACCAATTCTCTCCGGAATCAATTTTTCTAACGCTGATCCAAACACACTTAAATGCAGTCAACAATCTGATAAGAACCTTGGAGAACCATACAACAAAAGCTAGCCATTGTAGTTGGAGAGCTCAAGACCTTATAGACCCAGATTAAAACCCTATACTTCCAATGCGGGACCCAAACCCATACCTTGCAATTGGAACCTAACACAATCTTAAAGACAATTCAAGCACCATTTTTTTAATTGTATATGCTGTAATTTCCCCAATACTATAGCATCTGAAAGGCAAGGAGGAACTGTTTTACTAGTGAAAGTTTCTTTTTGTCCACACACAAATAGTCTTAAGTACATGCAAACAAATGCTTTATGTTTCTTAAGAAATGATTAAAACAATACATCAATTACAAGGATTACCTCAGTTCTCCCTTTAAGGATAGGCTTCCCAAGAAAAAGTTCTGCAAATACACAACCCACACTCCACAGATCCACTGATACACCATAATTGGTTGATCCCATCAAGAGCTCAGGAGGACGATACCATAGAGTCACTACACGACTTGTTAACTGATGCTTGTTATTTGGGCTAATTGTGTTTGCTAATCCGAAATCTCCTATCTTGAGAACACCTTCATTGTTTAACAAGATGTTTGAAACTTTAATGTCTCGATGCATAATACCGCGAACATGACAATGCTCAAGTCCACTTAATAGCTGCCTCATGTAACATTTTATCTGTGGGAGAAAACAGTTAACAATGATATAACATTCAATGTATAAAAGTAGCCTAAGCTAACTAACACCCAAAAATAAATGAAGATGAAGAAAAGTTAACTAAATGGAGAAACTAAAAAATTTTGCAGCATAACAAGAAGCCTGAGAATGTTGCTTTTTCTTTCCTATATTGTAGAATGCTCACAGTGATTCATTCTTTAAAGACAGATTTATTAGAGATGCTAACAAACCTGTGAATCGGTGAATGAGATGTCAGAACGAGATATTAGGCCAGCAAGATCATGCTCCATGTATTCAAATACAAGGTATATGCTATTTGATAGCCGGGAAGTGATTATGCCCTCCAATTTCATGATGTTTGGGTGGTCAAGTCTTCGGAGAATTGTTATTTCTCTTGCCATGAACCTAATGCTCTCAGCTTGGAAATTGTCAAACCGCACCTTCTTCAAAGCAAACATCTTCCCAGTTTCAACTTCACGTGCTTTGAACACACTGCTATATGTACCTTGTCCAATCTATACAAATGAAAATGTAGAAAAACTAATTGTTAACATAACAAAGAAAATGTGGTTCAGTAAACACGCAATTCATCATTGTAAACCAAGAAAATATGCTTTATAGCAAAGAGTTTGAAGACACAAAACTTATCTTGCTCTACTCAGTTTTGTACAAGCTTGTTGCTAACTCATCATAAGCTGGTTCACTAGTCGAAAGTTAAATAACTCCGTATCTTTAGCAGTTAAACACAACAATTTGCATGACAATTAATACTTAAGTTACATATAACCTAAAGTTTGTTTTAGTATTCCTTTTATTTTGATAAAAAAAAATGAATCAGTGTTCCAGAATAATTTGATATTGTGGTCATGTGTTTGTTTTTTATAAGGATTGTGAAAATGACCAAAAAGAAGAAAGTGGAAGAACAAAAAAAATGATGATAACAGGAAATAATGGAATATCTTGAATAATGTGAGTGTGTTACTAATACAAAAACACAAACTTCATGACAACTGAATTTACCTTCAATGTTTAAAATTTGTCAATTTGGTTGGCAATCAGAATTAGTATACCATCAATGCCATATAACAACTTATTATCCTTATGATTAATTTCTATAGAGTTAATGCATTTTGATCAATTTCAAAGAACATAATTATTCAAAAGGAGGGGAAAAGTGAAAGTAAAATTTGAATGGTGCCATGCAATATGCAATAGAAAGTAGTACCTTTTCTAACTTCTGAAAAGAATCAGCTTTGAGGGGGATCCAACCTTGAACAGCTTCTGCTGCAGCAGCTGTGAGCCAAGGAGGCCAACCAGCAGCATTCTGTTCAGCCTCCACATACCTATGGGTAAAACCAAGCCTGAAGCTGAAAGAAGAACCACTTCTTCTAGAGCTGTTTTTGGTGAACTTGTTCTTACTATCTTCTGATGATGTTTTACTTTTAGGTTCCAAAACCAGCAACCCTGAATTTCCCTTGGAAGCAAGACGAGCCTCCAATATTTCACCGTCGATCGGCGGCGGAGGAGAGGCTCCGGCAACCGCTCTCTTGGAGTTAATGCAACCCATTTGAGGAAAATGGACGATGATGAATGTAGGGGAGATTTTCCCCTACATCAGCACCCTCCAATGCGGCTGCTGGACCTGAAACGGAAGGTAATTCAGAGGAGAAGAAAATGGGCACCACCCAGAAACAAGGGCATTTGGAAAATCGCGGCAAAATTGTTGTTTTGTTTTGTTGTCGGAAGAACAGAACAATCCCCTGTTTTCTCTGACTTCCCCTGTTTTTCTCTCTCCTCCCCTGTTTTCCATGCAATTCGATCCAGTCCTTTTTTTGTTTTCCCCAACAGGACATGCGAGATACATGGAGAATTGAAGGTGGAGGATTTTTCAGGTCCGAATGAGAGGGAACAGAAATTCATGGGTCCGAATTGGTTTTATTTATATGTCACATTCCAAAAATATAGTGTAATGTACATGTGATAGTTTGGATTTGGAGGGTATGTTATGTTATGTTCTGTTTGTTGCTGACATGCTTTGGTTGGACACAGAATGGGACAGTGAGACAATGAGAGAGAGAATGATCTATGACGGTGTGTGTTTGGATTAGTGTTTGAAGAATTGGATCTGGATAGAATTGAATCTGGCTGAATTGGATCTAGTAAACGTAAGTTTGAGTGACGTGATTTATGTTTGGATACAATTACAAGAACGTGATTCTAGTAAGAGAATTTTGTTTGGATATCTTTGATTAGAATTGCTTTTGAATGTGTAATGACCAAAATGGGTTTAAATATTTTACAAGAGTGATTAATTAGTATTTAATTTTCAATATTTTACACAATATATTAAATAATATTTTATAACAAATATGATATCTATAAATTTGAAAAAAAAAAAAGCATATATGATCATAAAACATTGACGTTAATAAAACTGAGTCATGACATGAAAAAAATTGAAAGTTTTACAATATCACATGAGATTAGATGAAAATATGAAAGGCTGATGATGGTATTTTTTTGTAATAGATGATGGTTATCACTTGCTTCTGGACTTGGCCCATCTGAGTTTCTTTTGCCCCAGCAAGTTTATTATTACTTTTAGTTTTATATATATGGCCCCACACAATAAAACCCTAATAGACTCATTATCCTTTCTTCTCCTAAGTTACATGCGCAGCCACCTTCTCCTTCCTTCTTCCGTTTTTTCTGTTTCTCTGCCCATTTATCTCTGTACCACAGTGCAAGAAGGGAAGGGGTATAAAGGGAATCATGATTTCAGATGCTTCTCAGACCTGGAGAGACGCGATTCCTCTCATGGAGAAGCAACCCTGGGTTGCTTCAGCCAGATCCACGTTCTCTTCTTGAATCGGATCTCAGACGCGAGTAGCCAAACATCAATTTTGCTTCAGTGATCCACGTTACAGCTTCAGATCCGATTTTGAGCCTCAGATCCGCGTTTGATCCATGTTATGGTGGCTTTGGTTGCAAGCCAAACAGCTCCACTAGGAACATGCATGTACAATCTGTCACTTGTTTTGAGTTAAGTTTTTATTTTGGATTTTTAATGTTTATAAACTCGTTCGAGAAAGTGCGGTTGTCCCTCTAATTACATGTGTTTCTTATGATTTAAACTTGTGTCACCACATTAGAGGGATCTAATTTGTCTAGCATTTTAGTTAAGTTTTTTAATGTTTTTATTAGCAAGCTCTATTTTATGAGCTACCCTACAATATTCATAATACGTGTAATTGGATTTAAGGTGTTTGGGTAAACAATTTATTTAAGGGTTTATGTGTTTATTGTATAAGCGTTAGCTAATTTTAGAAATTTATTTGAATAAACAAAAAATAAGTTATATGTGAGCATAAGTTCATATTTACATAAGCTCTCACAAACGCCTACATAAGCATTTATATTATAAAATAAACTCAAATAAGCTCTTTTAAATGGGATAATACATTTTCTTGTTTTTTCCCTCTGTCAACTTTTTGAATGTCTACCACAACATTAGCCAAATAAAATTATGAAGAAAAGGAAGAGAATTTATGATTAATACTTGGAATTAAAATGATCTAACTCAGAAGAAACGAACGTTGAACCATTGAACCATGAGCAAGTAGATGAATCGCAAACTTCGGAAAAATGACAAAGAGAGCAAAGAGAAGTCAATAAAGAAAACCAAAGAAGAAGAAAAACTCAAAGTAAAGAAAGAAAGAGAAGAAGTTATTTAATGTTATCATAATGGGAAGGGGATAAGTCAAATGACAAAGAGGTCATCACAAATGAAATTGCAAACAAGTTGAAGAGCACACAAGGAGATAAAATTGGTAAGGAAAAATTAATGAGCAACAGATAGAAGTAAGGCATTCCACAAAAAAAAGCGCCTACATTTCTCACCAGCAACAAAATTAGGAAAATCAAACTATGCAGAATAGGAAGAGAATATATGATTGGTACCTGTAATTAAAATGGGGAGAAGAAACGGGCGTTGAAGCAGGAGCAAGAAGATGAATCGCAAATTTCAAGAAATCGAAAAGAGAGCGAAGCAGAGTCAATGAAGAAAACAAAATGAGGAAGTGAAACCTAAAGTAAGACTTTTGAAGACGTTATTTAATGTTATCATAATGGCAAAGAATAAGCATGATAAGTCAATTGACAAAGAGGTCATAAAAGAATGAAATTGCAAACAAGTTGAAGTGCAGACATGGAGATAAAATTGGTAAAGAAAAATTAAGGAGCAGTAGATAGAAGTAAGGCATTCCAAGAAAAAAGCGCCTACATTTCTCACCAACAACAATATTAGGGAAATCAAACTATGCAGAGAAGAAAGAGAATATATGATTAGTACCTGGAATCAAAAGGGGGAGAAGAAACAGGTGTTGAAGCAGGAGCAAGAAGATGAATCGCAAATTTCAAGAAATGAAAAAGATAGCGAAGCAGAATCAATAAATAAAACAAAATGAGGAAGTGAAACCTAAAGTAAGACTTTTGAAGACGTTATTTAATGTTATCATAATGGCAAGGAATAACCATGATAAGTCAATTGATAAAAAGGTCATCAACAAATGAAATTACTAACAAGTTGAAGTGCGGACAGGGAGATAAAATTGGCAAGGAAAAATTAATGAGCAGCAGATAGAAGTAAGGCATTCAAAAAAAAAATGCATACATTTCTCACCTGCAACAATATTAGGGAAATCAAGCTATGCAGAGAAGGAAGATAATATATGATTAGTACCTGAAATCAAAAGGGGGAGAAAAAACAGGCGTTGAAGCAAGAGCAAGAAGATGAATTGCAAATTTCAAGAAATGGCAAAGAGAGCAAAGCAGAATCAATAAAGAAAACAGAATGAGGAAGTGAAACCTAAAGTAAGGCTTTTGAAGAAGTTATTTAATGTTATCATAATGGTAGGGAATAAGCAAGGTAGGTCAATTGACAAAGAAGTCATCAACAAATGAAATTGCAAACAAGTTGAAGTGCAGACATGGAGATAAAATTGGTAAGGAAAATTTAATGAGCAGCACATAGAAGTAAGACATTCCAAAAAAAAACGCCTACATTTCTCGCTAGAAACAATATTAGGGAAATCAAGCTATGCAGAGAAGGAAGAGAATATATGATTAGTACCTGGAATCAAAAGGGGGAGAAGAAACGGGCGTTGAAGCAGGAGCGAGAAGATGAATCACAAATTTCAAGAAATGGAAAAGATAGCGAAGCAGAATCAATAAAGAAAACGGAATGAGGAGGTGAAACCTAAAGTAAGGCTTTTGAAGAAGTTATTTAATGTTATCATAATGGCAAGGAATAAGCAAGATAGGTCAATTGACAAATAAGTCATCAACAAATGAAATTGCTAACAAGTTGAAGTGCAGACATGGAGATAAAATTGGTAAGGAAAAGTTAACGAGCAGCACATAGAAGTAAGACATTCCAAAAAAAAAGCGCCTACATTTCTCACTAGCAACAATATTAGGGAAATCAAACTATGCAGAAAAGGAAGAGAATATATGATTAGTACCTAGAATCAAAAGGGGGAGAAGAAACGGGTGTTGAAGCAGGAACACGAAGATGAATCGCAAGTTTCAAGAAATGAAAAAGAGAGCGAAACAGAATCAATAAAGAAAACAAAATGAGGAAGTGAAACCTAAAGTAAGACTTTTGAAGAAGTTATTTAATGTTATCATAATGGCAAGTAATAAGAATTGGCGTAGGAGAAAATGAAAAAATTATAAGATTTAATGCCACCTTTTTTTTTGGGTCAAGATTTAATGCCACCTTAAAAAAAAAATTAGAATAGTCCACATCCACCCAAGTTATGAAAAAAAGCCACATGTCGCCTCATTTTGAATGTGTGTGAAGCCCGAACGTGTGAGATTAGCATAAAGGGCTAGCCCATTGGCCAATGGTTTTTAAACAGTCCACTTAAAAAAACTTTTTTAATTGACCAAAAAAAAAACTTTTTAAAAATAATTCAAGGTAAAAAAATCACTAATACGAGAAAAAATAAAACACGTAAAAATAAATTAAGAAGTTTATATATTTTGTAATTTTTTATTTTATTTATTTCATTTCATATCTATTTCAACATGTTTATTATTAATAAGAATAAAATATTTGTATTAAGAGACGAGAAGGCTGGCTAGCCCAACTTATCACAGGCTAGCCCACGATATGTTGGTCAATTTTTAGACTGAAGGTAAGCATGAATTATATTCAGAAAGTTCAGTGGCAAAGTAGATGGAAAATAACGATAGGTTGATCGGCAAAGAGGTCATCAACAAAATGAAACCGCAAAAAAATATAAATGAAAAGAGGGAGATAATTCAGGAAGGAAAAATTAACGAGCACCAAATAAAAGTATGCAACAAAAAAAGCGTTCACATTCTACTCCTGCGACAACTTTTGGGAAATCAAACTATGTGGAAAATGAATAGAATTTATGGAGAAAAAAATAAAGGAATCAAAAGGGGCTGATTGAGAAGAAACAAATGTTGAAGGAGGAGCAAGTAGATGAATTGTAAACTTTAGAAAAATGGCAAAGAGAGCAAAGCGGAGTCAATGAAGGAAACCAAAGAAGAAGCAAAACTCAAAGTATGACTTTTAAAGAAGTCATTATATGTTATCAAAATGAAAATGGCAAATAATAAGAAATTAAGAATTGACAAGGGAAAAAATTGAAAGATTGAGATTTAATGTTTACCTCACAGAAAATGAGAAGAGCCAACGCCCATCCAAACTATGAAATATAGTTACGTGTTGCCTCATTTTGAATGTGTGAAGCCCAAACATTTGAATTATATAACGGGCTACCTCATTGCCCATTGCTTTTTTAAATTTTCACCAAAGCAAATTTTAAGAAAATAATTCAAGGTGAAAATTTTCTACGTGAACAAAAGCACTTTTAGTTATAATACCTTTATTAGATTTTTAATTAGTTATAAAATTTATATACTTTTTTATTTTCCGATCTGTTGAAAAAATATATATATTCAAATAATATATAAAGGAAAATTAATAGGGGGAATGCTTGCGTGAATTTCTTACGCAAAGCGGGAGCTAGACAAGATTCTGACTTCCTCCTAGTTCAGGAACCCCTTCCTGGCATGGAGCAATTGTTGTTGGCAGACTCTCTAGGAGTTATGACTGTTAAACAGTAGGGGTGTTTCTTTGTTTTGCTCTTGTTTTTTCTTTTGGTTCTGTGTGTTGTTTTGCATCAAAAAAATATCATATTTGTTCTTATCCCTTTTCTATTATTTTTCTCTCAATTCAAACAACTTAAAAACCACATATTTTTTAGTTATATTTTTTCCTCTTATACTAGTGGAATTACCCGTGCCCTGCACGGGTGACTTTTGTTATTTAAAATTTAAATTTTCTGTAACACATCATTGGTCAATGAGTACATTAACATCATTAGTGTTTTAGCCAATGTGATAGAAATTATATTAGAAATTTTTATGAGATCTTTGGGGATGAGTACTGTAGTACCCTACCCAGACCCTACCCATTGCCTTCCCTGCGCAGTGTACACCTCAAAATTTCACTACCGTTGTAATTCAATCGCTAAAGTAAATATATAGTTTTCAAATTAAAAAATCACAAGAAGGTTAAATTATATTACTTACTCTAGAGCATCCAAATCAATAACATTATAGTTGACTTTTTATCTCATTTTTTTGAAATTAGATAGTTCACCTTTAGATACGACAAAAAATATGACATCTACATCAAAATATTGAAAATGGTGATCTTTATATTTTTTTCTTGGAAAAAAATTAGAAATATGTCTAAATTATACCGATCAATTTCTCATCTCTATGGGTTTTTCAAACATAAAAGGATAAGGTGTGAAGTTAACCCATAAAAGGGAATTTGTAAACTTTCTATTGGTTTCACTGCGGGGGTTAGCTTAAAGTACAACCTGCATGGAATGCAAGGTGGTTACTCTAGACCATGCACTGAATTTTGTCACCCTAAAAAATGTAATAGATTCGGTAAAACATTTTATGAAAGATTTTTCATCGTATTTTTTGGAACAAAACGTCGACATACTCATATTTTGTTACACATTAGATTTTTTTTCGCGCAAGTAAGAAAAAAAAAGTAAAACTACTAAAGAACATTCTATTCATTATATAAGTTTTTTTTATATGTTTTATGTCTTTATATAAGTTTTTTGTATATACATTAAATCGATATTTTAAATTTTTTAATATTTGATTCATTATTTTCTTATCAATGTTTATATTTATAATAACAATAGGAAAATGCTTAATAGGCCGAGCATATTGTATACGAAACATAAGAATGACGTGGCATGGCATGTCTGTATCATCTTTCAATTTCTCTATCTTCCCATGCCTTAGATCAAATCCGGTCTTTCTCCTTCACTTTCATCTTCTCATCAATCTGAACAGAGAAGTGTTTTACTACCTACCCGTAGACCTGTATCCGCTCTCTATTATTCTATAGTGGCTCGTGCAGCTCTAGATCTCCTATTTAGTGGCAAAGAAACCTGCCATGGAGAATATACGATGTTAAGCGGCATGGAGTTCGACAGCTTGTACCTGTACATGAAAGATATCATTCACCCATATTTTCACCCATGATAGCGAGGTATGTAATGATCTTCTCTTCACCCATAGATGTATCTTGAAGTGAAAACATCCAGAAAACATATGTGTAAGTTTGTATAATCGATGGATGATGAATAAAAAGGGGATGATGTGTTGCAAGTTGTTGAACAGTACTTGAAGGAACGGAGGCAACGAATGCACATGGATGAGGTTTAGATGCGTTGAAGAGTTGTGTGGTTCCTAATCAAACCTTTTGTTCTTATTTATTTTATTTAATCAATTAATAATGTTTAAGTTGCCACGTAGGGAATTCGATAGTTTCTTCTAACTTTCGATCGTACGATATAACACTTCTCATAACAATAATAATAATAATATATATTTTGATTCAAAACAATTTTTTTGTTCGTGCCACAAATGTATTATTTTTTTACCTCAGAGAGGATCAAACCGGGCCAGAAGCCTAGGCGAAATCCCTTAAGGAAATGAGCATTCACCACTTGTGGTTAACACCAAAATTGTTAATAAATAAATAAAATGCACATGCAAAAATAAACAAATTAATTTCAAAGAGAAATCAACATGTAACAACCAAATGAAAAGAGATTAATTTATTTGCACTAACAGACTAACAGTGTAATTAAGAAACTTTGTACACTGTTAGTGGATAGAAATTAATCTCAAATGAAAACCCCAGCTCTAATAAAACTCGAATCAAATCATAGGAAAAAACCATCAGAATAAATAAACAAAAATAATAGAGAATATAAAAAAATTATTTAGATTCAAAGGCTTCTCTTATTTTTGAATAAAGTCTCACATGACTATTATTGTTAACTCTTTCCCCTTTTTTGTCTTCAGCTCTTCACTCATACCACCACCTATCAAGGACGATGGAGGAAAAAAATCCACTTTATCAATCTAAGTAGAGAAATTGAAGGATTTCGGTATTTCTCCTTCATGATTTAAAAAATGGGGTGAAACAATATATAATGGTGAATCAAAAATAGAAGAATGAGTAAATAAGGGGAGTATGAAACATGAAATAAACCATTGGACACAACAAATAAAAGGGAGTGAATAAGGGGATAACGTAACCAATAATAAACTTACGATATTGCGATCATACAGTGGTGGTGGAGAATTGTAAAATAAAAATGGAAATAAAACCTGGAAAACAATAAATCAAAGTAAGATAAACACGGTGCAACACATAACAGGTGAAATAGAATGTTATAAACTAAAGAAATAATGTGAGAAATGTCTAAAAAAAACAAAAGAATTCTAACCAATGCGCAGGTATAGTAAATTTAATTATTTTTGGATTAAGATAAAAATCATTACCTTCACATGATTGACAAATTATTTTTCTATAGAGTTGTTTCAGATTAAAGAAAAATTGAAGGTGAATGTTCCTTAATACGAAATCGAATCGAATATTGAAATGAGAAATAGAAAAATGAAAGGGAGGAATGAGGAGTATGGAAAATATGAAAAGAATGTTGAAAATACTTACCATGAAGTAGACGTACGGAGAAAAAAAAAAAGATGATTTTTTTTTCATAAGAAATTTCAAAGATGGAAGGAAGAAGTATAGGATGAATAAAAAATGAAGGAAAATGAAAATCCTTGTCTTGTTGTCGAGGAGGTACGCACGAAATGGTGCTGAAATTGTTGCCAATGAACATAAGAAAATATGTTTATTATTAATTTTTGTTATAAAAGTAACATGTAATTAATTTTATTTCCTAAATTAATAATTTCGATTATTAATGCTTTATTTTTTTTCCTAAAATGATATATTCATTATTGGTCAATGAAAAATTTATCAGAAATTAAACATATCACCAAAATTAGTTGTATTAAATGCTCTAAGGGTACATTGATTGTGCTGGTATTTGAGCCAATGCAACAGAAGTTCCATTATGATTTTTTATGTGATACCTAGTTTATAAAAATGAGTAAATGATATAAGTAAAGAAAATTAAAACGTGCTAGTGAATCAAAATTAAAACTCATGACTTTATTTTTACAATAAATACCTTCTCTGAAGGTCTTGAACTGCTGGAACATCTAAGTTGAATAACAGTTTGGAGTTGTAGGTGACGTTTGATACTCCCATCGTACTTGCATGTTTCAAAAGGCCAAAATTAATAATTAGTAAGATTTAATTATTAACTAATAAATAAAATATTTTTTCATAATACATGTCAGTACCTTTGTACATTTTCATTTTAGACAACTGTAGAATAAGAATCACTGGACCATCGTGTCCTTCAGCAACATATTGTAAAAACTGTTGAGCGAAATCTTCCCACAGTGTGCACCTCAAGATTTCACTTCCGCTGGAATTTAATTGATAAAATGAATATTTGGTATAATCAAGGGAGGAGTATATTATTGCTAGAATTAGGATTTTAAATATAGCATAATGCAATCAAGAAAATTCCTCGTCCAAATTCAGCATTAAAATATCATTAAAATGTTTGACTAAAATAGGAAAAAAATAAAATTTAGGGAGTAATTAGAGAAGAAAAATAATGATTATGAAGAAGCTTAATAATGATGGTTTTTTTTTGAATAAAAATCATGGTTGTTTAAAATAGGAATTTTTTTGAAATTTGAAAGACTTTTTCAATATAGTTGTATTTTAAAATAAAAAAAACGAAGCTGGAATATCTAAGTTGTATTTTTTTAATATATTTTTTCCGGTAATATTTGTTTAGTCAATTTTTGCCGGAAATATTTTTAAAACATTATTTTAAAACCTATTCAATCAATTTTAGCATTGATGGTTATTAAAAATAGGAAAACATTTCTAATTTAGGTAGAAACTTAATGAGTTTGGCGGTATTAACAATGGTTGTTTAGATTCAAAAAAAAAAAACAATTGTTGTTTAAAATAGGAAATTTTTTAAAATTATTTGAATGAATTTTTTTAATATAATTGTATTGCAAATCATCTTTTCTTTGGTATTATTTTAAAAGCTGGGTTGTATTTTTTTTTGTAAAAAAAAATATGGGTTTTTTTTTTTTGATAAAAACAAATATGGGGGTTTAACTTATAATTTTGCATTATTTATTTATCATGTTAAAACATTATTAAATTTTTATTTTAAAAGTTGTGTTGTAATAATTTTGTATGAAAGAAAAGCTGGGTTTCAATATATTTTGCTGTCAAAAAAAAATTAATAAAAAAGAATCTGGGTTTCAATCCTTTTTTTGTTAATATCTCTTTTTACATAATAACAAATTCCATTTATTATGTAACAAAAAAAATTCCGTATTGTTTAATTTTTTGAATGTTAGGCATGTGTTTTGCAATTGTTTCAAATCTATATATATTAGAAAAGAACAACTTCTAGCATGACGTGTCGCTCTCACAGGCCAAGTTAGTGACGTGTCGCTCCGAGATTAATTCTCACTTAATTATTTACACGTCAGCTTTTCCACCTATTAATTCTCATTTAATAATTTACACATCAGCTTTTCCACCAGACCCTATTTCCCACATGTGCCATGATTTGGTTAGGGTTTCCTCATCAATGGCCTCCACCGATAAGGAGCTGGAAATAGGGACGGAAAACGGAACAAATTGAAGATTCAAGAGAGTGGGAGAACTTACCGTACCGCCGCGGCCGCCGAGGGTGATGTTGTTGAAGAGATGACCACCGTCCGTCATGGTTGCGAGTGAGAGGAAGCAGATTGAGGTGTGTGAAGGTCCACAGAGAAAAGCGAAGTTACCGCCAGAGACCACAATCTCTGTATATCATCAATATCGATGTAAGCACTCTCCTCCCTCAATTTCGCGTTTTCTCTGCGTTTTTTTTGTGGGCCTCATCGACTCAGACTTTTTCTCTATCAAGTAGAGTCAGGAGTGATGGGAAATCAGAAACAGAAGTGGACGGCTGAGGAAGAAGACGCCCTCCACTGCGGCGTCCAGAAGTACGGCGCCGGCAAGTGGAAGAACATCCTCAGAGATCCCGAATTCGCTCCTTCCCTCACGAGCCGTTCCAACATCGATCTCAAGGTCAGAACTTGCCATTTATTTTCCTTTTGATTTTTTCCAATTTCTCATAATCTTCTTCTAGGGTTCGGGTTTGGATTATGGTTCCTTCAATCAATTTTTGATTTTTCAGGATAAATGGAGGAATTTAAATGTTGTCACTGGACAGGGCTCCAATATAAAGTCTAGAACTCTCAAGCACAAACTACCAGCACCTACTGCAGTTACAACTCCCGATCCTACTCTGCAATTCCTCCTCAGTATGTAGCCTTTTAACATGAATACATGTTATACCTTACTCTATCCTAACCTGTGTTCGCAAATTACCAAGACAGGTGATGTTAGTTCATGTCCATTCAAAGACAAGTGTCGCTTCAGCCATGATTTGTTTGGAAATTATTGTAGAATTGATTTTTAAGTGAAAACCACTTATAGGGAGAAGCTTATGTTACTGTCATTGTTGATTGTGAAAAAAATAAGTCCATACAATCATGTAATTAGAATGCTGGTTATTAGACATCTGCTCTTAATTGATGGCTTTGAACATTTGCATGATTTTTTTCCATGTTCTTGGGATTTTTCCTGTGCAGTGAGCAGAAAGGTGTTGACTTCAAAAAAGTTGATGCTCACGTTCACCAGTTAAAGGGTAGCAGCTCAAGGTATACAATTTTATTAAAGGAAGCAAAGAATGTAAACACCTACAGAATCTGAATGAATAGGACTTTTTGTGCCATACCAGCTATGCATGTGTAGCTGTAGATTCTTAAATGAGTAGAGTTTTATTCTCTGAAAATCACAGTAGACTAATCAAGCTTTACAGCTGAACCTTAATTAAGAAAAATTAAAAAGGTAATCCTCCTAGAACATGATGCTACTTACATCATGATGAACAAATATTTGGTTGGGAAACATGGTAGATGTACAAATTGTAATAGCATAGCTATTTTATTTATGCAGATGAAAGCCATCATCTTTTAGTTGGAGCTAATATGTAGCTGCTTCTAATGCTGGAGCTGCAACTAGCATGTTTACAAATCCACTTTGGGTTGTCACTACCAGGCCTCAGGTTTTATTCTCAATTTTACACTTACCTATTTGGTTGTCTTTGCACCTTATCTCATTGATTGGCATGATGCAAGATTGCTTGATTTCTCGGTGATTTTCTACTTTAATGCCCTTTGGTTTGTCTAATTTAACATTCGTGTCTTGAATTCAATACTTCAAATTTTTCTTTTCTTTCTGGCATACAATTTTACCAACTGTGTGGAATATTCATGTCAGCACCTGTCTTCGCCATTGTGAGTTTCTTGCTATTGAGTTTGGATGCTTTTCTTGCACGCACTAGCTTAGCTAACTCAGTAAAACATATACATCTTATTTTAGGCATGAATCTTAATATAGGGTCCGTGCTGCATGATTTTCAAGTTCAGGACACAATTTGGCTATAATATTTTTCAGGTAATTGCCAGTATGTAGTTTGTATCATAGTATTTGTCAAATCATACTAAAACGGCCTCTCTTCTTTAGTTATAACTTATAATGTATGTTTTGTTTACAGTAAATTATAGAGATCAAGCCATCAAATTCCTTTTGTTCTTACCCGGGAAAACTAGGCAACTTACTGAATTAAAAATTGATGTAGATTACCTTTTCACCTTTCATTCATAAGAGTTTACGATGAACTATGAAGTAATAAACCAATAATGATGCTACTTTTTTTTGTTTTGGCAGATGTATGTATACAAGAGGATTATGAATAAACCAATAATGATGCTACTTTTTTTTTTTGGATGTTTGTTTCCAAACATGCTTAGGTTGACTCAGTTTACAGATTCTATTTAATTATGCACATTCTTCCTAGAACATGAAGAAGCAAATGTTCTTCACTGCCTTTTTTTTTTCTTCTTTTTCTCTTTTGTTCCTCCGCCTCCTCCTGGAAACTTCATCACGCTCACGGTGGTTTCCACCGGTGACAGTTACTGAATGCTCTATGCATCTCAATTAATTTTCATGTTCTTGATGCTAATGTCAATGACCATATGTAGTCTTATTCATTTTATTCCTGCACACTTGAATTAGGTGTTCCACATGGATCGAAATGACTACTATATAGCTATGGAAGCGATTCAGGGGAGACGACAAGTAACCAGATTTGAAAAGTTTAGAAAACGATTATAATTTCAATAATCTAGGTAAATTTTCCTTCTTTTTAAGTTACCTTTTCTATTCTTGATTGTTGTTTGAACATCTATTCGTAGAACTTGCTTTGTTCCCTTTTCCTATACAATATTTTGTACTATAACTGCTCTTTATGCTACCTTTAATCCATGGAGACTGCCTTCTTGATGGAATAATTGACTTTTACTTAACTTTGTGGTAATTATGGCTTCATATATTCAGATTTAGAAGTTTCAATTGCTACTGTAGCTGCTGTTATTCAATCACGTCATTAAAATTATAGCTGTTTAGAATATTAAATCTATTCTAATATCTAAAATCTTTAGCAAATCTAATCTGAAAGCTATACTTTTTATGTAGTTTCCAGCAAATCTATAGTAATCTATTTGCTTTAGATTTTTATGTAGTTTAGAATATTAAATCTATTCTAATATCTAAAATCTTTAGCAAATCTAATCTAAAATCTATACTTTTTATGTAGTTTCCAGCAAATCTATAGTAATCTATTTGCTTTAGATTTTAGATTAGATACAAAAAGCAATATAAAATCTATAAATTCGTTTTCCAGCATATTAGATTTAAAAAGTTTAGAAACATATAAGATTTGTTTCCAGAATATCAACACAATCTATAGATTTTAAATTTTAAAATTAGGCAAAATAGATTTGTTTTGGCTAATTTATAAGATTTATATATATAGTTAAATCTATAAGATTTTGTTTCAACATAAAAAGTATCATTATGAAATTTATAAGATTATGTTTCTAAAAGCTGCTGCACCATTCTATGAGACTTAGAGGTGCTACTGAGCGCGGCATGCATGGCTTAAAAGGGCTGTTATCAGAAGAGCATTTGAATTCAACATGGCTCATTTTTTTTAGATATGGCCAAGCTATTAAGATTCAGTAAGCATTTATAAATCTTATAATTAGTGTGCAAGGAAGTTAATATGTTGGAACCAGTGGTAAGCATTCGCACTCTTCCTCTTCTAATTTTTCTTACATCAATTGCCATTCTCATATGCTCCATTAGTAGCTCCACTCTCCAATATTTTTTTCATTGTTCTTCCTTATACTAGAAGCTGTAGCAGAAAACATTTGGCTAACTTTGTTGTAAATGTTAATTCCAGCAAGTATTTGCAAATTGTGAATTGTTGTCAGTATTTGCAATTCATTTCAGTAAATAATCTGTATGCACCAGAATCTCCCATGTAAATAATGATTTACTTTTCATACTTTAAATAAAGTGTACAATTTAAAGATTAATGCAGCAATTTCTGTTTCCATGTTAGGAGTAGAAGACTTTCAATGTAAGTGTCCATTTAGAATTTACAGATACACATTTAGACTTATAATGTTAGTAGTAGAAGCCTTATGAACAGTCTCACGACAATGCATCAACCACTCCAAGTATTGTAACCTCTGCCTCTACCAAGCAAATTTCCTTCACTAAATACCCCAAATTCTGACTGGTGAAATTACTGAGCGAAATAAAACTGGATGCACCATTTTCGTGGCTTGAGGCACTAAAGCTGCAAGTGGTTAACAAAAAAGGAACTGTTAGTTATTGAATTTATTATGTGCTTTTGTTTGCTTAGACATGTGATTTTTTTGCCTATAATGTTTATTCATTCAATAATCATTCTGTGTCACTGACATTTTTCATGAGGAATTGCACCTCATAAAAGTCTATCAAGCTGTACCTTTTCCTACATACCTATCTTACTTTAACTTGAAACTTTAATATATCTCACCACTTAACTCAAGTCTAAGATGTTATATGGTAGAATTGTGAAACCTTGCGAAAGATATGGCCTAGCTGCTCTCTTTTTATAGGGATGAGTTATTGAGTTAAGTAGTTGTCAAGAGGGTGCAATCCTGTAGGACAAGAAAAAAGATTATTGTCATTTAGGTCCAAATCAATGTCTCCTGCTCTGTCCACCCTGAAAATGACAGCACTTTGCAATTTGTGTGTCAACCATGAACACTTTGTTTGCACTGTGCATTAATTAACCAAAGGATATGCTACAACCAAAGATAACTCACTCCTGGAAAAAAGACCAAAATACGAGAAAGAAGACAAAGAAACACGTTTTGGAAAGGGGTGAGGGGCCTCCTTTGAGGGGAGGCCAACGTATAGTAGTAGACTTTTAAGGGTGATGTATGACTATGACAAGAGGATTTCAGCAAGCACATGACCCTTCTATAAAGATGAGGTGAATTTCAATATTTTCACTGCATATAAACTGCCACATAGTTTGTTTTTAGACAATACATAAGGTTGTAGGTATATGTTGTTTTCTTTTACTCAGTCGAGAGAGTTATATTCTCAAGTAAATTTGGAACCTTTCAATAAAGCAAAAAGATGGTGTTTTCTGCATTTGCTTCCTTCAGCCACCATCTGCAATTCAAAACAAGGTATTGCTGAATGGAAATTTCAATATTCTATCACCTTTCTCAATGGATTGCACACTTGAATGTGGCAGCAGTCATGCCATGAACCATGGTGTTTTCTGCATTTGCTTCCTTCAGCCACCATCTGCAATTCAAAGCAATGTATTGTTGAATGGGAATTTCAATATTTGGAGCATATTATGTAATAACTAAAACACTGATATTTCCAATATCTGTGAGAAGACTTATAGAGTTTATATGACTCAAATGATATGTTGGTGGCTTTCAATTTATTGTATAATCACCAGGTGGAGAAAGATGGATTGTATTGATTGATGATGAAAAGAGATAATTCCAAAAGAGAGCAATGTCATGTCCAAAGCAGTATCATAATGTAAGTTCAGTCCTATCCTGTCCTGTTTGTTTTAGTGTTTTCTATTACATATGTTCATATTTCATTCATGGTTGAGTCTATGATGCAATTGCATTTTGATTCTAAGATATTGTTAGTTCCATTTAGATTATTTGAATTTTGAAATTAGTTGTTGAAAACTGCTACTTCATGCCAGACGCTATGGCACAGAGTCGCAGAACGAAATCTGTGATTGCAACAGCCCATGTAACACATTTCCCTTTATCAGCTTCCTCCTTTGTGAATGGATTTTACTTGGGACATGACGAAGAGGAAGTGCTACTGAAAATTTTGTAGAATATATTTAGATATGCGCTGTATGTTCAGTCTCACATTTTTATTTCCATTCATGTCAGGCTTATACCATGGAATTGGAACAAGAAGTTATTTTGATTCTAAGATATTGTTAGTTCCATTTAGATTATTTGAATTTTGAAATTAGTTGTTGAAAACTGCTACTTCATGCCAGACGCTATGGCACAGAGTCGCAGAACGAAATCTGTGATTGCAACAGCCCATGTAACACCTTTCCCTTTATCAGCTTCCTCCTTTGTGAATGGATTTTACTTGGGACATGACGGAGAGGAAGTGCTACTGAAAATTTTGTAGCATATATTTAGATATGCGCTGTATGTTCAGTCTCACATTTTTATTTCCACTCATTTCAGGCTTATACCATGGAATTGGAACAAGAAGTTACAAAGTTAAAAGAGGAGAATGAAGAACTTCAGAAAAAGCAGGTACTTTGACTCTGCTGCATGTTACATACATTAGCAGGAAGAGATTTGCGCTTTAATTCATTGGCTTAAGTTCACTTCATTAAATTTTTCCCTAATCGATAGTTATTTGGATACTGCAGGAAGAAATCATGGAAATGCAGAAAAATCAAGTATGGCTCTGGGTTTAGATTCTTTCTTATACTGGGCTGTTTCCTTTCTTCTTTGTTTTCAGACATTGCATGTACTTCAATTGACCTTAACTATGGAAGTCAGGTTTCCCTAGGATTAAGGACCATATTCTTATGCCCCATTTCTTTACCAATTGGTTAAAGATATCATGATTCGTCTTTTAAGCTTTCTAAATGTAGTAACATGCTACTTTTTCTTATCCTCACCCGAGAGCAATTTTTGCTGTATAAAATATACTCCAATCCATTGAGGGTTTGACTAATAACTACCCTCTTTCTTTAAGATCACATGAAAGGCTTCAAATGTGAAAGAGAAAGCAGCAACCTAATAGTTAATGCAGCTCATTGATTTTTAATAATAGAATTAGTTCATAGTCCATTTTAAATGCATTAGTAGTAAAAAAAAGGAAGGATTTACAGGAAGTTTTGAGCTAAAAGATGGATATTTTTCTGAAATTGCTTCTTCTGTTGTGCTAGAATATCAACTTTCTGCTGCACTTTTATATTGTCAGCGGTTGTTATTCATAGTATTAAATTATAGTCATGTACGTTAAGTGACTGGTTAGAGAGCACTTGGGAATGAGAAAGGTGTCAGTCTTTGAAGGGTCAACTTGGAGTGGATTCTATTCCATGAACACATTATATTAGTTTTGAATTAGGATTTTATAGTAACTCTTTAGGATTTGTTTGTTTGGACTCTATTACTCTTATCTTACATCTAAAGATTGCTCCTAATCCACTAACTCTTACACATTTTGTTATTTTTAGATTTTGTAATCCTTTTGTTCATCTCACTTAATTTCAACATTGGTTTTTCTTCATATTATTCCTTCTGTGTTTTAGTAATACTTCTTTCAGTAGCCTATTTGACGAAGTGAAAATTTTCATGAGATTGATTTTTGAGTGCTGATCATTTTGAAATAGTTGTCATGTCTGAATTATTATGTGTAAATTTTGTTCTTATACTCATTTATCAAGAGATCTTGAAAATGCCCCTCAAACTTGTGGCTTTTGGGGATCTAGCTAAGAAGAGGAAAGGTCTATCACTCTATAATGCACTCTTATTTTCCCTTTCCTCAATCTTCAATTTTAAAATGTTTCATTTATGCTTGCTCTACATCAAATGTCTCAGAAATCTTAGAAGGAGATCACAACAAAAATGCAGTTTAACAACACATATATCAAATAATACTTTTTAACTAAGCACCAGTTTCTACGTTGTATGTGTACAAGTTCATTTAGGCTTGAGTCATCTTTGGCCATTTGATCTAGGTAAGTTCTTCCATTCTATGTGAAATGCAAAGATGGTAATAGATTTGAAGACATAGCCCAAGATAAGTAGATGTGATGTATACTCCAAAAGTGAATTTACTGCACTCTATTAATTTCAATTTTGTAACGAAGTTATTTGCATTCTGCACTGTGTAAATGAGATTATATTCAGATTGAAGAGCCACCATACAACCTCAGCCCAATTTTAAAGAGCATGAACTTGAAAAAAAATGCAGTTAAAAGTTTAAGAGATGAAGTTAATGCTATAAAAAATTTGTGGGAACACTGACTCTTTGCTATAAAGAAGTTATTTTTTCTCACTGAAATCTACATTCACAGTAGTTAGTTGACATCAAGTGATCTTTATTAAGAAGCTTTGTGGATAAAACTTTGTAAATATATGGAAATCCTTAATTCCAATGGCCATAAGTTAACAACCTGATAAGCTAATTGAGTCTGACAGCTAAGAGTAACAAACCACAATGCCTCTTTAAGTTATCCCTTGCTACTTTTAGCTCCTTTTAAAGAATTAATTTGTACTTTGAAATGATGATAAGTTTGCTCATTTGACTACAAGGCCTTCCTTATTTGTTTTGCTCCGTGGCTGTGTTGATTTTTATGATTTCTTTACCAAGAATTTAATATCTCAACTTTTTCATAATGTCTAAATTATAATAGCAAATTTCGCCGTGCGTTCACGGACAAACAACTATAGCACGAATTATTTTGGGCAATCTTTGCTTACAATGCAGAAATGATCTTCTCCGGGAGGCCATAAAAAACCAACACGCGTAATTGCATTTACTACAGATTAACTCAGTTATTATTTATTACCCACCATTAAACCGTCCTCTTATATGTTTTGCAGAATTTGAGATTGCGTTAACAAAACTTTTTATTAGTTAATCAATTTTTTACTTCGCATTTCAGACTCTTATATTTCATCTGTTATTTAATATATTTAGAAAAACAACGTATTGATTGACGTTTCAAATACAACAAATCGTCCCCTTATATGTTTTGTAGAATTTGAGATTTCGTTAACCAATCTTTTTATTAGCTAATCAATCGTTTGTTTCGCATTTCAGACTCTTATATTCCATCTTTGTTTATTATAAGTTTAATAATCAACGTATTCATTTACATATAAAATACGACAGACATACTACCCGTGCATCGCACGGGTAAAAAAACACTAGTTTCTGATTATAAAAGAAAACTGAAAATTAAAATTGTAATTAAATTAGCCCACAATAATTATGGTGAGTCATGGTTTTATGTTGGGACAAAAAAGTAGGATGAGTTTTTTTTTTCTTGGAGGGAAAATGGAAGACTTAGGAGGGGTGCCATGTGTCATAGGTTTCTAGAAGAAAACCTTATTTTCATATATATATATAATATATATATAGATTTTATCGCTTATATTGTTTTTCACTCATTTTCACCTCTATATATATTCAAATAGAGCATTAAAAATCAAAACACATGTTGTCTAATGTGTGGAATTAACTTTTTATTCATCTGAGGCCCAATTCGTTTTAAACTTCGGCCCATACTAAAAACCTTCACATAAGTTGTTAGAAACCCTACTTGCCGTAGAGAAGCTGCAGCCGCACAACTCACCACTCTCTTGTTGTATGCAGCTGTAGTAGGCTCGGTGCAAGAAGGGCTACGTTGTGGATGCAGGATCATGGTGAGACCACAGCGGAGACCACGGCGGAGGCCGGAGAGGGAAGGCAACAAGCTGTCTCCTCCATCTCGATGCCATGGATCATTCTCCTTCTTCCAACAAGTGTGATTTCCTTGATTAATATGATAGGTAACATATAATAGATTCAACATTGCATGAAAATAGTTTTGGTCTGAATGTCCAGGTTTTTAATGGAGTTTTATCTTCAATCTCTTTAACCGGTTAAGATTATAATTGGATCATGTTTATATTATTTCAATAATAACAAAACAGCTTTGTATGAGAGGTTCTCAACTTCCTAATATTTTCCTAATATTTTTACTTGCATCCGTTTAACTTTGTGATATTAATGACATTTGTAATCCATCGCTAAGGATATAAGATATTTCCCAACCAATGCATTCTACTAAACAACTTCATTATCTCTGCTAAATGCTTAAATGCTTTTTTTTGTTTGTCTCTAATCAATTGGCATTGTGTGGTTTGTTAAGACATGATGAAAATGCTTAAATGCTTTTTTTTTTTTTTTGTCTCTAATCATTGGTGTGTGGTTTGTTAAGACATGAGGATGAAAATCATGTTGTGGATAACATTGATAAAGTTCAATTTGCTTTTTAATTATATAGTTTTTGTAACAGGTGGTTTGGCAACCCTATAGCAACCAACGTCTTCGGCTGCCTGAGGAATTAATGCCTCAACTAGCCATGATATATCGGCTGCCTGAGGAATTAATGCCTCAACTAGCCATGATATATGCTCGTGTGCCTTGCATCTGTTTTGATCTTGTCGGATATAATCGCCCAGATATTTGCTCCAAACAACTGGGATTTAATTCATTGGATCTGTGGCGGCCTCGACATCTTGCGAAAAATATGATATATTCAATGATGAGTGGAATCGGAGGTCGCAATTTATATTGAACGATGATTATAGGGTTAGTAAAAGCAGTGGGCACATGAATAGTTCCTACTTCCTACTAATATTTTTAGTGGCATCCGTTTAACTTTGTGATACTAATGACATTTGTAATCCATCGCATCTCTAAGGATATTTCCCAAACCAATGCATTCTACTAAACAACTTGCTTTTTTTTTCTCTAATTATTGGCATTGCAGGTGGTTTGTTAGACATGATGATGAAAATCATGTTGTGGATAACATTGATAATACTACCTCAGGGAACGAGCGGAGGAGAAAAGATTAAGCAAGGGAAAGGCTGCGCTTAGTTCTTGTTCGCACACAACAACAGCTCGCAGATATCATCATTCAAGAGTATACTAGGCAAGATGAGAATCCATCTTAAACTGACACATACCACTCCATAGCCCTCATACCAGACTTTTTGATTGTGTAGATGGTGCATTTTTCGGTTACTGTAATACTATCCACATACATGAGAGATGATTTAGTAAGCACGGTACGGAATAAAAGAACTAACTCTTGCGTCAAAAATGTAGCAGCTGGGGAGTATTACATATAAATTATATTGTACATGTGGACATTAGTTTGTTCAGTTAGAGTGTAGTGCAGATTAGAAAAGTTTCTGTTAGATTAACACTTGTATATATAGTTCAATCAATGAAAGAATGAATGATTCAGATTCTATCAATTCAATCTCAATAACATAACCAAAAGAAGTAGCCATTCACTGTCAATCAAAACTACTTAACTTCTTCAAAAACATTTCTTCTTACTAGTTCTAAACATTTCTTCTTACTAGTTCTATTACTTTTAGAGAAACCAGCTATCCAATTAAACTTTATGTATATTAGAAAAACCAGCTATCCAATTAAACTTTATGCAGAGCTTTAATTTTGGTTTTTGAGCTGCAATTTTGTTTCAGATTTGATGTAACAAATACTCTAGCATGTTCATTCAAAGTGAAGGCTTAGATTTTCACTTTTATACATGTTTGCTGCTCATTTCTCTGGTTACATCCCCAACAGACATTGGTATTTTCTTATTTCTGCTGACCCTGATTTTTTTCTTTGATGAATATATCCAGCCTCATGCAATTTCTTAAAATTATTATAAACTACTACACTAGTTAAACAAAATTGGAATTCAAGTAACCATCGCCTTTCTTCGACTGGTGTGACTAAAATTTGAAGGCTAATTGCTTTCCAGAATTAATTCAAAACAAAGGAGTTCCTCTTTTCATATGTCAGCTTTTTATAGTCCTACTCAGTGCATCCCTGTTTAGTATGGAATTCGAAAAGGTAAACATTGTTGCGTGCTGTTGATACTTGATAGGAACCAGCCAAGGTAGAGATAATAGCAAACTTAAGTGAATAGAATCTTATTAAAAAAGCTCTCTCTTTTAATGGAAAAGAAACCACTTCTCCACTTGGTCACCATGAAATCAAGCTACGGATATTCTAATGCTTATGTTGGGTTTATCTCCAAGGCAATATGTATCCTTCACAAGCGACAAACATGCTTAGAGTCCAATAAAACAACTTTATATAATGAAGTCTTCTTATTATTTAAACATGCATGTTCAGGTTTTCAACTCAAAATCATTAATTAGGCTATACCAAGTCCGACCGGTTAATCCACACACTTAGTGTTAATTTTATTGGATTTTTTTAACAATATTGATGATATAACCGAGAAAAAACACATCTGCGTCTTTGCAAGACAGCGTCGGGGGATCTCCTGGAGTAGAATTGCTCATCAACTAGGATTTTACTAGACAGATAAGGGTCTATCAAAAAAAAAAAAAACTAGACACATAAGGATTCGTTCTTTTTTTGTGCCAACTAATTCATTCTTTTTTTGTCGGGTTCATTTAGTGTACACAAGAAATTTTTTGTGTAAGGTTGCACTACCCTAGATTTACCTATTATGGTAAGTCACTCTCCAGGTTAATCTTTTTTCAATTAAGAATTTAATCCTGATTTAACTCCACTATTCAAAAAAAAAAAAAAAAACAAAAACCACCACCACCGCAAGATTCACCACCAGATTATCTCATCCTTCTTCAACAATCACACCACCACCAACCGATTGATGAAAACCCAAAACAAAACCCAAACTGAGCCACCTTTTCCCCCAATCTTCTTCTTCTCCAAGGAAAAACCCAAAACCCACCTCATGAAAAATCCCACAATTGAAGATAACCCCACAATCTTCTTCTTCTCCAACACAATTTCTTCTTCTCACTCAATCAACTCCTTCCTTCATCACTGGAAAATTAACCAGGTCTGAACAAATCGTCGATCACAGTGGAGGAGGAGCATCAGAGAAGATGAAGCAAGAAGAGGAAGAACCCAGATCTGTTTTCGATCCGGTAGTGGGAAGAAGAATAGGGTGAGGTTGAGAAGGGAGTGGTGGTGGTGATGATCGGGAGTAGAGGAGGAGGGATTGGGGAAGGAAGGGGAGTAGATGAGTTTATGGGTGGTGTTGTTGGGTGGAAGTTTTTGATGCTGATGTTGGTGGGTTCTAGGGGAAGGAGGAATACGGGGAAGAGAAGGCGGGGATTGGTGTGGGAGGGAGGAGGTGGTGGCGGCAGTGTCGTCGGTCGCGGTGGCGGCGTCGGCGGTAGATGGGGTGGAAGATGATGGGAGGAAGGTGGTGGAGAGAAGGAGAGATTAAACAACATAAATTTTTAAATTAAAAAAATAGAAATTTAAAAGAAAAAAATTAAAAATATAGATGACCTGAAAACCTACAACAGCAGGTAAAAATGACATTTGTGCAACCTTACACAAAAAATTTCTTGTGTACACTAAATGAAACCTTTTTTGTCATATATTATTTTTTGGTTACATGTTTAATTGATAGTAATATATATTTTACAGAAGTTTAAATAAACCATCTCACAGAACTAAATGTAAAACAATTTCAATCTCCTTGGTTAGTTTACGTCTAGTAACTTCCTAGTTGCTGGTGGTTGAACTTATAATACTTGGAAGTTGGAACTAGCATTAGAGAAAACAAGAAACAATACCAAAACCTCCCAAAAGGCAAAAATTATGTCCAAATTGTCTCATTTAGTTTTTAGCCTGATTTAAGCACTCACTTTTCAAGTTGTCTTCCTTCAAGATTTAGGGTGCGTTTGGGTCAAGAGCTTACTTAAGTGCTCAAAATATGTTATAAGTAGGTATAAATTTGTATCCATATATAAGTTAATCTCAGCAACTTATGAAAATAAGCTCAAAATAACTTATAGCTAGGTCATAAGTTATTTACATAAGCTAAGTCAAACACTTGTGTAAATGCTTATATTGTAAGATAAGTTCAAATAAACTATTGGAAACGGTCTTAATGGCATTTCAAGTTTTGATCTTCTTTTGATGTATCTTCCTAACTTGCACAACAGAAAATGAAAATTAGAAAAGTAAAGTAACATTTACAGTAATGCTCAATTATCATAGCTGAAGTTGCACACATTTTGAAGCCCGATCCATGGATGACAACTACCAATAAAATCTCTAATTATAGTGACAGCAATGTAATTGATTCTAACCCTTATTTCCTGTATAAACCATAAAAGAAGTCAGATAAATAAAAGACCAAACAGTATATAACCAGGAGAGTGGAAAGTGGCAACAGTAGAAAAACAACAACGACGACGACAACAACAGCAACAATTACATAAGCCTTATCCCACTAAGTGAGGTCGGCTATATGGATCACACTACGTCATTGAGTTCGATCATTAACCAGACTATGAGGGGACAACATTAGAAAAATATTAAAAAAAACAATTGAAACATAATTAAGTTATATCCTCACCACTATTTGGCATGATTTAGAAGTGTGTTGAACAAAACCTAGATCCAGTCCAGCTTCAACAGGAGAGGGAGAAAAAGCAAACAATCAAGAGCTAAAGATATACTAGAATATTTAATTTTGTTATGAAAAGTTTGCTCATAAGCACTGCACTCTCACAAATCAGACACAGACAGGTAACACAAGATAAGATTTACCTGAGAATATAGACCATGAATAAAGAGAACACCAAGTAATTGAGAATTTGAGATATGGTGATGGAAAGACCCTGGTTGATCAAATTGAATGAGTTGATTCTTTATTTCATCATAAAAATGTGGCTTTAGTGAAGAAGCAAACACAGTGAAGCTTACCTGAGGGAGGCATCTAGGAGCAGAAGAGGAAGAAGATGAATTGTGTGGAAGTGACTTCTGTGAGTCCTGTGCCTGTAATAACAAAGGCCAATGAAGATGGAATCATCACTGAACCAAAATGTAAGTTAAGTATAGTATGTGACAGTTAAGTTCATGTTTGGATTTCTTTATTTTGAGAAAGCAATTGTCTCTTTTTTCTTCACAGCTTCCTGTAAACCTTTATTTAAAATAAATATTGAGTAGTTATTTCTTCCAGAAAAAGCTAAACCAAAGACAAAGCAAACAAAGTTGTGATTTGAAAATCCAAATGATATTACATTATCTATAGAATTTTGCATGCAATGAACTTTTAGAAATGGGTAATGAGAAAAAGGAAAGCAATAAAATCATCACATTCACATGTACTTTCATAAATCATGAAAAACCTATGAGAAAAAGGAACTAATACTTTTGAATCCTTCAAGCACAATTCAGGCTGCCGCACAATGTATATTTGGTCACCAATTGCGTTTTCTTTGTAACTATCTTGATTTCGGTGCCAAGTCCATAATGCATATGTAGAATTCACTACCTGCAATAATGCATATGTAGAATACAGTGATAATTTTTGTAAGGAAATAATTAATATCATATAAATGGGAATTAATGGATGGCATCCATGTTATAATCAAGACAGGAAACTATATAGGTATTATTATAGCCACATACAAAGATGAAGCTTCACGATATGATGACTTTACCTCGAGGATCCCATGTCCAAAACTGCTTTCTCTAAATGCACTCCACTCAGGTTGTTTGTTCCAACAAAAGTTTCCTTTGGCAGGACCAAAGGAAAAATTTGAATGGCAAACTCCTCCAAATTCTGGTATGTTATCTCCAGGTGAAGGACACTTTCCAGGGTCATCTGCATGATCGACATCTACTTTCTCAATATTTCCTCCATCTCCAACAGTAATGTAAATAGGTCCACAAGGGTCCAAGGTGTAATTATAAACTCTATTCATTCGCTCATAAGCATGAACCTGCAAGATGTAGGAGAAAAATACATTAAAATAAGCTTTATTTAAGAGAACGCTATCCAAATAATTTTATTTCTGAATGAATAAATTCAATTGTCTTTCAAAAAAAAAAAAACTGGAAGTAACTTTTACTGAAAATGCATTCCATCTTCAATATTTTTCCCACACAAAATTAATAAGTATCAAACCAAATCAAATAGATCTTAAATCGTTGACAGTGGTAAACCAACTCTCTAAAAGCTTAAACTATTAGCTGAAAGCACATGAATGGTTTTATACCTAACATATGCCACTCACACAAGAGCTCTTCAGACTAGAAATATGAACAATGCACAGGCCTGGCCAACCATGTGTTAAATTCTAAATTTTAGAGTCTTGATCACTCGGTCAGAGGTTTTGGTAGCTTGCATTATCTTAAAAGTTTCTATTAGCTAAAAGCACATGAATGGTTCTATATCTACCATTGATAACAGTTATAGAATCAAGCCACAAAATCCTGTGCATTTGGAACTAATGCGCGTGCAGAGGATGCAATTGCCAAACAGGTGATACATCTGATAGGAACAAACACCAAAGAAGAAGAAAGATTGAGGTAACCGAAGAAAACTATTGAATGTCCTGGATATTCGAAAGATCCAGGTCTCTCCCAGAAATACCCAATTACAATACTGATCATAAGTGATTTCCCTCTCCATCTCTCTGTCATTTATAAAATTTCCCCTATCACTTTGTAACTAAGTCTCTTTAACTAACTAACTAACTAAACATCCATTTACCTCTTTCAACATCACTCATCAAGAAATTTCAGAATTTATCACCTAAACTGATAGAATATAACTCAAATTCTAAATTTATTTGGAGCTTCACAAAATGGCAATCCTATAATTTATGGTGGTGTTAACTATTCCCAAACGAGAACCAAGACTGAGGATAGCTCTGAGGCAAAAGCATTGCATTCAGATGACTATGATTATGATATGATAAATGCTATTTGTACAGATTTTTAGGCAGGAAAATAATGTATTTCTCAGAATTATCTAACCCTACAACAAATTAACTCCATAAGTTCATTGTAAAAAATTATCTAGAGAAAACTGCAGAAGAATCTTGGATCTTGGATATTTGAAACATGATATTACAAACTAATGATAAAAACAGAAACCAACAAAACAGAGTAAGTTTAACTTACATGACCATTGAAAACAATGTCAACCCTGTATTGATAGATAAGTGCTTCCATTTCCAATCTCATGCACTCAAATTCTTGATAGTGTGAAGCATAGCTGTTATACCAAGGAGGATGCCATGTAGCTACTAACCAAGGGGTAACACCACGATCTACACTTTGCAGATCTTGCTCCAGCCAAGCATACTGTGCACCTAGATTGAAGATCCCACGGAACACATCAAGTTACAACCATATGTTTTGACTGGTTCACATAAGATAAAATACACAGTATCAACTATCACTTACCAGAACTATTGTAATCAACGTATGCTCCCAACATGATGAAGTGTATCCCCCAGCATTAAAAGAGTAGTAGAAGTTACTTTTAGAGCCACTTTCTTCAGCAGGAACAGCGAATCTCGTCAAGTATGATTCAAATTCAATCCCACCAGCTTGAGGTTCAATCTCATGATTCCCTTCAATAACCATCATAGGAACTTTTGAGGTCAAAGGCTCCATAAACCTGATGTTTCAAAAATAAACTAGTGATTCATACCAACAGAAATTTCCACCTAAGAGATGTGTTGCCAATAGCTATTTGTAGAAGGGATTCTACCTTCCCCACCCATCCCATCGGGGTTGAAATGTCTCCCTGATAGGTGCATCAGGAAATGCACATGAAAAACATGGAACTCCCTTTCCGCCGGTCGTTTGATACTGATTTGCATACGTTAAATCTCCAATCATTAGAATCATTGAAGGATCATTGTAAATTAAATGATCAATAGTTGTTGAAGAATTGCTTGTGAGACCCAAATCTCCAATAACTCCTATTCGACGAGGATAATTTTTAGGACTGGGTTTTGGAGAAGTCTCAAAAAAATGCTCTTGGCTCATGGCTGGAATAGAACTATCCCCACATTTGTAATAATATCTGGTTCCAGGTTCAAGACCTACACCAAGAGAGAAATATCTCAAAACCTTCTCCAAACTGAATGACCAGAGTCACTGCACTTATTTACTTGATACCATTCTTTTTTATTTGTTAAGGTGACTCAGAATAAACTTTCAACATATCATCATAAAAATCTTATAGTGTATCATACAAAATTTACAGGAAAGTTCCATCAATCATTTCACATGCTGATCTGAATTTTTACTTCAAATATGCTCTTTCACAAATACATTGGACAAGTAAATATTTCTATCCAATAATCAATTGTTGTATTACCAATAATGTCATAAGGCAGACATCAAATACTGTTTTACCAAATATGTCACAAAGTAAGGCACCCAAGAACTTAAGGCAACCCATCAAAGCAAATTATTTACTCTGTGTTCTCTCCAAAATTCTGGGGACTGGACTAAATGTTGGGGGTGCTCAGCCTAGACTCCAAAATCAGTATTAGAGTGAAGATGTCCATTCTAATGGTTTTAACTGATTAGTAAGACCTCTTAAATGTGATACTATTGAGGAATTATTACTCACTTAATGAGCATTCAAGTGGATGCTATGATTTCAGTCTGTCTCACCGGCTTCTTTTCTTTCACCCGGTTAGGCCGAGCTAGGGTTATTACGGTATGTAGTATGTACAGAGCCCCCCGAGTCCTTAGAATTTTTGCTTAGTTGACTTGTGTGTCCGAGTTATGGTTGCTAAACCCGGTATGTACACAGCCCCTCAAGTCCTAAACATTTTGCTTAGTGGACTTGTGTGTCGGAGCAAAAGGGTAGCTAAACCCGGTATGCACACTTTGTATATCAAACTATTTTTATAGTTATAACACCATTAGGATATTCATAACTTTTAAAATAAGCAACATAGCACCTTGTTAAACATGTTGAACAAACCAGTAGGTACACATCTTACATAGGTTCCATGAAATGGAGCAATGACAAATTTCAGACTATAGGCTTTTTTTTCTTACCATTCAAAAATTCATTGAATCACTGATCACTGCTTCCTACTCAGCACCAAACACTATCATCCATATGAGCAAAAGCTTAAACAGCAAATAATTCAACATACCTTCAAGTTTGACATGGTGAATTATGCCTGAAGTGTAATTCCAGAGTCCTTCAAAGGGATACAACTGACTGTAAACAACCGAATCACCTTTGGCAACACTTGTGTACTTGCCACTCTCTTTCCCAAACCACACCACGCTTCCAACAGATGTAGGAACAAGCGGGGTGACATTGAGGCCAACCTGTGCATCCCCTTATCCATAACAAAAACAGCGCAGTAAATTAAAGTTTGATGCTCTATAAAAATTCTGAATTGAGGGAGATGAAGCAGTGAAATAAAATACCAGTAACCCAAGAAACCCACATAGAAGTTGGTGAAGAAATGGCAAGAGCAATCTGCTCAGGGAAATTTGCAGTCACATTCTTTCTAAGCCTTGGATCAGTCATGGGCAAGTCATCACTGCCTCTTCTCAGTGACGGATCAAACCGGCGAGTCACTGGGTCAAATGGGCCATCCAGGGTGGTGGGTATGTGACCCTCAGCCACTGCCATGTTGAAGTTGGCCGCCACCACCACAACCACCAGAACGGTGGTGCAAAAGGTGCAGATTTTCATTGAGTTGAATCCTCTGTTTTGAGTGTTTTCTGATCAGGACGATGAAGATGTTGTTAAGTATTATTAGCATAGTTGATTAATCCTCATTGTGTTGAAGACTTGAATTTTTTATTTTTATTTTTATTTTTTTGAAAGAGAAGACTTGAATTTGAAGTAACTATAATTTGTGTTGGTTAACATGTGATCATCGGCATCTCCGTTTCAACATTGGCATATGCTGTTTATTGTTGTTATGAATCAAAAACGAATTTTTTGACCAAAAAAAAATTCAAAAAGGAATTTTGATATGGTTAGGGTAGAAATGCATTTCACTGTACCCGTAAGTGGTAGGAGCTGAGGGACATATGAGTTGGGTAGGGGAAGGTCTAATGATCGACTTTTGGCGGGTGCAATTTATTTTTCCGATATAACAAAAGAAAAATGCATCTCATTATATAATTAAATTGGAATATTATATCATGTAAAATTCAATACAAATGACCTAACAACTATGTAATTTCTTTAAGAGTTTAATTTATATGCACTGACAGTGTAAAGATCTCTGGCACATCCTAAAAATTTGATTGATTGACGGTGTAAAAAAACTTTACACCGTCAGTGTATCGAAATTAAACTCTTTCTTTAATAATTCATTAATAGAATTATAAATTAGTTTTTTACTAGATGGGAAGTATTTTGGTGGATTGAAATTGATATTCAATTTGTCTTTCGGATCAACTTGAACTCATTCTTTTGTGGTTCGGTCTTTGTTAAACCTGCACCTCATCGAATTTCTTCGAGTCTTTGTAAATTCACAACAATGCGTGGTCACGTGACACGATAGTAGAGGTGGTGGACATTGGCAATATCTAGTGGTGACGACGGAGGTGGTGATGGTTACCTAGTGGCAGGGGTGGTGGCGATTATGGTGGTGGGGGTAGGGATTGTGGTAGAGGGTGGACACAAAAGTGACAATGATGACAGCGGTGGATGGTGGTGTTGGCAGTGGTGGTGGTAGGGGTGATGATAGTGGAGGTCCTGGTGGTGACAATGGTGGCGGTGGATGTGGTTGTGACATCAATGGCAGTTGTGGAGGATGGTGGTGGTGGTAGAGTTGATGAAGCTGCTAGTGGTGGTGGAGATTAATGTTACTTGGTGGCGACGATGGTCGTGGCAGAGGCAACGACGATGTTATAATGGTGGAGGGTGGTGGTCTTATAGATAGTGGAGGTGGAGGGTGAAGATAGAAATGAAGGAGACGATGGTAATGATGGCGGTGGTGATGGCAACAACGGTGGAGACGAAGTCGGTGGTGGTAGTAGTAGTGAGGCGACAATAATGATGGTGGAGGAGGCAGTGGTCTTATTGATGGTAAAGGTGGTGGTGGAGGGCGAAGGTGGCGATGAAGGAAGCAGGGGTGATGATGATAGTGGTGGTAACGACGGTGGCGGTCACTGCGGTGATGAAGGTGGTTGCGGCATTAGAGGTACTTTGACCTCCGCAAAAAAGAAGGTTTTTTTTAAAAAAAAAAAAGCTCCTCTTGATACATTTTCTAAAAACTTCTTATCATATTTTTCTTCAATAAAATTAAGTTACTTATTTTTCAAAGAACTCATCCTCAAATGTGTTTGGTCCGACTTTTATTTTTAAGGAGTTTTTAAGTCACAAAAAAAGCTGAGACATACGTTACCTAAGTCATTTTAGACTAACAAGACAAAATGAAGATGTTGTTTCAACATGTTGAGATTGAGGTAAAAGATGACTCATATCTAGAGTTGTAGGTTTCCATTTTGTATGAAGTTTTTTGCATTTGAAAGATAATATTCCACCTAAATTTTTTATTTAAGGACCATATCTAATTCCAATGTTCGAATAGTAAATAGCATATCAAATTTGCTTAGAAAAATTGAAATTCACACCAAAGTCAATCATTAGTCAACACTTTTCAGTCTCACATTGACTAAATCTCTCTCCACTCATCTTTCCTTCCCTTATATAAATGGAACTCATACTCATATATGTCTAAGATTAATGCTCATATAAGTGTTTGGGTAATGCATACAAAATGTGAAAAGCACAAAATGTGTACTTCAGTTTAAAATTTTCACTGATCCATTTTTGGATCATGAGTTTAGTGTGAAGCACATTTAAGAAGGTTGTTACCTCATCTCATTTGTTTTTTGTTTTCTTTATTTCTTTATGTTTTTTATTCTCTTCTTATTTTTAATATCATGTAAGTACTTATTAAGTTCAATATTGTTGTAAATATTTGTTTTATGTTTTGTAAATATTTGTTAAGCTTAGTGTTCTTGTAAAATATATGTTTAGTCTAAACTATCTATAAAAAATCCCAAAAATATGCTTTAATTGTCAAAGTAAAAATTCCTTAAAATACAAAAAAAAAATTCAAAAAATATCATGATTAAAATCAAGTTCTCTTAAAAAAATACTTTTATAAATATTAAATCATGGCTGTTTTGTAAACCTTTGCTCCCTGGGTCTGTCTTGTTGATTAGCTTGCGAAGATCTTGGTTTTTGTTGTTGTGTGGTTTAGTTCCTTTGTACTGGTGGCTTGATGAATGAGGTCTATTATTCTATCCTGGGAGATTTAAACAGGGTCTTTTTGGGTTGTTTTTTTAGTTGATTTTGGTCAAGGATTTTTGCAGTTTTATTGTGCCTCTTGTTAGGCTTTGGGTTTTTTTTTAAAATATAAATTAAAAATAAAATCATTTTTGGGTAAAAACTAAAAAGGATAATTTTAGATTTACTAAATTTTGCACAATTTACATTGGTAACTCCATGCTTTAATTTGTTTATTTTGTTGAGTTTTTACTGTCTCGTCGTAACCTCAGTTGCGTGTGTTGGGCGTTGTTTTGCAAGAAAAATGTATATCAGTAAAAAAAAATCATTGGTTTAATTTGTAGTAATGTAAGTGTAATCTGCTGATCAGTGGCGGATCCAGGACCCTAAGGTCAGGGGGTTCAAATTTTTCAAATGAATGCATCGTAAAAATATAATTAAAAACAACTTTAATATGTTTATACATCGAAAATTATACAAGTGATAGTTTTCCTCTATGTGATTTCATATTCTGAAATCGTTGAACATTAAGCTCAGAGTCAATGTTATTGAATACATCACTCTAAGTAACTAAACAATCGTTCATCAATGTATCTCCAATTCGGTTACGCAGCATATTCTTCACAATATTCATAGCAGTTGCTACTTATTTTCCAAGTTAGCGACTGATTAAGGAGGTAACAAGACACTTAGTACTGTTGTGTTGGTGCATACTAATCACGATCAACAAATTTAATGGCATACAAGGCATAAATTATATCAGGAATATAGCCCAAAATAGTAAGAAGCAAGCAAATGATGAATTCAACGTGCATAAAATCAATCACAATCACCAATCTGTCAAAAATAAATACCAAATCCAACAAACTAATAGTCTAATACTATCATATAACTTCAGATTGGTCAATTAATATCCAATTAATTAAGAATCCAATTTATTTCACAGCTTCCATAGTTTTAATTCACTCAATATTCAGATCAAAACCCATAAAGGGGAAAACTGTGAAAGAGATAAAAAAAACCGATTTTGAGAATGGAAAAAGGAAAAACAAGTCAAAGGGGTGTTGGTATGAAAAATTGGGACATATTATACATTCAGTGCACAACAACCCGTGAAGATCGACGAGCAAGGAGAGTGGGAGGCGCAACGTGACGGGTGAGGACGAGGAGGGAGGCGCAGTGGATTGGTTTGGTGGCTTGGTGGGTGCTTGGGTAGTTGGGTGGGAGCCTGTGAAAGACTTAGGATACGCCGTACGCGAGAGAAAGAGAGACAAAGTGATAGAGTGAGAGAAATAAGTGAGTGTGAGTATTTAGTGCAAAATTTGGTATACTAGTATAATTTAAAATTTTCAAGGGTTCAAAAAAAAATTATATACAAAAAAAAATATTTATATAGGGGGTAAGTACAATTTTTGTTTTGTTCAGGGGGTTCATTTGAACCCCTGAAACCAACACAGGTCCGCCCCTGCTGCTGATGATTATTTAAGAGTTCTAGTTTCATTTTGTATTTGGCAAACAGACATGGTCTTATGATGAGCATTTTGATATGGCTCGACCACAATTTCAAGATGTGGTTTTTACATTCCCCGGTGTCGGTGGGGGAACCTCACAAAAGGCAACGGGGTACTTAGCATCTGCAATTCTGCATGATACCATGTAACTTCTACGGTTTTTTTCTTGTTCAAATGCTTATTAACAATGTGGTTGTTTGTTCTTATATTGGGAATAGGACACCGGCAAGTTTATGATGTCATTGACGTGAATTCATGGATCAGACATTTTCTCAATGAGCACTAGTGATGAAGCATATACAAAGTAAGATATCAATTTTGAAACCTGAGTGTTGAGTGTGAAGAAGATACTTACAAATGAAGATTGTTGTCTTACTTCATCAATGGTGCTCATTAGGAGGTGTCTAACTCTCTGAATCCACGTAAATGACGCATGCCATGTCAAAATCTCAATCATCAATGAGATGAGAGCATACAACCACATTCTTAACGAGAGAGTTGCAATTATTATGAGGTTTAATTTGGTTTTGTAATTTTAGTTCTTTTATTTAGTTTGGGGTTAATTATGTCACTGAATTAGGGTTAATTTGGTAAATCTGAGGTGGAAATGAAAGAAATTAAATAAAAAAGGCTTCCATATAAGTTTAAGTTGACATATGTCACTACCACATAGAACTGATGAGGAAACTTAACAACATTGTCGAAGTTCAGCCTACAATGAAGGCTAATAGTGAGTATTTTCTAAAACAGAGGAATGTTATCTAAACTTTACTCCGACGGTGGACTATAATCAAACAACTCATATTTTAGAGGAAAGGAAAACTTATAAACCCAAAAATAATTGTGTTTGAGTTCCTCAGCCAATGTCATTTTGAAGTTGGCCCCACCACCTGAAAGATGGCATGTGACATGCAAAAGGTGAAGATTTTCAGTGTTTTAGGTCCTCTAGTGACACAAAATGAATTTATGCATGAACTCAACTCTTTGCTTGTAGAAGCTTCAAATCTTACTTTTTAACTTTTTAGAGTGTCACCCAGACTTGTAGGTAAAAAGAATAAAATATAGTGGTTTAGTGATAAGAAACTCCTAGAGTTAAAGATGCTCTTAGATTAAATTTTCATTGAAATAGGACCTCAAATTTGGTTTAGTCTATGTTCCGGTCTAAATCTCCGGTTAGGGCTAAGCAATTAAGCAACAAAAGTAGAGAATGACAAAATAGCAAATGAGCAAAAAAGTGTTGGATCCCCCACCGCATGGGCGGTGTCCTCTTTATATATTATCACTACAGAAAAAAAGGCATTTTGCAGCGTTTCTGGAAGCATTTTGCGGCGGTTAAAACCGCCGCAAAATGTATAATGAGGCGTTTCCTTGAGCGCCGCAGTTACGAGCGTCGGGGGCCGTTCTGCGGCGCTTATATGCAAGCGTTGGAATAACCGCCGCAGATTCGGTAATTCATTCTGCCTCTTTTTTGCGGCGGTTTCTAACAGCTGCAAAGTTCTACAATGATTTTTAAAATATCTTCTATTTAATTACATTGAATTGCGTAAAATCGTTTTTCAATTTTTTTTAAAAGTCAAATTATATATTCAATCAATAAATAAAATGAAGAAAATGCACAAGAAATGCCTAAACATATAGAATTAATAAAAAAAGATAATTTTTAAATATTGAGACGCCAAAAGAGTAATGTAAATTAGTATACACACCCGGTCCTTACAAAATTGATCATATACACAGGGGTAGTGCAGAGTAAAATACAGGGACATCTTTATAGTAAAATATACCAGGTTATCTTTCATCCATGGTTGATTCAATAAGTGCAGCTTCTTCTTCCTGCAGGGGCACAAAATAAAATGGAAATGAGCATGGTGAAACTTAATATCTAAAGAAATGATCACTTGGAAGAATGGAGCCACATACCACCAAGGCATTAAATTCAGTCTCCTGATCTATGGCGTTTATGACAATAGGATCTTCAAGCAGGTCCTGTTCAAAAACTTAGCCATTAGCAACCTCAAGCTATGTGTGTACAAGCAACAAAAGATGAAACTTAAAATCATTGTGGTTAAGTAATGGACATTATTATTAGAGTGAATGCCACAACCAGAAAATAGTAAGGCTGCTAAAATTTGAAAACCATTGCTTGAAAGTGGCATTCTGACCTTTAAGAATAAATGGGTAAAATGCAGAAAATAGGAGTCAGTTTATATTGAATATAAGATTAGAACTACAAAAGGAAATTGTGCACAAACTCTACGTCCTATCTATCCACCTCTCCAGACACAATATCTTGAGTACCTATGATGGTGACCACATCTGCTGGGGCTCTAGACAATCCCCGTACCGCCAAGGGGGAGGACTCGTTGGACAAACTCTATAGACTCCGTGCAGATCTAGCTCACAGGGGAGTCTGATCCCGGTCCTTTTGTCGTTGGTGATAGCCTACTTACATCATCAGCAATTTGCAATATCCCGTTCTCATCCTGCAGAGTAAACGGCCTAATTAAATACCATTATGTATTTTACCATGGCAATTACAAACTCAGTAAATGATCTTTGACACTATATTCACACTGGTATAAGAGAGTAAAGGGTCTCAACTCTCAAGTATATGGAATGCTTCCACTGTTCCGCAGTATAGTAGTTTCTCTATGAAGCTTGTACCAGCTTACCTTCAAAGCGACAAAAAGAAGTGGATCTGATGGTGTGTGAATCATGTAGCGAGCACCTTCCTGCAACAAAAGGACTACAAATTAGTGCACAATCCATAGCTCTCTGAGGATTGTAATAGGCCAAAGGTTCCTTTATCAATCTTCCAAGTTCTATGTTTTAAACATAGGATAGGACAGATGAACAAAATATACATCTACACCTATTGTTATATTAAAATCAAAACCTATTGAAAAGAAACAAAAAAATACAAAAACACATTGTGTCAATGAAGGTAATAAAATTACCAGATTAAAATGTGTAATTTCTACACCTTCAGTTGGCAAGCCATCCACTCCTCTCTCATCGTCTGCAAAATGGTAAAAACACAATGCATTACACTTGTCGCATAAAATTCAAACAGTTGTGCATTAGATTACAGCTTTAGGAGTAACTTGTAAATATAATGTTCATCAATCATCATCATCATAAAACTGCATGGTAGAGACAAAGTTAGACAATAAATTGATAGGAGCTTCCTATAGATTAACCTTTTATTTGATCTGTTAAATCGGATAAGACATGGACTATGGGGAAATGAAAATTATGCATTAATCGTAAAAAGTGTTTGGGGTCTATATATCAAAACCAGAAATGCAAAATACAATCAAGTGAAATAATATGTATATATGACTTGTCTTTAGGATTTCTATTTTTGGTCAATGCATTGTCTCATTCTAAATAAGCATAGACTCATGGTCCACAACTTGCCCATGAAATTAGAATAAGGGAGAAATAGCAATCCAATGTCAGTATATACAAATTCCAATTCTGCAGTATGATATACATTACTTTAGGCAAAATTTAAAATAGCACTATGATACTAATAGACAGATCAAAAAAAAGGTTTGCATTCATAATATATGTGAGCAGCAACCAACCAAATGTCACTAAAATAACTAAGAAAATTCATTTTCCTTAACAAAAAGATATCCAGTTCCCAACAAAAAGCAAAGCATCACTTAACAAAAATATATCCAGCTATGTTGGGGCCAAAGAGACCGCTGGAAGGTTCGAACCACAATATGTTGGGGCCAAAGAGACCGCTGGTTGAGCTATGATGGAGTGGAAGATTTCTGCAAGGATTCCAACCATACACTTATTGAGGTTCCAATGGTAAAATTCTTTAGATTCCCTTTGCCCATTCTTGTTGGTTTTTAGTAGTAACATACTAACATTTCTTCCATGCTTACCACATTTAGTAGAGAAAGTATGCCAAAAATACATTTTCAGGGAAGTAGGTTTGTTGAATGCAAAGTTTGTTAGCACTCCTACGGGTTTAGATACTAACATGTGCCAAATACATTTGTGCCTAGAAGGTTTCTTGCAGAAGCCATTAATTATATATGAAAGGACCAAGTACAAAGATTGATAACCATATTATCAGAAAAGAGATTCATTTAAGGGAGATTAGTACTGATTTTGTGAACTTCAAATAGGTAGCCAATAGTCAACTGTAATTAATACTAATTAGCAGTGATGACTATCTCATTGATTGGATTTAATTCAGCCATAAGTGCTCCCTTGTTTGTATTGTTTCTTTACTATATATATTACTAACTATGAAGATTCTGCTAATTAGCAGTGAAGATTCTGCAATATTACTTTCAATGGAGTAGCATGAACATTGAACAGTAATGTCACTATGGTTCCGAAAACAGCAACCCAACATTTAATTTGAATTGACCCTATGATCCTCCGTCAAGGATTCCAACCATACACCAGAGTTTTATACTAACTAAAGCTATGAAAAAACAATGAGAGAACAAAAATTTATCATCATAATCCTCTATAATTCACAGCTTAATCATAAACACCAGAGTTTTCTAGAAACATAACATTGCATTCAACCATCCAAATTGAAATTGCACATCTGAGAAGAAATTGAAACTGAGAACTAGGTGCTTACCTTCAATCAAAGCTACAAGGAGAAGAAACTGAAACCCAGGATGAAAATCTGAGTGAGAACCGAGAGCACAAACACGAGTTTTGATGAGAATGTGGAAATCTGAAACCTAAAATCCCTAATTCCTAACCAAAACAAATAGATCCAAATCAAAAACCTGAAATCTAAAACCTAAAATCCCTAATTCCTGATCAATTCGCGAGATGAAACGAAGTGCTTACCTTCAATCAATGACCGAGCTTCAATCTGGAACGCCATTTACGTGAGCTTTGCTTCTGAGGTGTTCGCCATCGCTGAGAGAGGAGTGAAGAATTACGATGCTAAGAGAGGTGAAGAATCACGATGCTGAGAAGAATCGCGATGCTGAGAGAGGTGAAGGTGTGGTGGGTATTTCCTGAGATGAAAAAAACGCGATCTGAAATTGCTTCTGTGGTGGGTTCAGGTGAGGTGGGTTTATTTTAGGTTTTCCTGATTTAATCATTCTGCGGCGCCTGGTTGAACCGCCTCTGAAATAACCCCCGCAAATGTCTAAAAAACCGCCACTAGTTGACACAAACCGCCGCAAAATTGTACGAAAACTGCGGCGGCTGGCATAACCGCCTGAAAAAGTGCCTCAAGTTTACATTTTGCGGCGGTTTTTGCGTAACCGCCGCAAAATGCCCGTCGCTAAACACCAGTTTTGTTGTAGTGTATGAAGTTTTGACCCGTTCGGGTCATGGGTCACCTGGCCCAATAGTACAAATTCGGTAAGCCCACATAATACAAAGGTTGTAAGCCCGCTAACAGTACACAAGCCCACAAGACACCTAATCTTAAAAGCCATTTTAAGGTGCAGCGTGTCTTTTAAATAAGCCCACAATACAATACTCAAAGCCCTTTAACATATAAAGTCAATAACGCTAAACTTAGATAACTGTTACATGCAAAAGATGACACATAAAAAACGACATAAGCTTCGCCCTTGTAACAAGCAAAAGACGCTTCGCCTTTTTCAATAAGCAAAAAGAAGCTTCGCCCTTGTCGATTATTGAAGTGACTTCACTTGCTCTCTTTTTTAAGACTCTGATTGAGATCTTTTCCCGTCACTTCACCATCATATTCCTGTCATAATCACAAACAAGATATGCAAATATTTTGAAACTTGAAACTATCCATTATACCTCATGATGAAACGGCGCCTGACAGTTTCCCAAAACCCATATCCACTCAGCATTTAATTCCCACTGACATTTCTGTGTCAAACGGTACAAAAGTAATAATTATTTAACTCAAACTCTTCACACCCATTCATTTTCAGAAAACGTTTCGTAGGTAAAAATTGATGGACCATCAAGTGACACGTCTTGGAACTTACATCCTCCATTATAGGGCGAATCGACGCGCCTGCTCTTCACCCCACTATAAAGCTTGACCCTAAAAACCTTTTTCTTACCATTCTCCACTCTTCTTATTTCTCAGTAACTTTCTCTAAAAAACATTCGCTGCTTTGCCTCAAGTGCTTGAAGAATTTCTGGGAATTTCGCTAGAAACACTTCCCATCTCCTTCCAGGTCTTGTCATCCCTCTCCCTGGTAATCTCTTCCTCCCTTCAACTTTTATTCACCTTTTCTATTTCTCTATCCTGTCCACCCCCGTTTCTTTTAAGCCTTTTCCCTGTTTAAACTTAAAATCACTCTATCACTTCTATAAAGATAAATAATTTTCCTCAAAACTTAGAACTTGTTTACCCAACCTACCTCACCACTTACTCACAGAAAACTCCTACCTGACAAACCCCATTTCCTCTTAATTTTCAGGAAACTTCGCTCTCAAAAATGGTTGCAAAAAATCCTCGTAAATCACCTAAGAAACATAAAGAACTTCCTGTTGCCGACTCCCTATGGATCTCACGATCAATTGCTACTAGATACAGCGACTTCCGCACTATTCCCAAAGTGATGGATTTGATAACCCAATATAATTTTAGGGCTGATGGTAATGACGCACATTTAGACATAGTCGCCTGCGCCCCTGATGAACCTTGTTGCTTCGGTAAACCTGACCCTAATGGTAAAAATCACACTTACTTCTTTAAAACCCTGTTCCAAGACCTTGAATACAAACTCCCCCTTCCTGACTTTACCTGTTCCAGCTTAACCTTAATGAACATCGCCCCCACCCAACTTTCTGCTAATGGTTGGGCTTACCTTCGAGCCTTTGAATTATTATGCGTCTGTCTAGGCATAATACCAACCTGCAAGAAGTTTTTCTTCTTTTTCGAAACTTCCGGCATGAAGGTAAAGGGCGAATATATTTCCCTATCCTCTGCCAGGGGGCGTGGGGTATTTACTCTCTTTAGGAGTAATTTTAAACACTGGAAATCTAAATTTTTCAAATTAAAGGAATCCGAAGAAAGTAAAGATGTTTTCTACTTTGATGATGGAACCCCACGATTCCCTTTCTATTGGACTGATAAGCCCCAACTTATCCACAATGTTCCCGAATCCTCTCTTAGCCCTGATGAAAAATATGAAGTTGATTTCTTGTCCACAATTCACTTGAACCTTTATGATTTCTATGAAGCATTCAAGAAAAGAAACTTAGCCCGTTTTGTTGGTAAGAACATTTTTCCTTCTTAACTTGACTCACCCAAAAATTTATGCAAAATCCTAACTGCTATATATATATATATATATATATATTTTTTCTTTTGTATTCTTCAGCGAAGATGTCTCGCCTTTCCGAAGATGACATTCTCCGCTTCCGCCGCGAGCAACAGGCGTTGAAGAAGAAGCAATCCCCTGCTAAGTCCCTGACCGAACCTGAAGGGAGTCACTCTGAAACTGAGAAGAATCCAGCCCAGAAAAGAAGAAAAAGAAATCAGAATTCTGAGAAGTCTGCCGAGAAAATCGCCATACAAACTTCACTGGAAAAATTCGCCACCAAAGGGGCGAATCAGTATGGTTCTTCTAGCACTCCACCGCCCTCGTGGAAGTACGAACTGAAAGAATTTGAGGATATGACTTCTGAGGAAGTTACTTCCTTATGGGATTCCCGAATCAACTTCAACTCCCTTGTGGAAACAAACCTTGTCTTTGAAGCTGATAAGGAAAAGATAAGAAAAATTGGGCTTCAGGAGGCATGTCAAGCTGTCATGACCAAGAGCTTGGAAATTGCTGCAATTTCCAAAATGATAGAAATCGAGTCCAACGGCTTTGATGGGCTTTCTAGCGCTAAAAAACTTGAAGACAAAGAAAAAGAGAATGAAAAACTGAAGTCCACCATGAAGCTGTTAGAAAAATCCAACAAGGCCAACGAGAAGAAAGCCGCAGATCTGGCTTTAGAACTTGAAAAATTGAAAAAGACTCTGGAAGAAGGTGAAGCCTTACTGAAGGCGAAAGAAGAAGAAACACAAAAAATGAAGGAAGAGGCGAACTCCTTGGCCTCAGAAAAACAAATTTTGAACAAGACTGTTGATGATCTCTCTGCTGAAGCGGCATCTTTGAAAACCTCCATTCTTTCCCAACTTGAAGCTGGCTTTAACAAAGCTAAGGAACAAATCTTGTTCCTAAATCCCGACGTGCCTATCAAGACCGAAGGCGTTGATCCTTATGCTAGGATCATTGACGGAAAGTTAATCACGCCCAACTTTGATGAGGAAGAAGAAGAAGAAGAACAAGAAGAAGAAGAAGAAGAAGAAGACAAAGACAACAACAACAACAACAACAACAACAACAACAAAGAGGGAGAAGGGGAAAGCAATTGACCCTTCCTGAGAAAAGTTGAAATGATGTTTTGTTCCCGTTGGTCTTATACCAAACGGTTGACTTAGTTTCCTGCTTTTTATTTCCTGCATTTCCCGCTTTTAATTAAATGTAACGCCCCCCCTCTAATATTAATGCAACAAAGTTTAAGTTCAAAATCTAAGTGTCACCCTTATACTATGCTTTAAAATCACTTATCTTCCTCTAAAATCTCCCATTCCTTCTTAAAAAGTAATAACTCAGTAACCTAACTCGAAAGTTATTGTGTTCTCTAAACTTAAAGTACTGCTCTAACAGTATAAGAATATGAAAATAATGTACTGCGAAAATACCTTTCTTCTGGATTCGTTTATCCACAAAGGCGTTGATCTTAACCAGTTGTCTACCTTATGAAGAAGGCTTTGATAATTCTTACAAAACTCGAAGCCCTGGGCTTATCAAAATTTTTTGTTTCAAGAAAAAATTGATTTTTCTTTAACAACTATTCTTTGAATTCATAAGGCCTTTGCATTTTGAAGTGAATCAAAAATAAAAAGATCAGAAGCGCAATTTGTTCTGATATAGAAATTTGCTCGCTTGGAGACTTTGTGCTTAAGTTGGACAAGCTTAATCCAAGTTAAGGCTATGCTTATGAATTCGTGGCCAAATGCTCTAGTTTTAAGAGACTTACTCTTTCTCAATTGTCTGGAATCGCCCAATTGATAGACCTAAGTTGAAAAGTAACTTAAATGCTAACAAAGCACTCAAGAAATTTTTAAAGGTTATGCCTCGTTAAAAACTCTCCCGCCCGGGGTAGAGAAAAGAGTGCATACCTGTTTTTTCATTAAAAATTAACATCATGCCTCGTTAAAAACTCTCCCTAATGGGTAGAGAAAAGAGTGCATGCTACCAAGTCTTAATAGACAAACCACATGGTCTTGACACTTAAACAAATACAGAAACCACAAACAACGAACACGACGTAATCTTTGAACAGAATAAAACACACTGAAACGAAACAAACAGAACACAACTTCAACTGTAGTAATAGCGCAAGTGTTGTGCATTCCATGCCCTTGGAACCCTGCGCCCAGATAACTCCTCCAAGTGGTAAGCCCCTTGCCCCAAATCTCGCAGAATTCTATATGGACCTTCCCAGTTAGGTGCCAGCTTTGAATCGGTTGGACTTTTTGCCTTTCTGCGTAATACCAAATCGCCCACTTTCATGCTCCTAGGCACCACTCGTGTATTATAATGCCTTTCTGACCTTTGTTTGACTACAGCCTCCCTTAAACGGACTTCTGCTTTTACCTCATCTGCCAAGTTCAAGTCCACTAGAACATTTTCCCGATTCTGGTTTTCTTCATATGTAGCCACTCGAAAAGTCATGTCTTGTATCTCCACTGGAATCATTGCATCAACTCCGTAAGCAAGCTTGAAAGGTGTTTCTCCAGTAGTGGATTGGGGTGTTGTGTTGTAAGCCCAAACCACTGTGATCAATTCATCTGCCCATAATCCTTTTGCTTCGCCCAATCTCTTCTTCACGCCATTCAAAATCACCTTGTTTGCTGCTTCAACCTGCCCATTAGATTGCGGGTGTTCAACTGAGGCGAACCTGTTTTCAATTCCCATCTCTGCACAAAAATCTCTGACCTTCCTGCTTGTAAACTGTGTTCCATTATCAGAAACAATGGTTGCTGGCACTCCAAACCTGCAGATTATCTTCCTCCAATAAATTTTTTTAACCTTCTCAGCTGTAATCTTCGCCATTGACTCTGCTTCAATCCACTTTGTGAAATAATCCACCGCCACCAAAACAAACTTGACTTGCACCCCTGCTGGAGTGAATGGACCCAGAATATCTACGCCCCACATTGCAAATGACCATGAAGAACTCATTGAACTTAAAACTTCAGGAGGTGCCCTGTGAAGATCAGCAAAAACTTGGCACTTTTCACATTTCTTAACATATTCCATTCAATCGCCCTTTAAAGTTGGCCAATAAAATCCTGCCCTCAACACCTTCGAAGCCAAAGATCTTCCTCCTATATGACTGGCACAGACCCCCTCATGCACTTCAAACATAATCCTTTCTGCATCCTCTTTGCTAACACACCTTAACAATGGTACTCCTACGCCCCTCCTGTAAAGTTGTCCACCCATCATAGTATAACGACTCGCCTCTCGTATCTGGTCCTTTGATAATAGAGCTAAATCTGATCCATCCGCTTCCAGGCACATTCGAATTCTATCCATCCAATCTAAAGTTGCTCCGCCCGTTACCATCATAACATCATCCTCCTTCACACTTGGACCCTTCAAAGTCTCTTGAATCACAGACTTGTTGTTACCTGGTTTCTTCGTGCTTGCAAGTTTGGATAGTATGTCAGCCCTTGTATTTTCCTCCCTCGGAACATGATTTACCTGAAACTTGTCCATCTACTTCAACAATTCTTGAACCTTTACCAAATACTTAGCCAACTGAACATCCTTCGCCTGATAATCTCCCTTTATCTGATTTGCCACAAGCTGAGAATCAGTTTTTATTACAATACAACGTACATTCATCTCCAAAGCAAGCCTCACCCCTGCTATTATTGCTTCATATTCTGCTTGATTGTTGCTCGCCTTGAAGTCAAACTTGAGAGATTGCTCAATAATTACTCCACCTGGTCCCTCCAAAACTATACCAGCTCCACTTCCCTTCAGATTTGATGACCCATCAACAGACAAAAACCATTCCACTTCTTCTGGTACTTTTTCTTCCGGAGACATCTCATTCACAAAATCTATCAAGCCCTGCGCCTTTATTTGTCCCTTCTTCTCAAATACTATACCAAATTCTGACAATTCGACAGCCCAAGAAACCATACGCCCTGCTAGATCAGGCTTTTGAAGTACTTGGCGTAGGGGAAAGTCAGTTTTGACTTTGATTTGAAAACCTTGAAAATAAGGCCTCAACTTCCTGGTGGTGATAATCAAAGCTAGTGCAGCTTTTTCTATTTTTTGATACCTTATCTCAGCCCCTTGTAAAGCATGACTCACAAAATATATAATTCTCAACTCCTCTTTACATTCTTGCAATAAGACAGAACTCACAGCATTATCTGATATGGAAATGAAAATTGACAACGGAATACCTGGAATTGGTTTTGACAATATGGGAGGCTTAGCTAGATGCTCCTTTAGAGTTTGGAAAGCCTGTTCGCACTCATCTGTCCATTGAAAAGCTTTGTTCTTCCTCAAACATTGAAAGAACGGAGCTGCCTTACTCCCTGAGCATGGTAAAAATCGTGACAAAGCCGCAATCCTTCCTGTTAGCTTCTGTACTTCTTTAACTGATGTTGGGCTCTGCATTTCTAGGATTGCCTTGCACTTATCGGGATTAACTTCAATTCCTTTTCTAGTAATCATAAAGCCCAAAAATTTTCCACTCTGAATTCCAAAAGAGCATTTTTCCGGATTCAAACGCATGTTATGCTTCCTGATTTCTCCAAAAGCCTCAGCTAAATCCATACAATGACCGCCCATTTCCTCTGATTTGACCACCATATCATCCACAAAAATCTCCATGTTACGCCCTACTTGCTTTTCAAAGACTCTGTCCATCAATCGCTGATAAGTCGCCCCTGCATTCTTAAGCCCAAACGACATGGTTTGATAGCAATAATTTGCTTGGTTTATCATAAATGCTGTTTTTTCTTCATCTGGCGCATACATTCGAATTTGATGATAGCCCGAATACGCGTCCATCAAGCTCAACATGCCAAATCCCGAAGCCCGATCTACCAACTTATCTATGTTTGGCAGTGGATATGAATCTTTTGGACAGTGCTTATTTAAATCCGTATAATATGTGCACATTCGCCATTTTCCATTACTCTTCTTGACCATGACAACGTTAGCCAACCAAGTAGGATACTTCACCTCCCTTATAAAACCTGCATCAATTAACTTGTTAGTTTCTGTTTTCACCGCCAGTGCTTTCTCTTCGCCCATTTTACGCTTCAACTGGGCGATCGGCTTCATACCAGGGTTCAATGCCAATTTGTGGCAAATGAACTCTGGATCAATTCCTGGAAGATCTCGTGCACTCCAAGAAAATAAATCCATGTTCTCAGCTAACAATTGCACCAGTCTGCTTTCCTGGATTTGAGTCAAGTTAACCCCAACTTTCAGATTCCTTTCGCCCACTTTTACTGTCTTTGTTTCTTCTTCTGGAGTCATCTTAAAATCAGAAAAGCCCTCTCTCGGATCCAAACTAACCTCTTCTTCATCAACATCCACCCCAAAAACTCTATGTCCCTCCTTCACTGCTCTTTTTCCCATGTGACCATACTGCTTGAAGCTGTCGGAATAACATTTCCTAGCAACCACTTGATCAGCCTTCAAAGTTCCAACTCCGCCCTTGTCCAATGGATACTTGACTGTTAAATGTCTTGTTGAGATAATCGCCCCCAGTTTGTTAAGCGATGGTCTCCCAATAAGCACATTATACGGCGATGTACACTGTACCACAAGAAACTTAATGGAAAAAGCTTTCTCATTCTTACCTTCACCAAACACAGTGTTTAGCTCCACATACCCTCTAACAAATACTTTCTCACCTGAGAAACCAACTAACGCCCCATCGTACGGTAACAGATCAGTTTCCGTAAGCCCTAACTTTTCGAATGCATCGCCATATATCAAATCTGCAGAACTCCCTTGATCCAACAGTACCCTCTCGATTTCATAATCAGCGACTTTCAACATCACCACAATGGGATCATCTTCATGAGGCTGATGTAAGATCAAGTTTTGATCTAGTAGTACAACTCTATGTTTTGATGATTACAAGTTAACCTTTTGATATGAACAATTGTGGTACTCTAACGTGTTTTTCTGAGTGTGCTATTTGCAGGCTCTGACCTCAACTCAATCTCACACAAATCAGAAGCACTGTGTATAAAGAGCAACCCAAGCAACGCTTTCGCATTCACCATGTTCAGTATGAACAGTGGAAAAGCTTCAGAAGTTCTGAAGTTATACAAACTCTGATGTGGACTCACTCACTAGAAGTTCTGAAGATCCAGAAAGTCTGATAACCAAGAAACACTGAAGGCTCAGATGTTCTGATGGTGTAGAAGACTCTGAAGATCCAGAAGCTGATTAGTGAAGTTCTGATGTCCAGAAGCAAGATACTCTGAAGACCATGTTCTTCCCTCTGAGTTCAGAATCAGAAGAAACAATGGTCAGAGGATCTGGGCTTTCCCTCTGACTCTGATCAACCGGCTTCACAAGTTCCAATATGAAGCATTCCCCTGATCAGAAGTCTCCTAGGTTTAAAGGTCGCGTCGCTATCCAAGTACAAAAGCAACTGTACCTTCCTGACGACTTACCTAACAGTCTCAGACACAGCAGAAGCTGGATTTTCCAGAACTGCCCTCCAACGGTAGCATTTCCCATGCAACGCTCAACCCTAATCCTTGGAGTATATAAAGAGGCTGAAGACTGAAAGAAACGGCTAGAAGCATTCATATACGCGCAAGACAAACTTAAATTCTTCTAAGCTTTCTTTCATCTGAAATTCATTGAGTTTACTATTAGCTTTTTAGAAGCAAATCTCTTGTAAACAATTCTTTGATAAACAGTTTGTTTAGTTCCTTTAGGAGATCAAGGCTGATCGGATCCTAGAGAAGACTAAGAGAGTGAATCTTAGTGTGAGCTAAGTCAGTGTAATTGTTAGTCACTTGTAGGTTTCAAGTGCAGTTGTAACTCTTACCTGATTAGTGGATTGCCTTCATTCTAAGAAGGAAGAAATCACCTTAACGGGTGGACTGGAGTAGCTTGAGTGATTTATCAAGTGAACCAGGATAAAATCCTTGTGTGCTTTTCTATCTCTTATCTTTAGCACTTAAGTTCTCGAAAGATTTGTCAAAATCTTTAAGGTGGAAGTTTTATACTAAAAACGTTATTCAAACCCCCCCTTTCTACCGTTTTTCATACCTTTAATTGGTATCAGAGCGCAAGTTCTGATTACCACACCTAACAGTGTTCAGTGATCCGGGCCGGTGTGAAAAACAATGGCTGCCACCACCAGTGAAACTCAAAGAGATGGTTACAATGCAAAGCCTCCTATGTTCGACGGTCAAAGGTTCGAATATTGGAAAGATAGACTGGAAAGTTTCTTTCTGGGTTTCGATGCAGATCTCTGGGATATTATTGTGGATGGCTACGAGCGTCCAGTTGATGCAGATGGCAAGAAGATCCCAAGGTCAGAGATGACTGCTGATCAAAAGAAGCTGTACTCACAACATCACAAAGCAAGAGCAATTCTTCTAAGTGCTATTTCCTATGAAGAGTACCAGAAGATTACAGATCGTGAGTTTGCGAAAGGCATTTTCGAATCTCTGAAGATGTCTCATGAAGGAAACAAGAAAGTCAAAGAATCAAAGGCATTGTCTTTGATCCAAAAATATGAATCCTTCATCATGGAGCCAAATGAGTCCATTGAAGAAATGTTCTCCAGATTTCAGCTGCTTGTAGCTGGCATACGACCTCTCAACAAGAGCTACACAACAAAAGATCATGTCATAAGGGTCATCAGGTGTCTTCCTGAAAGTTGGATGCCCTTAGTGACTTCAATAGAGCTCACGAGAGACGTTGAGAATATGAGTTTAGAAGAACTCATCAGCATTTTGAAATGCCATGAGCTGAAGCGCTCAGAGATGCAAGATCTGAGGAAAAAGTCCATAGCCTTGAAATCTAAATCTGAAAAGGCTAAGGTTGAGAAGTCAAAAGCTCTTCAAGCTGAAGAAGAGGAATCTGAAGAAGCGTCAGAAGATTCTGATGAAGATGAGCTGACTCTGATCTCCAAGAGACTCAATCGCATCTGGAAGCACAGGCAGAGCAAATACAAAGGCTCTGGAAAGGCAAGAGGAAAGTCTGAATCCTCAGGTCAGAAGAAGTCCTCACTTAAGGAAGTCACATGCTTTGAGTGCAAAGAATCAGGGCACTACAAAAGTGACTGTCCAAGATTAAAGAAGGACAAGAAGCCAAAGAAGCACTTCAAGACGAAGAAGAGTCTGATGGTGACATTTGATGAATCAGAGTCAGAGGATGTTGACTCTGATGGTGAAGTCCAAGGACTCATGGCTATTGTCAAAGACAAGGAAGCAGAGTCAAAGAGAGTTGTTGACTCTGACTCAGAATCAGAAGGAAATCCTAACTCAGACGATGAAAATGAGGTATTCGCTTCTTTCTCTACCTCTGAACTGAAACATGCATTGTCTGATATTATGGATAAGTATAACTCCTTATTGTCTAAGCATAAGAAGCTGAAAAAGAACTTATCTGCTGTTTCCAAGACTCCTTCTGAACATGAGAAAATTATTTCTGATTTGAAAAATGATAATCATGCCTTGATCAATTCTAACTCTGTGCTTAAGAACCAGATTGCTAAGTTAGAAGAAATTGTTGCCTGTGATGCCTCTGATTGTAGAAATGAATCTAAGTATGAAAAGTCTTTTCAAAGATTCCTAGCTAAAAGCGTGGATAGAAGCTTAATGGCTTCAATGATCTATGGCGTAAGCAGAAATGGAATGCATGGCATTGGCTATTCTAAACCAATTAGAAATGAGCCCTCTGTGTCTAAAGCTAAATCCTTGTATGAATGCTTTGTTCCCTCTGGTACCATATTGCCTGATCCTGTACCTGCTAAAGTTGCTAAACACCCTCTTAAAAAGGGATCCTTCTCTATGACTAAATATCATGCAAATATTCCTTTAAAATATCATGTTGAGACACCCAAGGTGATCAGAACCTCTGGGGTAACTAACAAGAAAGGACCCAGAAAGTGGGTACCTAAGGACAAGATTATCTATGTTGCAGATATCCTTGATAGCTCCACTGAAACACCAATCATGGTATCTGGACAGTGGATGCTCGCGTCACATGACGGGAGAAAGGCGTATGTTCCGAGAGCTGAAACTTAAGCCTGGAGGCGAAGTTGGCTTTGGAGGAAATGAAAAGGGTAAAATTGTTGGTACTGGTACTATTTGTGTAGATAGTAGTCCATGCATTGATAATGTGTTATTGGTAGACGGCTTAACACATAACTTATTGTCTATAAGTCAATTAGCTGACAAGGGTTATGATGTTATATTCAATCAAAAGTCCTGCCGGGCTGTAAGTCAAATCGATGGCTCTGTTCTGTTTAACAGCAAGAGGAAGAACAACATTTATAAGATCAGATTATCTGAGTTGGAGGCTCATAATGTGAAGTGCCTTCTGTCTGTTAATGAAGAGCAGTGGGTATGGCATAGACGGTTAGGGCATGCCAGTATGAGAAAGATTTCTCAGCTGAGCAAGCTAAACCTTGTCAGGGGCTTACCCAATCTGAAGTTCGCTTCAGACGCTCTTTGTGAAGCATGTCAGAAAGGAAAATCCACAAAAGTCCCTTTCAAGGCAAAGAATGTTGTCTCAACCTCAAGGCCGTTAGAACTTCTGCATATCGACCTTTTTGGACCAGTGAAAACTGAGTCTATAGGTGGCAAGAGATATGGGATGGTTATCGTTGATGACTATAGCCGCTGGACATGGGTAAAGTTTCTAACCCGCAAGGATGAGTCTCATGCTGTGTTCTCTACCTTCATTGCTCAAGTGCAAAACGAGAAGGCTTGTAGGATTGTGCGTGTCAGAAGTGACCATGGTGGAGAGTTTGAGAATGACAAGTTTGAGAGTCTGTTTGATTCCTATGGAATTGCACATGATTTCTCTTGTCCCAGAACTCCTCAACAAAACGGTGTTGTTGAGAGGAAGAACAGAACTCTTCAGGAGATGGCTAGAACCATGCTCCAAGAAACTGGCATGGCTAAGCACTTTTGGGCAGAGGCAGTAAATACAGCATGTTACATTCAGAACAGAATCTCTGTGAGACCAATTCTGAATAAGACTCCTTATGAATTGTGGAAGAACATAAAACCCAACATTTCTTATTTTCATCCTTTTGGCTGTGTTTGTTATGTTCTCAATACTAAGGATAGATTGCATAAATTTGATGCTAAGTCTTCTAAGTGTCTATTACTCGGTTATTCTGAGAGATCTAAGGGTTTTAGATTTTATAATACTGATGCTAAGACTATTGAAGAATCTATTCATGTTAGATTTGACGATAAGCTTGACTCTGACCAGTCAAAGCTAGTTGAAAAGTTTGCAGATTTAAGCATTAATGTTTCTGACAAAGGCAAAGCTCCAGAGGAAGCTGAGCCAGAGGAAGATGAACCAGAGGAAGAAGCTGGTCCCTCTAACTCACAAACTCTGAAGAAGAGCAGAATCACTGCAGCTCACCCTAAGGAATTGATTTTGGGCAACAAAGACGAACCAGTCAGAACCAGATCTGCCTTCAGACCCTCTGAAGAGACCTTGCTCAGTCTGAAAGGATTGGTGTCCTTAATTGAACCCAAGTCCATAGATGAAGCCCTTCAGGACAAGGATTGGATTCTGGCCATGGAAGAAGAATTGAATTAATTTTCCAAGAACGATGTTTGGAGCTTAGTGAAGAAGCCTGAGAGTGTCCATGTTATTGGAACGAAATGGGTATTCAGAAACAAGCTGAATGAGAAAGGAGATGTAGTCAGAAACAAGGCAATGCTAGTTGCTCAAGGCTACAGCCAGCAGGAAGGAATAGACTACACTGAAACATTTGCTCCAGTAGCAAGACTGGAGGCAATCAGACTGTTGATCTCTTTCTCAGTAAATCACAACATAGTTCTACATCAGATGGACGTAAAGAGTGCCTTCCTAAATGGTTATATCTCAGAGGAAGTCTATGTTCATCAACCCCCAGGTTTTGAAGATGAGAAGAAACCAGACCATGTGTTCAAATTGAAGAAATCACTCTACGGTCTGAAGCAAGCTCCCAGAGCATGGTATGAGAGACTTAGCTCATTCCTTCTGGAGAATGAGTTTGTAAGGGGTAAAGTAGATACAACTCTTTTTTGCAAGACTTATAAAGATGATATCTTAATTGTGTAAATTTATGTTGATGATATTATATTTGGTTCTGCTAATCAATCCCTATGCAAAGAATTTTCTGAGATGATGCAGGCTGAATTTGAGATGAGTATGATGGGAGAATTAAAGTACTTTCTGGGAATACAAGTTGATCAAACACCAGAAGGAACATATATCCATCAGAGCAAGTACACTAAAGAACTTCTGAAGAAGTTCAATATGCTGGAATCTACAGTGGCCAAGACTCCAATGCATCCTACATGCATTCTGGAGAAAGAAGATAAAAGTGGTAAAGTATGTCAGAAGCTCTATCGTGGCATGATAGGTTCACTTCTATACTTAACTGCATCTAGGCCAGACATTCTATTTAGTGTTCATTTATGTGCTCGTTTCCAATCAGATCCAAGGGAAACCCACTTAACTGCTGTTAAGAGGATCCTAAGGTATCTGAAAGGCACCACTAACCTTGGCTTGATGTATAAGAAAACATTAGAGTATAAGCTTTCAGGTTACTGTGATGCTGATTATGCTGGAGATAGAACAGAGAGAAAAAGTACTTCCGGAAATTGTCAATTTCTGGGAAGCAATCTAGTCTCATGGGCAAGCAAGAGGCAATCAACCATTGCACTATCAACTGCAGAGGCAGAATATATCTCAGCAGCAATATGCAGCACTCAGATGCTCTGGATGAAACATCAGCTGGAGGATTATCAGATCCTTGAGAGCAATATCCCAATCTATTGTGATAACACTGCTGCAATCTCATTGAGTAAGAATCCTATCCTGCATTCAAGGGCAAAGCACATTGAGGTAAAGTATCACTTTATTAGAGATTATGTACAGAAGGGCGTACTTCTTCTGAAGTTTGTTGATACTGACCATCAATGGGCAGACATCTTTACAAAGCCCTTAGCAGAGGATAGATTTAATTTTATTCTGAAAAATCTAAACATAGATTTTTGTCCAGAGTGAAGATGGATCAGAACCTCTGACTATGATACTTCTTGATCAGAAGATGTCTAGTCCAGAAGGTAACTCAATCAGAGTGTTTGTACCCACTGGTACTGACTCTGAAGCTGAGACAGCAACACGTGTGTCAGTATTTCTGATGCATAGTTCCTTGTGCCCGTGTGACAGTCTGTTATGATTGCGTGTAGATGTGCTTCTCTCATGTGTGTGACTTGTCTATTTACTGTTACTATCTATCTTTAATTTTCAACCGTTGATCTTAAATTGCTTTTTGAATCAACAACGGTTATTTGTCAAAACCCACTATACACACACGACCTCCTTCACTTCCGGTTTTTACTCTCGCTCTCTCTGCTTTTCAAAAACCGCTTTTCCTCGATTTCTCTCTCGATCTCTCTTCATCTTTCAACCTTCATCTTCTACCTCAAACCTTCAACCGCTTCAAAAATGGTGAGTCAAACCAGAAGATCTACTGCAGATGCACCCCAGTTCCCTCACATGGTAGTTGGTCTAGCAACGGGTCAAAGGGGCCCTGAGAATCCGACACAAGATCAAGGTCAAGCTCAAGAGCAGATTGTTCCAATTGCAGAACGGGGCTGTGCCATTCACTGCGTATATGCTCCTGAGGAACTTCAAGTCCTGGCAGAATGGAGATTCAACCTCGACAACCTGGCTACAAATGGGTATGATCTTCGTCCTGAAGTCCAAGTTCAAGGTTGGGGAAATTACTTCAACAGACTTCGAGGACCGGTGTATGATAGACTGGTCAAGGAATTCTGGAAGCACGCCGACTGTGATGATACTCAGGTGGTATCTCACATTCTTGGAAGAAAGATCATCATCACAGAGAAGTCTTTCGTGAATTTGCTGGGTGCAGACACTGCTTTTGGGTATCGTTTCCAACTCACGGAATCGAAGCTGAAACCCAGCACCAAGGATACAATCAACCAAGCCCTGTACACCAATTACAAACCGGGCAAGACGAATTACAAGGTGATGGACCTTCATCCCAAGCTCAGGATCTGGCACAAAATTTTGCTCCACTGCATAAACCAGAGACCAAAGGGCAGTTCACCAGACTACATCAACTTCAACCAGAAGGTGATGTTGTTCTTCATCCAAGACCAGAAGAAGATCTGCCTTCCCTACTTCCTGTTCTCCTACTTGAAGGAATGCATCCGGAAGTCTCGTACCACTGCCTCCATCAAGTCAGCAATCAAGTATATCCCCTTTGGGAGACTACTCTCAGACTTTTTCATTGAAAGCAACCTGGTGCAAGATCTGGTCAATGCTGGATGTGTAGAGGATCTGACCACCATTGTCAGTGATGTCTTCACTGCAAATTCTCTGAAGAAGATGGGTTTGGTCCAGAAGAAAATCGCCCCTGCTCGTGAAGACACATCTTCTGAAATCAGAAGTAGAAGGATGCCTCTGAATGACTACCCTCTGTGGACTCAGGCAGACAATCCTGACGCCATTAGGTGCTATGTTGAAGACCTAAGGGCTCAAGGATTCGTAATTGATTTCGATGATTTCTTCAGCAGACTGCCGCCAGCTCCAGAGTTTCCTTCTCCTCCCAAGAAGAAAGCTCAGAGGAAGATGATCCTAGAAGAATCTTCTGAGGAATCAGATGTCCCGCTGGTCAAAAAGAAGAAGAGAAAGCCTGATGATGGTGATGATAGTGATAATGAGGATGGTCCTCCTAAGAAGAAGAAGAAGCAAGTCAGAATCGTGGTGAAGCCTACTCGGGTGGAACCCGCTGCTGAAGTGGTCAGAAGGACTGAACCTCCTGCCAGAGTGACAAGATCATCAGCACTTACAAGTAAGTCTGCAATTGCTTCTGATGATGATTTGAATTTATTTGATGCACTCCCTATATCTGCCATGCTCAAACACTCCTCAAATCCCCTCACTCCTATTCCTGAATCCCAACCAGCTGCACAAACCACCTCTCCACCACATTCCCCAAGATCCTCATTCTTTCAACCTTCCCCTACTGAAGCACCTCTCTGGAATTTGCTTCAGAACCAACCCTTTAGGTCAGAAGAACCTACCTCACCCATTACCATTCAGTACAACCCATTATCTTCTGAACCCATCATTCATGCACAACCAGAGCCTACCCACACAGAACCTGAACCCAGAACCTCTGATCACTCTGTCCCAAGAGCATCAGAACGTCTGGCTTTCAAACCCACGGATACAGACTCTTCCACAGCCTTTACACCTGTATCCTTCCCAACCAATGTTGCTGATTCTTCTCCCTCCAATAACTCTGAATCCATTAGAAAATTCATGGAGGTCAGAAAAGAAAAGGTGTCTACCTTAGAAGAGTATTACCTCACTTGTCCAAGCCCTAGGAGATATCCTGGCCCTAGACCTGAACGTCTAGTTGACCCAGATGAACCTATCTTGGCCAATCCTTTACAAGAGGCAGACCCTTTGGCTCAACAAGCTCACCCTGCCCCAGACCAACAAGAGCCTATTCAACCAGAACCTGAACCCGAACAATCAGTGTCTAACCAATCCTCGGTTAGATCACCCCATCCTCTGGTTGAAACTTCAGAACCTCACCTTGGAACCTCTGAACCCAATGCTCAAACATTTAACATTGGTTCTCCACAAGGTGCCTCTGAAGCTCACAGCAGCAATCACCCAGCCTCTCCTGAAACCAACCTCTCCATAATTCCTTACACTCACCTCCGACCACATCTCTCTCTGAGTGCATCAATACTTTCTATCATGAAGCTTCTTTGATGCTACGCAATGTGCACGGTCAGACTGACCTCAGTGAGAATGCTGAACGTGTGGCTGATGAGTGGAACACCCTGGGCACTTGGCTAGTGGCTCAAGTTCCAATTATGATGCAGCTCCTGCATGCAGAGGGAAGTCAGAGCATTGAGGCTGCAAAGCAAAGGTTTGCTCGAAGGGTGGCTCTTCATGAACAAGAACAGAGACAAAAGCTTCTTGAAGCTATTGAAGAAGCCAAGAGAAAGAAAGCTCAAGCAGAAGAAGCTGCACGTCAAGCAGCAGCTCGAGCTGAACAAGCCCGATTAGAGGCAGAACGACTTGAGGCTGAAGCTGAGGCTCTTAGATGCCAAGCACTTGCACCAGTAGTGTTTACTCCTGCTACTTCTGCTTCCATTCCAGCTCCTCAAGCTGCTCAGAATGTTCCTTCCGGTTCTGCTCAGTCAAGCTCATCCAGACTCGACATCATGGAACAGCATCTTGACACTCATGAATCCATGCTGATTGAAATGAAGCACATGATGATGGAACTTCTGCGACGAACTGATAAACCTTAGTTTTAGGATCTCTTCGTTTTTCTTTTTCTTTAACGTTGTTTTATTTTTGTTAAACTCTGTTTCTTTTTATTTACTTATTCTACTTTGTTCGTTTGTGATTATCTATGCATATCTATATATATTTGTGTCACATATGTTTGCAAAAATCTTTTTATTCATCATATCTTTATGTTTACATCATACTTTCTTTCCCTAAGTCTAGAATGGAGGATCCCTCCTCATTCTTCTGCACTCCTGGCGCTGCTCTGACCTATCCTTCTCCAGACGCTCCAGTGCATGTTGGATGTTGTTGAGCCTGTCCTTCAGCTCATCCCTCTCCAGAATCTCTTCTGCGGTCTTGAGCTTCTCTTCCAAACTCTCCTTTTCTTCCAGCAGCTTGAGTTCAAGCCGGCTGAGTTCTTGCACCTCCTCCACGAAGGCAAGAAATTCCCTCAGGTCTCTCTTCACCTCTGGACGCAGGTCCTCTTCCAGCAGTGTCCGTGTCAGCTCCGCGATGGTCGTTGTACCCTCTGGATGCCTGATGTTCAGGAACAAGTCCTCCTCAAAGGCCTTCTTCCTCAGCTCTTCTAGTGCTACGATGTATGATGCCATTTTTTTTTACTGAAAATTGTTCGAAGTGTGAAGCTTACCTTTCTCTCCAACACTTTATATAGGCTTCACTTTCTCTCTGAAAGTTAATGCTCCTACGGTTTTTCGAGGTTAAGTTCTTGGTAACTGACCCTTCTCTTTACTCACTTGACCGGTGGTAAACGTTCTTCTCTTGCATTAACTCTTCTATTTATTTCGCCTAATTCTGATTCTTGCATCGTTTTCATTTCCTTTAAACTTAGACCTTCTCTAAGGGGGAGTACCTTGTACTTCAAGCTAAGTTTTTCACACCCCAAGCTTTTTGCTTATGACAAAAAGGGGGAGTAAACCCAGTCTTTGATGTGTAAGATGTGTTAGTGTGATTTATTTTTTCTTTTGGAGAATTTAAGAGTTCCACCTTCATGACCATAGATGTGTCACTGGGCAAATACAAGGAATACATTTCACTTCTTCTGAAGTGATTATAAGTTGACTCTGATACTCAAGACTCTGATACCCTGTCCGTGACTCTGATTACTTATGCGCTCTGATTACTCGATTTTCATCTATGTCATAAGTTTTTCACTCTGAACTCTTATATCATTTAGCTCAGAATCTAGACTTTACTAACGTTTTCATCAAGTATTAGATTCAGGGGGAGCTAAGCTCAGAATCAAGCAGTGACTTGAATTCAGAATGAGCAAGATAAACTATTCACATCAGGATAAGTCTTATTCTATATCTCTAAACTCTGAGTGAATTCAGTTTAATGTTTAAGAATTGTTCATCAAAAATCTTAGTTTTGTCATCATCAAAAAGGGGGAGATTGTAAGATCAAGTTTTGATCTAGTAGTACAACTCTATGTTTTGATGATTACAAGTTAACCTTTTGATATGAACAATTGTGGTACTCTAACGTGTTTTTCTGAGTGTGCTATTTGCAGGCTCTGACCTCAACTCAATCTCACACAAATCAGAAACACTGTGTATAAAGAGCAACCCAAGCAACGCTTTCGCATTCACCATGTTCAGTATGAACAGTGGAAAAGCTTCAGAAGTTCTGAAGTTATACAAACTCTGATGTGGACTCACTCACTAGAAGTTCTGAAGATCCAGAAAGTCTGATAACCAAGAAACACTGAAGGCTCAGATGTTCTGATGGTGTAGAAGACTCTGAAGATCCAGAAGCTGATTAGTGAAGTTCTGATGTCCAGAAGCAAGATACTCTGAAGACCATGTTCTTCCCTCTGAGTTCAGAATCAGAAGAAACAATGGTCAGAGGATCTAGGCTTTCCCTCTGACTCTGATCAACCGGCTTCACAAGTTCCAATATGAAGCATTCCCCTGATCAGAAGTCTCCTAGGTTTAAAGGTCGCGTCGCTATCCAAGTACAAAAGCAACTGTACCTTCCTGACGACTTACCTAACAGTCTCAGACACAGCAGAAGCTGGATTTTCCAGAACTGCCCTCCAACAGTAGCATTTCCCATGCAACGCTCAACCCTAATCCTTGGAGTATATAAAGAGGCTGAAGACTGAAAGAAACGGCTAGAAGCATTCATATACGCACAAGACAAACTTAAATTCTTCTAAGCTTTCTTTCATCTGAAATTCATTGAGTTTACTATTAGCTTTTTAGAAGCAAATCTCTTGTAAACAATTCTTTGATAAACAGTTTGTTTAGTTCCTTTAGGAGATCAAGGCTGATCGGATCCTAGAGAAGACTAAGAGAGTGAATCTTAGTGTGAGCTAAGTCAGTGTAATTGTTAGTCACTTGTAGGTTTCAAGTGCAGTTGTAACTCTTACCTGATTAGTGGATTGCCTTCATTCTAAGAAGGAAGAAATCACCTTAACGGGTGGACTGGAGTAGCTTGAGTGATTTATCAAGTGAACCAGGATAAAATCCTTGTGTGCTTTTCTATCTCTTATCTTTAGCACTTAAGTTCTCGTAAGATTTGTCAAAATCTTTAAGGTGGAAGTTTTATACTAAAAACGTTATTCAAACCCCCCCTTTCTACCGTTTTTCATACCTTCAGCTGAACTCCCTCAAAATCTCTAACAGTAAATGTGATATCGGGCTGATTGATTCCCCAGCTTCCCCAATCATTTGTATAGACAGCATTAATGGAATGAACATACCTTTTCCTTGAAGAATTAGTCATACCACCGCCTCAGAATCCTCCAAATATAGAATGAATGCGCCCTTTAGTTTCACCTCCAGCTTGCTTCCTTGGTTCAGACTCTTCAATCTCCTTCCCTGTGTCATCACGTTTCGTCGAGGTTCCAGCTCCCTCTGACTCCTTTCGCCCCTCCAGTTGACGCATGTAACCTGCCTTTATCAAAGCCTCAATTTCTTTCTTTAGGGTAAAACAATCGTCTGTATTGTGTCCCGCGATTCGGTGATACTCACACTACTTACTTCTGTCCACGTTGCCTGGTGGGCGTTTTGGTTGTTTAGGAAAACGAATTGTGTTCGCCTCCAGACACATGTGCAATGCTTCAGTTAAATTAACCGCAAGTGGGGTCGACCTGTCTTGTTGGTTTCTGGTCCACGTCATCGACTGTCCATAACCACGATTTCCATAAGGCTGAGCACGATTTCAAAAATTAGAGCGGTTATCAAAACGACTTGAATTATTGTAACCTCTCTCTCCTTTTGTAACCGCTCCGCCCGAACGCTGATCGTTAACCGCCGCCTTTTTCGAATCTGACTGTTGTTGTTGGCCAACCACCGCTGCACTCTTACGGTTTCTCTTTATGCGATCACTTTGCTCCTCCCGAATGAAACCCTGTACCCTGCTTCGCAACTCCGCCATTGTCTCCACGGGCTTACGACTTAAACTGCTGTTCAAACTTCGTGACTGAAGACCCAACTCAAAAGCTGCAATACAAATTTCAGGCATTTTATCTTCCAAATGCACTGACAATTGATTGAAACGCCCCATGAAGGATTGAAGGCTTTCATTATGCCTCTGTTGCAAATTAAACAAAGCTGCTGGAGTCACTTTCTGGGCGCGACTAGTTGAAAATTGGGACAAAAATTTCGCCGATAAATCCATGAACCCTGCAATTGAACGCGGTGGGAGCGTTGTAAACCAAGTCATCGCTGACTTCTTAAGAGTTGAAGGAAGCATTTTACACTTCAGAGCATCTGAAGCGCCCACAATAACCATTTTGGTGTTGAAATACACCAAATGATCCTTAGGGTCAGAATCTCCGTAATAAGAATCAAGAACCAAAGTCTTCAAGTTATCTGGGACGGTTGTGTTTGCAATGTCTTCTGTAAACGGTTGGAAATCTACCACCATCTCTGCCATTCTACGATCGCCCTCATGCAAGCCCCGATCTTGATTGATCTCAGCAAGTTGAGTTTGGAGTTGTTGATTGTGTTGGCGGAGATCAGTTAGATCCGCCATGATCTGTTGCAAAATGTCGGGCGGAACATTTTCATGGTTAACATGATTATCCCTTCCATTTGCTCCAGATCGATTCACCATTTTTAGTGAGTTTGAAGCCTAGGATTGAATTCCTCGGCCCCACGGTGGGCGCCAATGTTCTGGTCTAAATCTCCGGTTAGGGCTAAGCAATTAAGCAACAAAAGTAGAGAATGACAAAATAGCAAATGAGCAAAAAAGTGTTGGATCCCCCACCGCATGGGCGGTGTCCTCTTTATATATTATGAAGTTTTGACCCGTTCGGGTCATGGGTCGCCTGGCCCAATAGTACAAATTCGGTAAGCCCACATAATACAAAGGTTGTAAGCCCGCTAACAGTACAGTCTAATTGACCGTTGGGTTGGATTTTCTTTTACCCGCGATGATAATAGAACAATGATCAAAATAAATCTCGAAGTACATACAAGCATTTCCTAGAGTCCAAAATCTACTAGCATGTTTGGAAATATTTCTACAATTGATTCTAAAGCTAAAATGAATATTGTGAAGAACCTTTTATGAGTAGGCTTTTTTGGATACCAAAATTGATTCCCTAAAAAATAAACTGATCCAAACATGCTAGTATATGTTCCCATCAGAAGCTCAATTAAATATATGAACCAATCATATTCAATCAATGGATACAGAATAAATAAAAGGAGCCATCTTCATAATCACAACTATTTGAAGAGGGGGGGGGAGATAACAGAGGATTACAATCTAGTCTCAAGAAAATAAGTAGATGAAACAGCCAAGCCTTCAACGTCATATGTGCGAACTAGTCTTTGCCTCTTATCAGGTGTCTCCAACCAACAGAACTCTAAATGGAAAGATTTTGACTGTGCTACACTTTTTGCTACATCATAAGGACATCCCATATACATGCCACCAGGTAAAAGTATCATCTGATAACCACCATCAAATGTGACCAAATTTTCAGATATTGCGCCAGTCCAATGCACGTTGGTAGTAGTAACATTTTCCCCATGAGATGTAGAAGTAACATCCTGATATGCAGTAGCAGCATCAACAATAGAAACCGCAAGTATAGAGATAGTGTTTCTTATTGTCCACAAAATAAGAAGCTAAGATGGAAAGGACTTTTGTTAAGACAAATTAGTGTGTTTGGATACTGGTTGATAGCAACGTGAATTAACTTTTATCTCAATTCAAGAGAAGAGTTTCATTTACTTTTTGTCTCAAAATGAGTGTTAACTTTCGTTTGCACGGGTGTCAACAGGTATCCAAACATAAATATAGGATTAGACCAACAGAAACCAAAAGAGGTTGGGTGAAGGGAGGGGAATGGAGAAAGATAATGTTACTCAAACTCAATAATCGAAGGTTTTACATGTCCATGGTAGTAGAACAATTAACAAAGGCAAAAGAGCATTAAAAATAGAAGAACTCCAAACTGGAAACAGAGTTGATCAAGCGGCATAAATAAAACATTGTTACTGAAATTTTATTTTTTCACCAATTAATAGCATAATTCAACACTCGAAGAATTATATTAAGTACAAACTGATACTACTTATGCAGCACGATGTAATAAATACCTGAATAAGTTGCCCGTTGCTATCCATCTCATGTAACACAACTGTATCAGCTTCAGCAATTGTAGATCCATAAACCCCACTTCGTTTTGTCATGGAATGACCTTTCCATTTACCAATAAAAGGTGTAATCCTACTCTTCATGTCCTGCCATGAATTCCAAATGAATAAAAAAGGAAAAAAAATCTATGAAACCATAAACATAAAACATTTGTCCTGCTGCTGTAAAAAATTGGCACAAGTTAAAGCACAAAATCCTTCATAAACAAAAATGCACACTGAAGCTCACCCCAGAACTTTCAAGTAGAGGATGAGACCCGTCAGTTCTTTCCTCTAGAAAGAGGAGAAGCATATCTACAGTGCCTTTTGGCTCCAAAATGTGAAAGGCTCTTGCTCGCATATCTCTCTGTAGAGAGTACAGGCAATTCTCACATACAATAGATGGTCGACGAGAGGGAAGCTTAAGATTTCTGCACCATTAGGAAGTTTAAGGAAGGTGTTAAATATAATGTGTGCATATGAGTATGTCTTTTATTTTACATGTATGCCACACCACAACAATAAATCCTTAAACTGGGCAGTTAAGCTATAAAAAGGATAGTTTTGGAGAGGAAGGCAGCTTCTGGAATTGAGGGACTTGTGTAGTAGGCTGAGTACTCGAACCAACTCCATTCTTGTTTCTTGTAATTCATTCCCTAATCTAGGTGTATCCTACATTGGGAAGGCTTCAGATATTAGGGTTCTTGAATATGTTTTTTTCCGTCTATCATTTAACTAAAGTATAGAGCTCCGAAATTTCATTTCAAAATTCCTGTAATTGCAGGTTTTTCTTAACTAATGAGAGAATTTTAATTCAATTATCCCCTTAGGTTTTCCTATACATGATTACATATATGCTCTTATTTTGCATTCTGTTTCAGTGAGAAAGAACCACATATCCCTTATGGGTTGTGAAAGTAGTTATTGATGGCTAGAATTTTGATAGCAATATTAACATGGTTTTGTCACATTATGGAGATTTCAGATCTAGAATTTGTGTTAAAATTGCCAGGTTAAACAGGGACCTGGTTTAAATGGTGTATTTAGCTGAGTTTTTAGTTGAATATTTGATTTTTTCTTTATTTGTTACTCTTTCCTACTGCGGAAGACTTTAAGATCGGCTAGAAAGTTTTATCCTTTATTTCTTTCTTGCTTGGATTGCTCATATATACCCATATTATGAATTATTTCTTATTCAGAAAGCCCAAATATGAAATATCAGTAAGTATGTAACAAGGAAATAAAGGAACCACTTCATCAAGTTGAAAATCACTATCATCAAGAGAAGTTACTATAATGTGACAATGTTGATGATTAATAATTTCTCTCTTTTCTTATTGGTTTTCACAAAGTTATCTTGGTTAGCCTCAGCTACTTACTAAGAGTAGAGCCACCTAACCAAGGGGCCAGAAACACTGCATCTTGCATCACGTATTAGTCAACTCCTTGAATGAGAAGTTATTGATATGAAGCATGTTGAAAAATACCCTGATGAAAATTACTTAGCAAGTTATCTTTCCACAATGACAATACAAAAAGAAAAACTTTTTTTGTTACTATCTCAAGCTACCAAGCCTTGATTTCATTTACTAAAGCAATTGTTACATTTCATTTCACTTACGACTTATCTATCAATCAAACACTTATAATTGATCTCTTCTATGGAAAGAGGCACTTACCTAGGTGATTCTTCACCAGTGTCATCTTCTCCAAGAACCCCTTGCCTTAATACTGTATCCAACATACCAGCTGTTTGGTACCTCAGTGCAAATGCTCTTTCAGATGGAAAAAAGCCTATCTGCAAACTAATTGTGATGGATATTGTAAAGAAGCAATGGGATTACAAAGAAACAACCAAAAAAGTGAAATGTATGATTGTTTACACCCCAATATTCCAGCATGAGAAGAAAATCTCACTTGTTGATATTTGTCAACCGTAAACATATTGGTTTCTTTAATTTTGTACTCCGCCCATTCATCATCACTATCATCATCTCCAGAAGTTGAAGTGCTTGATGAAGGTTGTTTAATATACAGCCTGCGAGGAGCAACAGCTAAACAATTTACATTTGTTTTCAAGTTGAAAACTACAGGAAGTAAGATCAGATGTCAAAAGGTGACTCTGACTTAGAAAACCTTAATAGCAAAAGATAGCTCTGAAGACCTTAATAGCAATTCCTTTAACTTTTTAAGCAATTGGTTAATAATGAAGAAATATTTCTCAGATGCCCAAGATTTAATATATTGAGATTACAGGAAAGTAGATTCAGTCCATTCTCATTATAATAATGGGTCATTTCATAACTTCATAAATGTTTTAAACTTAAGGAACAGAAAAACAGGTAAAATTTCAGGTCCATTGTTTTTGTTTTCAGTTCTTATACTTTCACTGGTAATTACAAAAATATGAAATTTTCATCTAAACAATTTAAAACACAATACATTGTTATATTTCACTTTTTGTTTTGCAAATTCATAAAAACAAGAACAAATTAAGATGGCATTTGTATAATTGTGAAAAAAAAAAGAAAAAAAAATCAAAATTCTTGGTTACGTTTGAATGAGACTCATGAGTTCATCTTCACCATAAGAGCTAGCTGAAAGCTTGGTGGTCACTTGCTGCAACATATTCCCACGAGAATCAAATTGCTGCAAAAGATAGAGAGAACAAAAAAGAGTGATGATTGAGAATGAGCAGCACCCAACAAGGAAAAAGAAAAGTTGAAATAATTTTTGGGTTGTTGTTGTTGTTGTTACATAGAAAGAGCCATTCCACTTTCCCTTGTTAAGGTTGATGAAGCGGCGGAGGTTGTCGATGCTCATGGCGGCTGCATCTTCTTCGAGTGTTGAGGTGGAGGATGATGAGGCTCGGATTCTTGAGGTTTGGGTGGATGATGAAAAGAAGCGAACGGTGGTGGAGAGTTTGGGGAGTGAGGGAAGTGAGAGTGAGAGTGAGCAGTGAAAGGAAGCCATGGAAGTGAAACTGAGCTCTGAATCGATGATGACAAGCTAACAGTATATCATCTTATCCATCTCCCTCACATTTCACTTGGCCTGCTCCATGCCCCATAAACTCGGGTCGGGTCGGTAAAAAAAAAAATTCACATGTATGTATGTATAGTAGCAAAACTTTTTTTAAGAAGTATTTTTTTTTGGTACATAGGAAAATTAAATAACAAAACTAATGCTCCTCCATGTCCATAGCCAGGAGAGGCAACACCACCCTAGGGGGAACAACAAGCTCAGCTGGACACTGCAGAGACGCACCCAAACCCGCTAGACAATCCGCCGGTGCATTGCCCTCTCGAGGAACATAATCGATCGAAACCTCCCAAGCCCTTGAGAGCATCAATTGAATTTCCAACAACGCACTCCCATATCTATGAAACTGGAACTTACCCTTCCCTAACGCATGCACCAAATCAAGACAGTCCACTCCACAGCTCACCTTCTTCTAGTGCTTATTCCAACTGAACCTTAATCCCATGAGCAGCGCTTGGATTTAAGAAGTATTTAAGAGTGTAATTTTTTTTTTTACATCGGAAAGATAAATTAAACTTTTTAAGGATTGATCTTTAGATTTCCCCTTCCTCAACTCATATATCCCTCAGCTCTTATTAAAAAAAGGCTTAATTGCACTTTTGGTCCCCCAACTTTGGCCTTTCTGCGAAAATCGTCCTCAAACTTTAAAATTAGCAAAAAACGACCCTAAAGTTTACACCCGGTTGCAAAATTGGTTTTCCGTTAAATTCCGTCTAAAATCTAACTGAAAATGATGACATGACATTTCTAAATTAATTTAACTGAAAAAATAATTTTTTAATTAAATAACATTTAGTCAGTTGCATTTTTAGTCCCTCACTCTATAACTACCACTCCTCCTCCCCTCTTCATTCCTCACTTTCTTCATCTTCATCAATACAAACCCAGAAAATTTGTAACTACTAAATTAAAATCATCCCCATCTCCATTTTCATCAATTATTGTTCATCTTCATCAATACATGCATTTGATTCAATTTCTAGCCCTCAACCAAATCCCCAAACCTTGGATCTGTGTTTGAGGATTTGAGGACTGTGCTCTTTTTGGGTTCAACTCCTTTCTTCATCACTGGAAAATTAACTTCTTTCCTCGGTGGGTTTTATCCATAAAATAAACCACCAAAGCTTTAGATAAAAAAAATAATTTTTTTCAAGAACCCATTAAAGTTACAACTGGGGAAGATCTGCTAGTGGATTTGGTGTTATTGGTGGGGGAGGGGAAGAAGATCTGGTGGAGCAGAAGGAGAAGAAGGAAGAGGAAAACGAAGATGAATAGTTCTTCTCTCCAAAAGGGTCTTCTTCAAGTTATGGAAACAGAGAACAAAGTCCTCCTCTTTCACAAACTCACGTTCTTGCTGCATCAAGCTCTCCCTCCTTGAAAGCCATTGATAGATTCTGCATAAGCTTCACTTCAAGAACCTATCTTGCCCTCTTCCCAATTCTCTCTCTAGTTCCATTTCTCGTTCCCCTTCTCTGAATTTGAGCCCCACAAGTTCCAAACCGCTAACACCCCATCACAACCCTGCATCCCCACCATTCTCCTCTACCCCTTCTCAATCATCTTCTACGGAGAAAACGACAACCACCTCGCAGCAGTACCCGTCAAAGGCAACCAGATCTGGATTTGAACCGTTAAACACACCTTGGCTGAGCTTGCTCTCGCAGCCGCCACATCTGTCATGGCAGAGGCCAGACTTGGAGTAAAACGCACAAGGGCGGTGTAGGCTTGGAACGCTATAGCGGTGCAGTGGTTATGTTAGGTGGCGGTGGTGGTGGGGGGGGGGGGTTCGCTGATGATGGTGGTGTTAGGTGGGAGTGGGATGAGAAGAAGGAAGAAGAAGATGAAGGGAATTATGGTGCCTGGGTTTTGAAGATGAAGAAAATGGTTAAATTTCTAGGTTTAGAAGATGAACTTTTGGTGTTTCAATTTTAATGAATAAATGAAATTAATTAGGCTGTAATTAGGTTTCTCTTATTGAGGTTAATTTCCAATACTATTTTTTTTTCAATTTTTTTTCTTTAATTTTTAATTCATTTTTAACGGAATATTCTGTAGTTTTTTGACGGAATTTAACGGAAGACCTATTTTGCAATTGGGTGTAAACTTTAGGGATACTTTTTGCTAATTTTTTAGTTGGGGGACGATTTTCACAGGAAGGGCAAAATTGGGGGACCAAAAGTGCAATTAAGCCTAAAAAAAATATATCTCTCAGCTCTTACCACTCAAATTATCATCGGAAGACTTACAAGTGCAATTTGATTACTAAGAAGAATTCATTTTTACAAGGTTACACCCATCATGCATTCTCGTCCGCATAGATACTATTTATTTGATCTCAATACTAAGAACTTAAGTATCCCTTGAACATGTGGTGTCTTTTTTAGTGTAAAGACTATTACTCTTCATCAGAGATAATCATGTTTGAGTCGAGAATATTAATATCTTGGTGGAGGCAACTCTTCCGGCCAATGTTGTTAGGACCAAAATCCTAGTTAGAATCAAAAAGTGGTAAAAGATTATAAATCATAAGATTGAGATCGAATCATAAGATACAAGGTCACAAATGTAAATATATGATTAATAAAAATACACCTATGTAAAAAAGCATATACATAGGAAAGTACCTCATGACTCATATCTTATAGCCACATAGTTAAAACAATGATTGACTTCACTACAACTCAAACAACTACAAACTAGAAGGAGTATTACAAGGTGATAAACACGGTTGACTTCACTCCAATTCAAACAACCACACACTTCAACAGAGATGAAAGAAGAAAAGCGAACACGACCATAAAATGGAGAAGAACGAAGGCTCTCTCAATCATGTGTGGTGGCTGACTTGAGTGCTCGAGCAAAGTTGATGGAAGTGCTCTAGTGAACGTTGTGGTGAGTTATGGGTTGTTAAGGATTTTGACGGGGTGAATCGTGAGTAGTGATCATATATGGCTTGAAACCCTAAATTCCAAATCGAAACTAAACCTCAAAGATTGGAATCTTATGATCATACCAAAAAGATCGCCAGCAATCCATTCCAATTCACAATCCTACTTGTGATCCATATCACAAATGCGCAAACGGATCGCAAGATCGCACAATCCTACGAACCGAATCACGTTCTCAACAACATTGCTTCTAATAGAGATTTTCTTCATTCACGAAATTTGAACTCAAGATCTTACTTATTAACAAGAATCAAATATGTACCACTTGAACTAAAAATTTGTTGGTAACACATAATGTCAATGTCTAAGTTAAATTTGAGATTCACATAAAAATGGAGACACAAAAAGAAAACATAATCTTCCATCAAATTTTTAATTCATCACTAACCAACCAAGCCATCCAATATGGGCTAAACAGCATCAAGTACCTAACCCTTAAAACGAAAAAAACAACCATAACAAATAATGAACCTGTCCTCACCTTTTACTCAAATAACGCATCCTTAGAAATAATTTAATTTACCTAGTCCAAGTTGTCTTAATTTCTCAGCCCCAGCCCCATCTCTTACAAAATGCCCAATGAAACCAAATTCACATAAAGCACATTAGCAACAACAATCCAAATGTAGGTGCACAACCCAGAAGGCAAAATAGAACCAGAGTGATTCATCTCAGAAGGAGATGGTGCCCCTGCTGGTGCACCTTGTTGGTATTGTTCAACCTGCACAGCAACTCTCATTCCATGAAAGCAGTAGCCTCCGCTAGAGAGGAAGTAGTATGTCCTTGCCTCTGTCAACTGAACCACGTCGCGACCACCGCGCGTGATGTTTCTGATGAACGCCCAGTCTATGCAGCTCTCGTAGCTTGTCTTGTTCACTTCCAGAACGTTGTAGTATCGCTTGTCAAACTTGAACACTTGATCAAACCAATAAAGTTAATTTTATTAACCATGGACCACCATATATAATAACACAGTAATACATATGTAAAAGGTAGTAAAGTACTAAGATTGTTATAATGTTACGAAAATGTTCTGTTTTTGTTTCGTTACGATTAAGGTTAGTTTGACATTATGTTAAGTTAATTTATAAACCAGATGATTATCCTAATTAAAGTTCCTTTTATATATGAAGGTTCGAATATTTCGTCTCCAATTTGAGAGTGGTGTTTGTTCAATGTGCATGTGACTCGTGCAGATCTTTTGTTTCAAGTTTCAACAGTTAAAGCTTCTCTTCTTGGTTAGTGAATATTGAAAGGTAGATTCTTTTTTCTTTTTCTTTACTGTTGTAATAATAATATTTGTACTTCTCTTGACTGTGCCTTTAACTTTTTTCTTTTTACTATATACTACCAATTATGACCGTAATTTCAAGGGCATTAGGGGCTAATAATCTGTTTCACACTTTCACTAAATGAAAAATACATTTTAGGTACCCTAATTTGATTCAGAGTTTTGAAATTGCGGTCCGCAACTGCAATTGTGATAACATCGCCAGGGTTATTCAGCTCACCGCAACCATATCACAATTGTAATATGGTCAAATTAGTATTAAAAATCATAACTTAATCACCACAATTTAAAACTGATCATGTTATCATCTGCTGTATGGATCAGGATTTATAATGTAAATTGTGCATAATAACCAAAAGGAAAAGGGTGCCGTACGTATTTTCTTTTTCTTGTCACTTTTATAAATATGAGTAGGAATGCTGGAATTATAACATTCCACTTGTCATAATTTGTTTGTATATGAAAGCAGAATTTCTTGTTGTTCTTCCTCGCTCTACCAAAAACTACATTCTCAATAACTAAGTTTGTATACGATGAAATGAAGCAATAGAAGCCCCATCTGTGTATAAGAAATTAACAAATGAGGTTTGAAATTAAACTGATTTTACTTAATTACTCTTGGAACCATCAATCTTTTAACATAGAACATTGAGGACCTCTAATGGCCACAGGACACTTGATCAAGAGAAGTTAAAACTCAAAAGTAAAAACTCTAGATATTCCCAGTTTAAAAAAATGTAGCTAATATATATGTATTAGGTGCAAATACATTTGTTCAACCCCTAAAATTATTTTGAGCGCTGAATGTGTGTTTGAATTTAGGTTGGAAGAAAGTGAAAATACATTCACTCAATTCATTAATTTTTTTTTTTTTGCCTCTAATTCATATTGTTTAATTCTCAATGGCAAGACAACAAGTGAAATCAAAATTGAGAATGGTAAGCTCGATTAGTCTTTTAATTTTGAATATTCACAATAACTAGGAATGAAATGAACATAAAGAGAAGAGGTTAATTAGTTTGTATGCACTTACAGAGCCAATCACCAACGTAGAAATGCTCTTGAGCAGACCACTGAGTGTAGTTGATATCCTGATGCCAACCTTTGGAGGCTCCCACTTTATGAAGCACTGGACCTCCTTCCACAGCCGCCATTGGCCACAACCCTGCAGCTATGACCACCATAACAACACTCACCAAAAGTACAATTCTGGAACCAATTTCCATAATCACTTTAATTTCTTTCTTTCTCTCTTCCAAAACAAATGATCACACACAGTGAGTATCTTTTGGACAAGTGGGTGATATAAATAGGTGATGATCAAGCTATAGCAATCTGGAAAAGTTGTATGTAGCTCTGTGTCTCGTGAGAATGACGCTGCTCTAAAGTGTGAATTGGAAGCAGTAGTGCTTTAAGGAACGTAACAGACACAGTGACAGATAGATGTACATGAAGCCGTTTTGATTTGTAGCAGCTAGCAAGCAAACCAACACGCTAATCGTGCCTCCCTGCCTGCCTGCACAAACAATTAGGCATGCATTAGCTTACTTTTTAATTTATTTTTTGAAAAGCTAATTTGTTTCCTTATACAAATAAATCACTTATATAATATTTTTATTATTTTTAAATGATAAATTAGTAATAAAAGTGTGAAAAAAAAAGAAATGACATATTTTGGTTGAATATATATTTAAAAATTATTGGGGTAGTGGCAAATTAGTCCCTGAGTTTGTAAGCGAGTTTGAATTTAGTCCATTTGGCGAAAAATAACATTTAGTAGTGGTTAAAACTCGCCAGTAATTGTAAAAATGACTGTCACTAAATGTCATTTTTCCTTAGAGGGGTTAAAATCAAACTCGCTTACAAACTCATGGACTAATTTGACCATTAACCTAAAATTATTTTAATTAGAAGGAAACTAATTTAATGATAGTTTATAAATATCTCATTTATATTTTAATTGTTTGATTAAAGAAACTTAATATATCAAAATGTTAGTTCATTAGTGAATGAGAAAAATAAACAAAAACAACTACAAGCCTAGAACGTCCCTCGCTAAGAAGGGTAGTAACCTCTCCGGAGAACAATCCAAAATAATAATATCACATTGCAAATTAAATCAATTCCAACAAGACAATCAATAGAGGCATTAGTTTCTCTAGGAACATGACAAAGGCAAATTTTCCAATTGCAAGCCAAAATCTAGTGAATTTCAAGAAGGCCCCTAACATAAATATGGAACCTAGAAGCATCAGTTGCTAAAGTGACACAACCTAATGGATGATCTAACCACTCAACTAGATTAATGAATTGACGCATTAGTAAAATCCATAGTCCATCTTCTATAGTACAAGAACTCCAGGTGATCAGCACATTGTTGTCTAATCAACTTTGGAAGAAAAATCCACAGTCCACCTTTTCTCTACAAATTTATGTCGTTTCTTCACCTCCATAAACCCCAAACAACTGCAACAATAGAACATAATAAGTAGAGCCCATTAGATTGTGTATCATAACTAGACTTCACTCAAGTGCGGGCAATCCCGAAGGCCATGGAAGATATCCTCTCACTATGAGAATATCGAGCAACCTAGCGAAAGCGATGACTATTAACTTGGAGAGCATTATGAATGATGAGCCAAATAACACATATTTTCCAGAGCATTGACTTTCCAAATCTAAATCCAAATCCAAGACAAAACATGCCCATTTACATTCTCATTTTGAATCAACCATTGATAAGCCGATAATTGACAATATAGAGCAAAGGTTCTAAACCCACAGGTCATCAAGTCTTTTTTTTTTTTGTGAAAGCACAAGTCATCAAGTCTAGTATCAATGGAATGAGTGATGGTTTAGATTTGAGGCTAATTGGCACGATAGAATTGTAACCACTCTAATTTATAGTCCAAATTGAAGAACTACCATCACCAAGGAAAACTCACTATGAATGTTATATTAATTAATTTTTGAAAACATGTGTAATATAATTTTAGGTCCTAACTCGTGATTTCGCCACGAAACAGAGTGCGGGAGGGAAGATTGGGGTTTCGGAGGGAAAATTTTGAGTTTCCCTCCCTCGTTCTTCTCTTCCCTCTTCAATCCCCCATCCAATCACTACTATTCCATTTCCATTTGCTCTCACATCAACAATGAAGTTCAAGGCGTTTCTTACAGAAAACGGAGTGATCCTACTAGAACGTCGATTCATCCCCGCACTCGAAAAAATGGGAAAAACCTGCCACCTCTACCTCACCAAAGACCACGCAATCTTCCTCCACAACCTCCTCAACGGCGACGGAATCCAATCCATCGCACAATTCCGCAAAGAAGCCCTCTTCGACGACTACCGCATCTCCAGTCAAAACGACGACCGCATCGCCTTCTCCATCGACCTCTCCCTCCTCCTCCGCGCCCTCCGCAGCAGCGTCGCCGTCTCGTCACAATACTCCGCCGCCTCCGCTGCTAACCCTAACCGTCTTCAGATCAAGCTTGTTAAGAAGCTTCCGCCTAATTCGACTAATCCCACGCCGTTCCTCACGTTTGAGACAAGTGGATTTAAATCTGCTGTGATTCAGGATATTCCGATCTCGAAGCCGTTGTCTAGAGCTCAGGTTGTTGAGCTTCAGAATGCTCTTGATTTGGCTCAGGATCTTCCTCAGACACTGCTTCAGGTATATTAGGGTGTGTTGTTCTTGTGAAAAGGTTAATTGATTATTCGTTCTTTCGAAGTAGGTTCTAATCGTTTATGCTATAAGATAAACTCATATATAAGTTCTTGCAAACGCAACGTTACTACTATCTACCGATTTCCTTTGTTGCGCTTAGTTCGTTCGATAATCGACTAGTTCTCTAAGCAAACAAGTAGTTATTATTTAATTAGTTTGTTTATTGAGTCGACGAACACAGTTTTGGGTTCGGCGAAGAGAGGTAGAGGGAGACCAAAAAAAACTTGGGAAGATATTGTCAAGGATGATTTCATATCCCTCATAATTTAGTTTTTTATCGAGCTCAGTGGCGTAGAGTGATCCATATAGCTGACTTCACTTAGTTGGATAAGACTTTTGTTGTTGTTGTTTGCTGGGTTGGCGTTTAGTTACTAGTCTGTTCAGGTCGTATGGTTAGTTTTTAACCGCAGCTCGTCAAGCAGGCTATGTTTGGATACTCGTTGGTCTCACTGCAAACAGATGTTAGCATGTCTTAAAGGGAAAAGGTGAGCGTAACTCTTTTTACATATTGAGATGAAAGTTCGTTTACCTTGCGCTCAATTGTTAACAAAACATACACGTAGTTGTTAGTTAGTTTGTTTGCTGGGCCTGCATTTAGTTACTAGTTTGTTCATGTTGTTCTGGTTAGTTAGTCACAGCACGTCAGTCAGTTGTTTGTGACTTAATTTCAGTTATTCTTGCTCTTTGTTTGTTCATTGAGTTCTCACTTGGAATGCAGGTGCCTGATTTGATTCAGATGCTTAATTTTGTGGACCGGATGAAGCATGTGGGAGATGTGGTGAATGTGTTCATAAGCAAGTATGGGGATTTGAGGGTGCAGGTTTCGACCACGTTGATCAGCCTCGGTGCCGAGTTTCGAAACCTGTTGGTGATCGGAGAGCAGGCCAATGCTCCTGCTGAGGATCAAAACCTCACCGCTCAGACGCGCTCAGCGAGGTCAATTCTGAGAGGAGATGCTCAGTCTGTGCAGGTGAGTGTGAAGCATTTCGCCAAGAGTCTGCAGTGTCACCTGGCCAAGCCGGATTGCGCTTTCTATGGGGTTGCTCCTCAGGGAAGTTGTTTGACGGTGATATTCCAGTTCTTTGTCCCTGGTACTCGCCACACTGATAAGTCAATCAGCTTACATTGCAGGCTTCCTGTCCTTGACCCTGGTACTGGTTAAACTCCCTACACCCTCATGGTTGTGTGTAAATCCTTTCTTGTTAAGCTTAGAAATTCTGTTGGCAAAATAGTAAGAGTAACTGATGTGCCAAGCTCTTAACTAGATATCAAGTTGATTTTTTGTATTCAATGCCAAGTTTACATTATGTGTATGATAGTTATATGGTTAGAGTAACATGAAGGATATAGGACTGAGAAGTTGTTTTAGCAGTATTGTTCACTTCTAGCAGTGTCATCTGGTTAACAGGCAAATAATAACTTGGCAACATTCCTATCATTCACAAAAAGTACAAACTAGAGTCAGAGGGACCAAAAGTATGGTTCCTTACCAAGGTGAACATGATAGAAACTAGAGAAAGTTGTTCTGTGATCATTCTCAATCTCATTGAGTGAAAAGTGAGTCAATATCCTTTTGTAAGTTCAACCAGTTCCCTTATACATTTCATGGTGCTTCAACTAATTTAATCCAGAGTAGTTTCAACTGTCAACTAAGAAATACTCCCTCCGTCCTGCATTTTAAGACCCCTTATTATAATGGGGGGTAGAGGAAGTAACTATTTTAACAATCATTAACTAACTAAATTGTTGTTTTGTGATGCTCCCTCTCTAGCCAGGAGATAATTGAGTATCCCTAACTGGGGCATAAATATTCGGGAGTGGTCTAGTTAGTGGATCAACTAGTTGATATGATTATATCATTATATGAATGACCAGGGACTAGCTTAGGAACTTAGATTGGATATGCTTGTAGATGAAATGACTACCAATGTCCACATGTTTGAACCTCTCGTCAGATGATGTATTGCTAGCAAGGTGTATCACGGATTTGTTTTTGCAAAAGACCATGGCTGAGGAAGATGGAATCTCAAATGATCTTAGGATTTGATTTTAAAACCATAATTTATCACTGGGAAGAGCTATTAATGTCCGATATAGGTTCTGCTGAAGATTTTGAGACTGTCTTGTTTCTTTTCCTTCAAAGTAATCAGAAGCTTAATAAGACAAACTAAGCCTTTACTTTGTCAAATTAGATTGGATTGAAATTTCTCATTAGAGCCTTAAGCCACTTATATCAAAAATATTACTAGACCCAAAAGAGAATAACAAAATCCACCCTCAAATTCGCATCAGATTACAAGTCACGTTCACTCTAATGAAGAAAACATATTACATTCTAAGTTTAAGTCCGTCTAATATGGCTGGTAATTGTATTCAAAAATAAATGTGACGCCCATTTAAAACGTAAGTCCTGTCTAATATGGCTTTTATAAGACAATGCCAAGCTTGGACATGTTTGTATTGTTATTATTGTTGTATCATATACGAGGGTGGAGCTAAAATTTGTGAGGCAGACAGGCTATATTGGTTTTCTCGATAAATAATTTACAACTCCGTTTTTTCATCAATTATTGGCATAAATTAGTAATATACAACACATGTCATATGTGTTCTTTTGGTTGGTAAGAACATGACACTTCTCATAATTTTATATTCGATTCTCGCTATCCTGCAAGTACCTTCTATAAGCGACCTATAATCTCAGATGCATACACTAATCTGTATTCTATTCTCGCTGTCCTGCAAATACCTTCTATAAGCGACCTAAAGTCTCAGATGTATACTCTAATCTGTGGTCCTGACCGGAGCCGAACCCACCCAAACCATCCTAAGATTATTGATGTGATGCTCGAAAATCTGGTGACAATTGCAGGTAAGCTCTTTTTTATTAATTACACACCCCACCCCAACCTCATCTTTTTATTTTTCAATTTAAAACATGTATAAATAGCCAAAAATGAGTTTGAAAAAGCAACCCCTTTTTCGTTGACATCAATTTTGGACCCAGAAACAGTGGAAAGTAAAATACAGTGATGCTACATGCACATGGACAAGGCCCTACCTACTAGTTGAAAAGCATAGATTACTACATTCCCGCAGTTTCCGCATTTGAATTCTCCAATAAATTAAACTAAACAGGTTGGTGACATAATTTCTTATCAAACAGCAATACATTTTGAAAATCAAACACCAAGCACTACCTAACTTGAAACATCACCCTTTGACCTATTTGAAGTCAACAACATCCAATATCACCACCATCCAAACAACAATTACCTTCAGCAAAATAAAAGAAGGAGAAAAAAAATGTGAAACACAACATGAACATCACCCATTTGGGATTATTTCAGGATGTGAATTGTGGTCTGAATATCATGGAATAACACTGCCAATTACCGTGAATAAATGAATGCATCCCATGCTGCTCCAATGGCAAAAACAACAGGCATGAGAAGAATGGCCCCTCTAGAGGAAAGGCTTGGTGCCCCAGCTTTTTCAGGGGCAGCTTTGGGTGGAGGTGGTAGCTTTTCAACACGAACGGCTAACTTCATGCCGCCATAGCAGAACCCATTGCCGCTGATAAAGTAGTAATGACGGGTCACATTCAAAGGAACCACATCTCTTCCAGCTCCTGTGGTCCAATTGTGGATTGGATGCTCAGCAATGCAATTTTCATAATTCGTCTTGTTCACTTCTAGCACATTCATCTGGTTCCTATCATACACAAAAACTGGTAAACTAACCACAGTTAGTATCAGGTTAAGCAGAAATTAATGACTTGGCAACATTCCATCATTAGGTTGGAACTAGAAATTAAGAGAGACACAAGTTTGTTCATTGCAGTTGCAAACAACTGTTAGTGTGCTTCCATTAGATATATTATAAAAAACCAAGACCCTTATGAAGCTATAACTGGTATTTTGCTTTTCGTTTGCAAATTAAGCCATAAATTGAGGAGGAAAGTTCTTAATATTCTACTTTTTATTTTTCCTGAAATATGGATGTGACACTCCGTTTAACACTTTTTTGTGTGTTTAAACCACAACTATCCTCAATAGAGACAATCGTATTCGAGCCGCATATGACATCTATGGATGGCAAAGCTCTTTCTAGCAAGTATTTAATGCAGCTGAATTAAGCCATAAATTGAGGAGGAAAGTTCTTATTATTCTACTTTTTTTTTTGCTGAGATATGGATGTGACCCTCCGTTCAACACTTTTGTGTGTGTTTAAACCACAACTATCCTCAATGGAGACAATCCTATTCGAGAGTCGAGACGCATATGACCTCTATGGGCGGCCAAACTCTTTCTACCAAGTATTTAATGCAGCTGCATTCACAGAGACTAGAACCCAAAAACTTTGCTTAAGTTCACTTTAACTTGTTACCTAAGGGTCAATTAGTCAGTTAGAAACTTGAGCACTAATTCATGATATTCAGCAGCATAACAAAGCATACTAAAATACCTAAAATTGTTTACAAGTTGAAAAATATCTGCAACTTCCTATATATGCTTCACATTGCAAATGCTTGATTGATAGAATATGCCTGACTTTTGTGTCCCATTGATTGTGCCATGTTTTCTGACCTTATCTACAGTATTATTGGTAACAAAGACCCAGAACTTAGATCACTAGGGAAAGAAAGTGCAAGAAGAAAAGTAGTGACAAACACAAATTAAGTTACAGACTTATTACAGTCATAAATTTATTAATTAAAACAAGCTCAACAAAGAGAAAATAAGGGCTTTTTGGTTTTACTGAAACATGATAGGCATGAATAAGCACCAAAATATAGAAGCCATCAATAGAAGCAGCCAAAAGCTATGGATCTGAGAATGCAGAAAAACAAAATAACAGGATAAAAAAAAGGATCCAAACACACTGATTTTCTAATATACAGTCTCTCTTGACAGAAAACAGTAAATAAACAATGAAAAAAAATAGGGAGGGAGAAGAGAATTCCAGATGGCATTGCCCTCAAAATCTCAACTTTTTTCACTGTTAATTTCCAATTTTAACAAAACTTAAATTCAGATGAACTGACAAACAGTAACACATCAAAATTCTTCAAATCTAGCACAACATGACAATTTTCTTCTCTTTTCTTTCCACAAATTAAGTACAGGCAGCATAGATTTAGACCCTCTTGGTTCACAAAACAACAAATTAAGTAGCAAAAACAAAAAAAATCTGAAAACTTTAGCATATATCATACTCAAACATGTTCAGATCCAATCCAGAACCCAGATAGAGGAAGCAGAAACAACAAATTATGAAAGCAAAGATTGAAACTTTAAGTCAAATCATCGAGAGAGAGAGAGAGAGAGAGAGAGCTTACAGAGCCAGTCATCAATGTAGAAATGCTTGTCCCTGGCCCATACAGTGTAGTTAACATTGGGGTTCCAGAATTTGCCATCACCGACCAGCCACCGTTTAGCTGAGACCTCTGGGACCATGAGAAGCACAGCAAAACCAAGGAAGAGAAGCACCATGGCTGGTGACCCCAGCATCTTCTTCTTCACCCTCTCCATGAATGAATGTTCTGTTCTGTTCTGGAGCTACCTTTGTTCAAAACTCTGGAACACTCTTGTCTGTTGTCTCTGTTCTAATATGTGCTGTTTTTTTTGCCTTTTAAGGAACATTTTGGGTTCTTTTGAGGTTTTTTAAATAATATATTATTTTCATTATTTTGAGAGTTGTCTGTCCAAGCTGTGATTATTTGTTTATTTTATTTTAAAGGCTGTTGCTTTCTAGATCTACCATTGATTGTTTATCCATATTGGGAAATTGGACAGTTTCTTTTTGAGTTTTTTTTTTAAGGTTGCAAATGAGCCGGGTCAATCCAATAAATTCATCCAACCCAATCTGATCCAATGGTAAAAATGCGGGTTGAATTTGGCCAACGGGTCTACCGGATGGATTTTATTACGATCCAATCATCTTTGATCGGATATCGGATTGCATAATAATCCATCCAACCCAACCTGAAATCCAATCATGTAATAATAATATATTATTTAATATATATATTTTTAATAATTTTAATTTTTACCTAACCTACTAATAGGGTATGTAATTTATGGAGACTTGGATCCTATTATTTGAGTGATTTTTAGGAGACTTAGAGACTAATTTGTTTGTAATTACTTGTCATATTTAAAAACTTGAAGTACTTGTTTAGTTATGTGTTGTCGTATAGATGTGTGTAGACGGTAGTTATTAACTTATGATGTAATCGCATATTAAAGACTTGAAATACTTGTTTTTTAATATTTTTCAATATTTCAGATTTATTTTTATTTTAATATAGCGATCAAATCAATCCATCCCGAAGATTGTCAGATTGGGTTGGTTCGAATTCGTAGGTAAAAATTCACAAAATCTAACCCAACCCAACCCAAACAGTTATGATCGGTTTGGGTCCTGATTAACCTGAAAATTCATCCAACCCAACCCATGTGCAGCCCTAGTTTTTGGGATAGAAAAATCAGCTAAAGAATCTTATGGTTATGGGTTTATTTTTATATCATGGAAACAAAGAAAGATTAAGAAGAAAAGACAAATATGAGGGTCATCATTCTCCTTGTTTAATTATATTATTCAATGAAAAAATATTTTCTTTAATTTTTCATCCAAAAAATATTAATTTATTAAATTTTATGATAAATGAATGTAATTAAAATTTTATTTAATTATTAAATGGAAATTATTTGTCTTAGAAAAATAATTTCAAATCCGACCATAAAGAGTTATATATATATATATAATTATATATTTTTCGTTTTATTTCTATTAATTTTAATTTAATCATTATATGATAAGATGATGAAACCAAATTGGATTTATGTGTAGAATCATTAATTAAAAGTTATAGGAGTCAAGATTGAATATGAAGCTAAAGCGCCAAGACTCATATGGTCATATAGTATCTTCCATCCTTCTATGAGTATCTCAAGCCTGTTTTGATATATGAGAAGGAAGTTCTAAGTTTTGGAGAAGTTGCTAGTAAAATTAGATTGAAGAAAAAAAAATGAAATGTGATAATAACATTTCCTAAGGTTAGTGTTGATAGCCATATGTGAAGAAGAGTTACGTGAAAGTGCGTGAAAGAAAATTTATGTGTTATAAAAAAGTTCACATGGTATCATTCGTTCTCTAATCATCTTTAAGCAATGGCCATGTTTTTTCTCCAACTTTGAATTTAATCGTGTTATATTTACCAAAAAACAGTTCCTAGAATAAAATATGATGAAGTTGGGGATACAATATGGAGGAATGCCATTCATAATTTCTCATTGTTCTCTTTTCCCCCTACTATGATTGATGTTGATGTTAATTTATTGAACAAGTATGATTACAAATATGCTTTAGCCAGCTATTTGGTAAAAAAAAAATTGATATAAAAAAAATTTGTAATTAAAAATGTATAAATAGGTATTTGACTTGAACATTTAATAAGACGCGCAAAGCTCCACCGTCTCGAACCTAATTCAATATTTTAATACGGAGCTGGTGGGACAAGTGTGAATAATATCACTTACTCAATCTGCTTAGGTTTTGTTATACTCCACCACATACAAGCCTGTATGGCTATCAATATCATCAAGCTATCATCTATTTTCTGAGATTTTTTTTAAAGAACATATTCACAAACCACAAGTAACTTGAGAATTGAGATATCTCATACCCACAAAAACAAATTGTTGAGCGAATAGTTAAATTGGTCCTTAAAAGTGTTGGGTGCTGATAAGTTCGTCCCTAAAAATTGTAGAGTAAATGATTAAATTGATGCATTATGCACACCTTGCTGATTGTGTAAAAGTTGGTTAGGAACTAACTTAATCAATGCTTTTTTTTCTGACAACTTAGACTAATTTGATAGACGTTTTACAAATCAGAAACTGCAAATGTATTTTTAGTATATAAGGACAAACTTGTTAACGCCTAATACTCTCAGGGCTCAAACCACCGGAAATTATGTGACGCACACAACTTGGATCATAAAATTACGGAGAAACTATAATATTATGATCAGATGACTTGTGAAGAGGGTAAACTTATCAAACCATAGTTTGTGTAAGTTTTTTTTTAATTAGTTTTTACTACTTGTAGTTGCGGACTTTGTGCATAAGTTAAACAAATTTTGTATCACATTCAAACTGTGTTTCACCAAAAAAGAATCCAAGCATTGAAAGTTTTAATTATTTAAAAAAAAAAACAAAGATTTGTAAACTAAACTTTATGATCTATGATGATGTTGTTTTGTTGTCCAATTTCTTAATCTCACAATTGTTTTCTATTGTTGAGGGTGTGTGGTGTATGATGTATGATGGTATATCATTATTGCTTTGTTGCGGTGGAGGCAATGGTCCAAGAGGTGACTCTAATTAAGCTTTCACAATAAGGACGTTTCAAATTTAAGGACACCAGTCCTGTAAACCGAATTAAGCTAGAAAGCTCATAGTTTCAAATTCAAGGACCCAGTCCTTTAAACCTCTTCTAGTTTTTCTTTTCTCGTTTTAAACATTTTGAATTGGATAATTATAATGCTAGATCATGCTTGGCATTTGGCAACAATCATGAAGGGTGTTAAGGGTGGCCAAATGTTTCAGAAATATTTAACTTTGAAGAATTTATAAACGTGCCTTAACTATTCTACCCAAATACATATTTTCATAATTATAAAAAAATATTAAGAAATAAACGTGCCTTAACTATTCATCCTTAAATGTGTAGTGATGTAACATCTTGAATGAGCATGTTTAATCCAGGCATCTTTGAACAATCAAAATTTGAGCTGAACTTTATGAGATCTAAGCTTAACCTACTTCTAAAAAATGCAAGCTATTAATTTGAGTGTGTATGCTATGCTGTTAAAAATCCATCTACAAGATATGCCTAACACATGTAAGCTACTAAGGCCCCGTTTGGATAAACAGCTTAATTAAGCGCTTATGGTCATAAGCGCTTATGTCCTTATGACATAAGCGCTTATTCATAAGCTATTTTTAAAAATTTATTGAAATAAATTAAAAATAAGCTGTGTATAAGCATAAGCTGTTTTTCATAAGCTATCCTGAGTAGCTTATGAAAATAAGCTGAAAATAGCTTATGGCAGACCATAAGCTGTTTGCATAAGCTCTCCCAAACACTGGCATAAGAGCTTATGCTGTCAGATAAGCTCAAATAAGCTCTTCCAAACTTGGCCTAATTTCAGGGTGCGCCTATCTAAGAATATCTCACGCAAGTATTCCTCGCTATCAGTTGGACCATACTACCACATCAGGACTTGATGACAACATTTTTTAAAGAACAAGCAAAACAGTTTCTGGGTTGAGTTCAAAATCACCAAACATGGTCATCACTGCCTTCTCTCCTTTTCCAAACAACCAAACACTGACAAACTGAGTTTTCTTCTCCAGAAAAATGTTGAAACTTGAAGCATCTAACCCTTCATTGTTCACTTCCTTTTACTTTTAATAGTGAATCATGAAAGTCACAATGAAAACAACAACAGAATATAAAAAAATATGTCATGAACTACTATATAAGAGCACAATATGTTGACCCTCATGCTAATTACAAAAGCAAGAATTTATAGACACAATCCAAATTTCAAAGAAAGACACCCATCATGTACTTCAGAGACATTCATTGCAAATATCATTTTATTTGGAAAATAAATGTCATAATATGAACATTGTAATTGAAAAGGTACCCATAATGTTCAGTCCAGCTTCCTTAATAAATATGCAACTTGAACTTCCTTTGTCAATGGCATAATCCAATCACTATATAGATCAGCAACCAAGCTTGGATTAATTTTGTACACTGGCTCAGTACGATGTTCCTTCATATTTACAACCACTTCTTGCCCATAAGTCTTTGCCTTCATCTCTACTCTCCTTTTAATTGCCTCTTCAACTTCAGGATATGTTAACAGGTCCATCAACTTATCCTTGTCCTGCAAAGTCATGTCAACAAGACATAGTTGATGATATGAATAGCTTGCAGAAAAATGAAAATAAAAACTGAGAGTGTCCCTTTGCAACATACAATGGTTTGCAAACTCAAACTAGTAAGCATGTCCATCAAAAACAGTACTATTAAAGGTTGACAATACAAAGATGAGATGAAAAATCTAGGTTGCAGAAAAATGAAAATAAAAGCTGGAAGTGTCCCTTTGCAATATACTATGGTTACAAACTCAAACTAGTAACCATGTCCGTCAGAATCAGTACTGTTAATCACAAACCAAATACATCCATGACCAAAAGCAATTAGTTGATTTACCATTGTTAATGTTGAACCTCCAAGAAAGTAAAAAAGAACAAGAATTGTATCGAAGTCTAGCCCCTCTAGCAAGTATTATTTTTACCTGTGCAATAATGGCAGCTTTGTAGTCATTCGGAGAAGCTCGAAATTTTGCCTCAGCAACAAATTTGCCATAATGGATCCTCTTTGATAGCGCCTGTAGTCACAAGAAATCATGAGTTTACAGTAATATAAGAAGTTATGAACCAGAATTTGCAATTACAAATCTCTACTTAGAGGGAGAGAATCCTTTTGAAAAGAAGGCATGCCAAACTTGCAAGCTGCAGTAATATGTATAAACCCTAGCTCATGTTCATATTAGGCAATAGGCTTATATCAGTAATGGGTATCAGCTTTCTGTTGCCTTTTTTTTTGGGGGGGGGGGGGGGGGGAGGGGGTATATATAACTGATTTTCTATGAAAATGAAAACCAATCACTTTAAATTTTTTTTTTTATCACTGCACAAGGCCTGTCCGTGTTGCAGAGCATGAGATGAACCTAAGCAAGAGTACATTGGTAGGAGAGCAAACCAGCTCCAAACGCTCCATAGATTGGGAAGATGTTATGCAGGAAGGACGAGAGATTTGTCACCAGATAGTACATGTTTTAGTTTCTTTAAAAAAAAACAAAAAACCCATTAACAAAATCCTGTTTTAAAGAAGAATCAGCTGTTATTATTCAGCATCAAAGTGAAATATTGTTTTGCAACTGTTTTAAGCAATATCAAACAAATCGATCTTAAATTCTTAATACATGTAAGAAATTAAACACCAAAGAGGACATGAAATGAGGACATGGATATATTCATATGTATACACAGTAACACTACATGCTTTGAGATCACTTAAAAATGAGCGAGTTTAACAATTGAAAATGCAAGGTAAAAAAAGCCCGAAAATCATTTCAACTGACAGATGAAATTTTAACTAAAGGAAACTAGTAGAGTGTACCTGCAAGCACATTACATCACACAAAGAAGAAGATCCAGAATTACCATCATCTCCTTCCTTGACTAGTTGTGGGATAAGGACTCTGAAGTATAAATCCCACACTTTAACATTTATATTAATTGACTCAGCAATAGGGTGCAATACCTATTCAGATATTACACAGAATTCAGTGATGAAACAATTAGTACAGGACCAATTCATACATTACATAGAAAGTCTGTGAAGAAGCAATTAGCACAGAAATGACTTAGCAGCACAACCGTTTATGTAACAGAGAGAGCTCATGATGGAAGAATTCTAGTAGGTATACAATGTGGCATTCAATTGAGTGTGTAAACTAATATTATGTGCATACGCAACAGAAAAATTATATGATTGATAGGACAAACTTGGTGAAGAATTAAGCTGTAATTTTTGAATTGACACGCAGAGTCGCAGACTGATTTTGCTTTCTCCTTTTTGAATACTGTAATTATTACTTTATATGTGTGTTTTGTGTTGAAATGGTCTAATGACCTATACATTCATAGAATGAGTGTATCCCTACTTGGAATCCATTTTTTCCTTTTCATGTAACCATGCTGTTTTCTTTTCACTATAATTGAAAAGGGAAAACTATCATTTCAAATTAATCAGAAAGGATCACATCCTGCACCCGCTTCCTACTTCTGAGGAATTTTATGTTAAATATTCATCTTTTTACATAGTATAATGTTTAAGCCAGTTTCCATTCAGTTTTTAAAATAAGTGAACAGAGAGAGTAGACAAGTTATCTTTACATCCACATAGCTAGTGTCACTACTAATTTTATGGATAGGAACTCCTTAACCTCTTCCCATGTTATAAACTCCTAAATAATGACTGAAAGCATAGTTCTATCTGTGTGAATATAAAAAATTTACTGGCAAAACAAAATCCTAAGGGAACACCCTTGATGATTGTTGAGGAATATTATTTACCTGAGGGTATTGCAAAGGCGGTAACAATGGTTCAGGTAAGCCATCAGGAAAGAATGGATGCTCATCAGGGCTCTTGTATCTACCAACCTTCAGTGTAATGGAAATCCAATCAGAAAAATTGACATCTATATATTAGAACTTAGTACTTTCACTTTATCTTTTTTTTTATATAAAATTTATGTGTAATCTTTGCTTTCCAGGCTTAGGTCCATACCTTAGCATGAAGCGTCTCAGTTTCCCTGACCATGTATTCTACTAATGAGCCATGAAATCCATCCATGGAGAAGGCATTAGGGTCATAAGTATCTTCATTGTAACAGTATTGTGCTCGCTCCAATAGGCTAAAGATTATGCTATCCTCTTGACGAATTAAAGAATGCCTTATATGATCAAGGGTCAAGTTTTCACTCTCATCAACCCTTTCCTTTGTTGGCACTGATCTACAGGACAGAAATAGGGTAACCTTAATATTTGATTGACCAATATAGAAAGCAAACAAGATAATGTCTTTCATATAAACAAATATTTGGCACTTGTAGATTTAAGGATGCAATACAAGAACATGAAACTGTACATCCAAAGCTGACAGCATGAGTGTGAAATTTGATTGAAGTTAAAAGTCAGAATATCCTGCAATGAGCTATTACGAATTGGTACCCCTAGTATCGAATATATATCAATCAAGTACTATCTCTAGAGTGAAGAGACCCGATTATCAACAAAAAAACAGGCATGTACACCAGGAACAGTATAAACAACTAAAGAAACAAGCCTGATAAGAGTCTCTTGTTCATCCAAAAGTAATGCATTGTGTTTGGATTTAATGTTGATCAATATGGCATCAAAATAAAGCAAAGATAGACCAACTTTGTTAACATTACTGATCATGTATACATAATACCAAACAGAGTTGCATGGTCACTTTCCTCTTTGCTGACCTACCAATTTCCAAGGACTCTACCTTAAAGGGGAAGAACATAAAAGAGCAATACAAAATGGTAATTGATTCAATCAACAAACACTTCACAACTGCATGTATTCCAAACCATAAAAACAAAAACCAGACATCAAGTATCAAATTTGAGAACCAAATCAGAAAGGCCAAAAATTCAATCTTTTTGGATGAAAAATTGATTCTATGAGAACCCCAGAATCGAAAATAAAACTATGCTCACCCTATTGAAGCCGCATGTGTACGAACAGAAAGATTATTTTTTTGGAAAAAATCAGAAGTGGGGTGGAAGGGAAAAGAAGCTCTGCGAGTTGTGAGATCAAAAGCGCAGGAGGGTCTTGGAGACACTGAGAAGGTGGTGTTCAAAAGCTTAGCCTCCATTGAAAAGAGAGAGGAAGTGAATTGTGATGATTGAAGAAAAATGGGGAATGGAGAAGAAGCATATGAATATAGAGGCTTGACGGCGTGGTGGTTGGTAGGTGTAGGTGAGGAAGAAGAGTATTAGGTGGAGCTGAGGCTGATAGTCCACAAAACACAACCAGGAGAAAAAGGGTGGGTGTCACCAAACATGGGTTAACATTTGTTTTGTTTTGTTTTGATGCACATGTTTTTCCATTGAGATATGACCAATTGATTTTCCACACATTAGAAATTTATTTTTATGTTGGTCTTACATGACATAATTTGATTGGATTTTGTAATAAAATTAGTTTATACTGACAATGCATTAGAATTAAACTTGTTTTTCATTCGAAACACGACGAGACTAGATGTATGAGGAGTTAGGGGGTGATAAAATGGGCTTTCATGCTTCATTGATCGAGTAGTTAGTTGGGTCGAGAGACCATCTTTTTAATTTTTGAGTGGTAAGTCTTAACTCAATTCATATTTGTTTATTTAGCGTGAGTGGTGATTGTTTTGTGGAGATGAACAATACTCATTAACTTAGATGCTTAAAGTATTTTTGTAATTTTTATTAAATTTACTTGTTTTTTGTACACATCGAAATAAATTTTAATTAAAAATTACCAATAATTGTGCCATGTCAATTCTAGTTTGCAACTAGGCAATGCCACCCGAGACAAATCCTTTAACGAGGACTAATCCCAGCATTTTCCTAAACACAAACCTAAAAGTCAGTTTTTATTTTTGGTTTGAGACAAAAATTGAACCATGTGACCAAAATGATGTTTAACCATTTTTTATTTCCTCTTTCATAATAGGTTTTTTCATCACTCCAACCTAATACCATGGGAAATCTTGTATCCGAACCAAGAACTCGTTAGTAGGTTAACAAAGATTTATTTTAAGAAAAATGCTACGAACACTCACTTTAACATTCTCTTGTTAACGCTTTATCATTGGTTGATTGGAATTTATGTAAAGTCAATGACTCCACTTCTAATTTAGTGAGACTCACATTAATTTTAATAAATTAATGAGAGAGTATTAAAAATAACGTGTTAAAAGAGTGTTGTTAGCACTTTTCTTTAAGCTCTATTGAGGTTGCACAAAAACTTTTTAAAGTTTATGGGAAAGGCATTGTTACCAATCAACCATAAGAAGCACATGACTTTTTTAGGAGCACAACTCTATCTAAATTAAGCTCCGCAGCCTCGAACACAGTCACTTATTGAGCTATATCCAGGTTAACCTACATAAATGTGACTTGCCTAGTTACGTTAGGTTAAATATTTCTTAACATTTTTACTTAGTAAATGGCATATGTAAAATTACTCTTTTACGAAATTCATTAAAATTTAAATATTTTTTTTACATTGAAAATATAAGTTACACCCTCTTAAAATTGACCCCTAATCCTTTCATTTAACTCATATGTCACTAATCTCTTACCACTTGAACTATTAAAATAGATTAATGGATATATATCATCAGCCCAAAATTTTAACTACATATTAGAATATATCCTAACATTAAAATTCCGTATAATCTAAATCCTAAATAAATTAACTAGTTACCATAAAACACTTCGTGAAAGTAACTCCAAAACTTACCAATTGAACAAGGTAACTTAAAACATGCTTTACTCACATGCCATGAACCAAATAACATCTAAAACCTGCACATGAATCAGCCAATTCATAAACAACACAAAAAATAAATTATTGTTTTTTCTTTCAACAAAATGCCAAATCAATTCAAATACAAACAAGGAAAACATAAATTATCCTAAAGCTTTAACGGATCCACGCCCTCGTCTCCTCCTTTTGACCAATTCAGCTATCCAATTATGTATTTGAGTAAGGAGCCCTTGAAGTGATCCAACTCATCCTACCTCGTGTCCATAAGAGGACAATACATGTAACGCACTACATGCTTTTTTTTTTTTTTGAAACTGGATAATATATTGAAATCAAAGCGCCATAGAGGCTAAAACATCCGAAGTCACCAAAAGGTCCAATTCCTGGGGAACCTCCTCAATCCAAACAACGTTGGAAAATTTTGAGGAGTTCTTAGCCAAGAAATCAGCCACACTGTTACCGGAACGACGAACAAAAGAAAGCTCAAAACTAGTAAATAAAGAGACCATGTCTCGACAATCATTCAAGAGAGAAAATAAATAAGAATCCCCCGGCCTATTCTTCTTCCAAGCCTCAAAAAGTTGAAGACAATCCGTCTCTAAAACCACCCGGAAGAAACCAAGGTCCTTAGCCAAAGATACGCACCAACGGAATGCTAATGCTTCAGCCATAAGAGCAGAAGGTGCACTCATAAAACCAAGAGCAGCTGCCGCCATCACCTCACCATTGTGGTTCCTAGCTATCATACCAAACCCAGCTTCACTAGCTGCTGTCCACGAGGCATCAAAGTTGAGCTTGATGGTGTTTCCAACCGGTCTGCGCCAAGTTATCCTGAGCTCCTCTACACGAGTTGGACTGGACTCTGCATGATCGCTGCTGCCCGCACACTCCAGCGCTGGAACACGATGCAGCAAAGCCTCAAAGCTTGCTTGGACCCCATGATGCACAAGATTATTCCTCTGCTCCCAGATTGCATATATCAAAGTCAGGCCATAGTTAATTACCTCTGGGTCATCGGTCTCAAATAACTGTTGAAAATAACTTGCGGGCTCGTCTCCTTCCCGGAATCTCAGGCTCAAAGGCGAAGCAAACCACCACCGAAGCACCACGGGACATTGGAACAGCACATGAACTATTGTCTCCTCTGACCCCAAGCAAAAAGGACAGCCCTCGTCAAGCTCCAATCCTCGCTTTCTCAAGGCTTGACGCACGGGTAAGATATCAAGCGTTGCCCGCCAAGCCACCTCCTTCACGCGTGGTAGAACCTGAGCCTTCCACAGAGATCGCCAGAAGCGTTTGTGTTGGCCACGTCCTCTTGCATCAGAATGTGAGGAAGGGGATGCCGCATTCTGGGATCGATGCTGCCGCACAAAATCATAACCAGTTTTGGTGGTGTAGGTCCCATCGGTTGTCAAGGGCCAAAAAAGGACATCCGGTAATGGACGCAATGGTAGAGGGATTGACATGATCTCCTTGGCTGTGGGGGGCCAGAAAACCAACTCAATGAGATCTCTATTCCATACCTGCACATTATCAACAAATAAATTTGACACAAAATTTAAGTTAGCAAGTTGTGCCATGTCTTCCCGATATATCAAAGGATATCCCCTTGGAAGCCAACTATCCTTCCAAATATCAATCTTTTTTCCATCACCAACGCACTACATGCTTAAAGTATTCAATTCTTTTTCATTCCAAAACTTATTTAATTCTTGCACTCATGAAATGTTCATTAAAAATATTATCTCCTTTAAGGCTCCAATATCGTGACATTCATTCATAGGTAAGAATAATCATGTTCCTCACCCTTTTTCAACACCTTAAAACTATCCTCTCATGTTATTATATTACTGTCCATGAGATTCACATCAAGAGAAATGCTTAATCACTCCAAAGAACTCAAAGACCACGGTCACTTTCAAGGAGATCAAGGCTAGTTTCCTTAGAAATTAAACTTCAAGAAGATTTCTCCATCAAATTAATATTCCCAACACTCATATTAAAGAGACAAATGACGTCTCTACACAACCTGAACATCAACTCAAAGAAAATAAAACATTTATATATTTAAAAAGAAATTTACAAGTTACTTTAAGACTATTACATGAAAAACTCAAAAAAAGGAAGTATTTGGACCAATAAGTGAATTTGGGCTTTTAAATTGACCAACAAAGGACGTAGACTATTCTGAACTTGGAGCCTCTGAAACTTGGCAAAATGGACCTGCAGGTTTAAATTAAAAAGATTGCGCAAGAACCATTGACCAAAAAAAAAATGATTATAGGATTGACTAGATTTTCGCTAGAACTTGACCAAGAACCTTTTCTCTTTGACCTCTAAACTGTGACCACCAAACCAAGGTTAGTAGATGGGGGATCTGAGACACTGAGACTTATGAATAAGATGTTAATGAGAGAGTGTGTGAACTAAATCTAAAAGATATTTGAAGTAAAGTTGCTTCTTTAAGTGCTTTTTTTTTTGGTTAAAAGACGAAGGTTAAAAGAGAATAAGAATTAAATTAAGACAAGTGCAATGATATGTTGTGAGAGATGTTGAATTTTGTTGAGGGTTTGTAGTGGTTGTTGAGGTTTTGTTGAGGATGAGGTGGAGGAGAGAAGTGTTGAGAGTGTTCAACAAAGTTGAGAGAGCTGCTCGGTGTCACGTGGCGGCTTCGGATTGGTGGTAGTCAGGCGCGTGGGAGCCACGCGCAGATAGGGCGTGTCAGCGCCAGTGGGGAGGAGAGAGAAACGGCTGGAATGGATAGGGGGACGCGTGGCAGAAGGTGTTTCGTTGGCCGGATTTTTGTTTTTAAATGTTTTAAACTCAATTATTTCGTTGAAAAAAAAAATTTGGAAATTTTTTTTTAACCAAAATTCATAACTTTTTTTCCTCTATAAATAGAGACTTGGTTCGTTTGATTTGGACACAGAAAAAAACTAAGTTTTTCACCCTCTTATTATTTTTCTATTAGCCTTTGTTTTGAAATGGATTCCAACAATTACCATTTCAACAACTATAATTCTTCTAAATACCCATTTAACTACCAAAATTCCAACAATTATCAAGATTCAAATCAATTTTCCAACACCCAGAATTCTTATTATATTTCTATTAGCCTTTGTTGTGTGCTTAGTTTGTTGTCTTGCATTTTAAGTTAAAAAAATAAAATAAATTATTGTGTGCTTCTCTTCCATTTTAAGTTAAAGAAATAAAATAAATTATTGTCTATATTTAAAAAAATGTTAACTGTTTATTGTTTTAATTTAATTTAAATCGATAATTGTAATTTTATGTAAATAATAAAAACAAAAATAAAAAATTAAATAAAAATATGAAATAAAAAAGTGGTGGGGTAGGGTGTTGGTGTTGAATGAAAAACCATTCGAATGAGTTAAAGTTGAATGAGTGTTGAATTGGAGAGAGAAGATGATGTGGAGTGTTGGGAAGAGAAAAAGTAGTGTTGAGAGTGTGTAAATTAAACAAATCATAGTACATGGTCTAAGAGTCCGTTTGGTTTTTAGTTGAGTGAATGTGATCCAATAAGTGTATTCCGTTGACTGAATGTGCATTGGAAATCGTGATCTCAAATTCCAATGTTTCAAATGAACTTCCTAATTGAAAACCAAACAGACACTAAATCATCCAAATACAAGAAGATAATGACATAAGGGTGTTGCCACACACGACAAAAAGAGCCATACCTAGAAGTTTAGTGGGGTAAATGATCTGTTGCATTGTTCATCTCACAAAGTACACAGACCACAACAAAATCTCACTCCCATTTGAGCATCACTCGTACTTGTAAAATTGTTTCTTTCTCCCATAAAGTGAACACATCTGAATCATTCAAAAGAACATCAACCACCTACAAGCAATCAGAAGCACAATATATAAATTTGTGACCCTGCTCCCAAACGTGCTTGAGTCACAATACCACTGTCATCAACTCTACGAGAAAAACGCTACCATGATTGAAACTAGCACGAACACCCGTAAGCCAAGCACCCGAGCTACTCCAAACGCAACCATTCCATTGTAATATGGAGGGAAGGCTTGAACATGTTTTAGGTCTCTGATATTGTAAAATGAATTAAGTTGAGTCACTAACTCTTAAACTCATTTGCAATTGAAAATTAATCAAATTAGATCCAATTAATGGTGTGTCATCAATTTTGTACAATCAATTGCACATGTGAACTTTGAACTTTTGACATCAAACACATGTACTAATCAAAATTGATTTAGAAGTGAGTGAGAAAAGCCATGGCAGCACCAACAGCACCAACATTCGACCTGATAATCCTAGGAGCATCTGGTTTCACAGGCAAACATGTCCTTAAACAAGCTCTCAAATTCCTCAACACCACCTCCTCATCATCATCATTCAACTCCATTGCAATAGCAGGCCGCAACCCCACCAAACTCGCCCAAATCCTCCAATGGACAACCCGACCCGACCCACCACCGTCCATCCCCATCCTCACCGCCGACACCTCCAACCCAACCTCCCTCCGCGCCCTCTGCTCCCAAACCCGCCTCATCCTCAACTGCGTCGGACCCTTCCGCCGCCACGGCGAGTCCGTCGTCGCCGCATGCGCCGAAACGGGCTGCGACTACCTCGACATCACCGGCGAGTCCGAGTTCATGGACCGGGTCGAACGCGGGTACCATGAGATGGCGGTGAAGTCCGGTTCGTTGGTGGTTTCTGCATGTGGGTTTGACTCGGTTCCGGCTGAGATGGGGGTGTTGTTCCATTTGCGGCAGTGGGTGGACCGGTCGGTGCCGAACCGGGTTGAGGCGTTTCTGAGCGTGGAGTCGGAGAAGAAGGTGGTGGGTAACTATGGGACGTTTGAGTCTGCGGTTCTGGCTGTGGCGGATTTGGAGGAGATGAGAGTGAGAGGGTCCATACACACTACCAAAAGAGCAAAACCTGTGGTATGATATTGATAGCACTTGAATAACATTAACATGAGTTTGCTTAATTGGATTCAATGCAAATATGCAATGCTTTAACATATTTACCAAAAGCTTCCAATTACCATAGCTTATACTTATGGCATGCATATTGAAGATCTTGTAGGATCTTATTAGTGTTAGTTAGTTAACCAATTACAGTTTATAAGTTAGTAACTTGTTATGGATGTGTTTAGTCATCATGCATATAACTTTATAGTGAGAGGAAGGATTGACGGTGTGTTTGTATTTCTGCCAGCGCACGTTCTAGGCAGTTTGAATGTGTTTTTGGCCCATTCGTGTCTCTTGTGTCATTGGAGTGAATGTGCTTTTGTCCAACTTGATCGTATATACCAACACACACTCATGTTTAGAGTAAAATGTTGTTGAGGGATCTATATTAATGGGTTTAACAAGAAATCACGGGTTCAACACCATACACTGCATTGAAAAATAAATAAAACTATATGAACCTGACTGCCTGCGGAAAAGTGAAGAGGGCTTTGCGATGAATGATGGGAGGGATATGTTGCACGTATAATAGTACATTTGTTCATTTGCATTGAAAAATAAAACCACCTCATTGAAGTACATGTGGTTAGTAGTTAGAGAAAAGACGGTTAACAGAATGGTTTGATGTAGTTAGAAGAGTTAGGTATCTATCTCTCTCACCACCCAAGATGATTGCTGCTTGCATACAAGTTTAAGGTTCAATCATCATACACACACATATGGACAGCTAGAATTGTGGCCATCCCTAAATAAAATTGGCAGGTGTTACTTCTAGTGAAGATAGCTAATACCATAAAATAATCCTCATTCATCACTATACCACACACTAGCTTCAACTGAGCGCTGGAGTTTTACCCGTGAGTTGCTTGTGTAAGTTGTTGATTACAATAGGTGATTTTCAATGTTAAAATATTGCAATCATGGACTTAAAATTTTGTAATTTGCCTAAACTGATGCAATCTTGTGTATGACCTTGTTTTGTTTTTTCTTTCTTTCTCCCTCTAATTAATATATTTCATACTGTGTCATTTCGCAAATTCTTATTATTCATGCATGCTTGTAGATTCCTGGCCCTCTTCCTAAGGGAGGAATAATAGAACATCAGAAGAAAATTGGCCTTTGGGGAGTAACGCTCCCTTCAGCAGATGCAACTCTTGTTGGGAAAACATTTTCCATTCTAACAGAAAACTCCCATGGTCTCCCAGGAGTCGATGAGAGCACTGAGATGGTTGAAAAAAGGAAAGCCTTCTGGTCATCTGTGAAGCCAGCTCATTTTGGTGTGAAATTAGGCTCAAAATCTTTCTTGAGAATTTTGGGATACATTATGTTTGGAATCATCATTGGTGTTCTAGGAAGGACCACTTTTGGAAGATGGCTTCTTTTGAAATATCCCTCCATCTTTAGCCTCGGCGGGTTCAGTAAGAATGGTCCTTCCGAAGAGGAGGTGGAGAGTGCTTCATTCAAGATGTGGTTTGTTGGACATGGTTTCAGCAATGAGAGTCTAGCTGCACAGAGAAACTCAAAACCTGACATGGAAATTGTAACAAGAATAACAGGACCTGAAATGGGTTATGTTACCACCCCAATAATTATGATTCAGTGTGCTCTCATTCTTCACAGTCAAAGAAAGAACTTACCAAAAGGAGGAGTTTATCCTCCAGGTATTATATTTGGTCCAACTGATCTCCAGCAAAGACTTCAACAAAATGGAATATCTTTTGATGTGATCTCGAAAAGCACCCTATCTTCTTGACTGGCATAGTTTACCCCTTTATTGGTAGGAAGATAATTGAAGTTGGCTGGTCAGGATGTTGGCTTGTACTTATAATAAGGTAGGGAGAGAGAACTTTTTTTTTGCTTGCTTTTATTTTGTAAGGATACTTCAATTACAATAACATTTGTTCTGGTGGATTTAGTATTGTTGTATACTTGTATCTGACATCTTAATTACTGATTTTATTAAAGGCTGGAGATCTTAACACTCAGCTAGTTGCACATATCTAGTAGAGAGCTAAGTACGTGTTTGAAAATTCTCCTAAGATTGATTTTAAAGCCAAAATTAGTTAGAAGGAGAACCTTATGTGAATAGTTTGTGAACACACTGATCCTAACTTGTTATAATTGGGGCATAATTTACTTGAATATGGAGAGTTGTGAATCAGAAAAACCTGCAAATTTGTTCCCCTCCTTTTGAACGAGTTTGAGACAGATTGCTAGTCTAAATCATGTTATTGACATGCAGACATTTGTGTTTGCCTTCAACGAAAGTGAAGGTAAATTCAAAGAGAACCTTATGTGTTCAAATTGACATTTTGACTAATTGAAACATGACGGTAAGCATTCCAAAGCTCCAATGTTAAAGCAAAAAAATGGTGTGTTGGCCAAAACATCCGTTTGAAGGGAATCTAGCATAGAAACAAACATCCTCTTAGTTGTATCAGATAACATCAACTAGAGAATTGTGGAAGAGGGAATTGGAAAGTTTCATTATTGATCAACTGAACTTTATGTTGAGTTATCTTCCTTACATACATTGATCAATCTGCTAACTAATCATAACAAGAAATTAACTGAAAACTACAACAGAATAACCAACTGAACTTTACATTGAGTTATCTTCCTGCTACACACACATGTTGCAGGTCTAGGCTCTATTGCTCGTGATCATTGCGACGTGGTTTTAACAGCTGCGTCAGCTTACCCCTTGGATGTTTTGTTTCCTTTGATCCCGGATGCTTTGGGATTCAGGTGGGCTATCTCCTTAGGCTTTGATGTCGTTCGGGTAGAGTTCCTATATGGCTTCGATTATTAAGGATCGAAGGGATCTTGTCTTAGATTTTGATTTTTTTTTTATTTTACTTTTGTCCGTAAGAATGGTAATGATGTTGCCGATTATTTGGCTAGGAACATTAGCTTTTGACCCAAATCTGTTTTAAATAAAAAACTTGTGAATACAATTTTTGTATCATTTATTATTATAAAAAATAGTAATTTAGAAAGAAATAAAAAACAGGCCACTTGAAGGGGCAGTGGCGTACAGACTACAGAGGATCAAAAGAGGGAATTGCAGAAATAGAAGAGTGAAGAAACAGAAGAGGGAGAGAATTATGTTGAGAAAAGAGAGAGCAAAATTCTGGAATAGCAAGTAAAGTAGAGAGAAGAGTCAGGAACTCCAAAATTAAATTTCTTCAATCAGGTAAGTTTCCTCATTCTTCTTCTCTGCATCTTTCTTCATTTTCTGCTGTCATAAATAAGTTGGAAGCAGAACAGAATCTAAAGGCTGAATAGCTTTTTCCATCTATTAAACCATACCTTGTATGTCAACCTTATCTTACACACTAAAAAACACATAGGAAATATGAGCAATTTTGGAGAGGGAAAGCCACATGCTGTGTTGACTCCATATCCAGTACAAGGCCATATCAATCCATTGTTCAAACTAGCAAAGTTGCTTCACCTCAGGATTTCACATAACCTTTGTTCACACTGAGTACAATCACAAACACTTGCTCAAATCAAGAGCTCATAATGCCTTTGATGGCCTTTCTGACTTTCACTTTGAGACCATCCCAGATGATCTTCCATCCATTGAAGGTGAGGGTGGTGATGTTAGTCAAGAACTATCTTCTCTCAATGAATCAATCAGAAAGAACTTCCTTCATTGCTTTCGTGACCTTCTTGCAAGACTTAACAACTCTTCTACAGCTGGTCTTATCCCCCCAGTTACCTGCTTAGTTTCTGATTTTGGCATGACCTTTTCTATTCAAGTTGCTCAAGAACTTGCACTCCCTATAGTTCTCCTTTATCAAGCCAGTGCAACTTCATTCATGTCTGTTTTGCACTTTCAGGCTCTGGTTGATAAAGGTCTCATACCACTCATAGGTATCAACATAAATTCTATATTCATCCATAGTATGTGTATTCTAAAATTCAATGTTGGAGTGAAAGTTACTATCATATAGATCTGTAAATTCTAAATCAAACTAAAATCTTTTGAATGTCATTAAAAATGCATTTATATTAACATGATTTAGACATTATGAAAGTAAGAATCATTTGATTATAAATTTCTAGGTGTTTAAATTTCCCAAGAAATTTTTTTTGACAGTAAATTTCCCAAGAATTGACATAATTGATATAGAAGTTCTCCAACCTTCCCTTCCAAGTGCCACTACACTTACAAATATGCATTCAGTGTACCACTTGAGAGGAGGAAGGTTGGAACCATGTGTTGAAGCAACCGTGGAAGATTATTAAAAAGTTACAGCAGTGTAAGTCTGTGACTTTGTGTTGTGTGGAGCTTCAAGTCATTGACATTGTACTTATGTTATACAGATGAGAGTTATCTGACAAATGGATATTTGGACACTAAAGTAGATTGGATTCCAGGTATGCAAAACTTTCGACTCAAGGACCTGCATGACTTTGTAAGGACAACAGATCCAAATGATTTGAAGTTAGAGTTCCTCATGGAAGCAGCAGATAGAGCTAAGAGGACATCTTCTATTGTTTTTAATACTTTTGATGAACTTGTGAGAGATGTACTCAGTTCTCTCTCTTCTATGTTCCCTTCTCTTTATGCCATTGGCCCTTTCTCTTCATTTTTGAATCGAGCTCCACTGAGCCACTTGACATCTTTAGGTTCCAATCTTTGGAAGGAAGATACCAAGTGTCTCGAATGGCTTGAATCCAAGCAACCCGAATCAGTTGTTTATGTGAATTTCGGTAGCATTACTGTTATGTCACCAGAGCAACTGTTGGAGTTTGCTGAGGGTTTGTCCAACAGCAAGAGACCCTTTTTGTGGATCGTTAGGCCTGACCTTGTCATTGGTGGCTCCGTGATTCTGTCACCGGAGTTTGTTGATGACATTTCAGATAGGGGCCTAATAGCAAGCTGGTGTCAGCAAGAGAAGGTGCTGAACCACCCTTCAATTGGTGGATTCCTGACTCACTGTGGATGGAACTCAACTATTGAGAGCATCTCTGCCGGAGTGCCAATGTTGTGTTGGCCATTTTCTGCAGATCAGCCAACAAACTGTAGATGTATTTGCAATGAATGGGATATTGGGATTGAAATTTATACCAATGTGATGAGAGAGGAGGTAGAGAAGCTGATTACTGAATTGATGGTTGGAGAGAAAGGAAAGATGATGAGGCAAAGAACCATGAAGTTGAAGAAGAAGGCAGAGGAGGACACCAGACCTAGTGGTTGTTCATACATGAACTTGGACAAAGTGATTAAGGAGGTATTGCTTAAACAATGATAGTTTGAAGTGTTTTTAATTTCTGCAATGCAGTACTGTATTAATTCATTTATCTTCTCCTCTTAAATTTGTTCCACTCTCAACATTCATAAAGGGATTGACACTACGTAAAACTTCATGGTTTTTCATTCAAATGGAGAGCTTTCCTGTCAATATCATGATAAGAGTTCAATTAAGATATATGGCAAGTGTAGAAAGAAGTTTTATACTATTATTTACTAGTATATATAATTACACCATTTCATAGATTAAGAAGGTCTTGCTTAAACAAAACTATATCAGAGTGCTTTTCTTTTCTCCAATGCAGCACAGTAAAAGTTCATTGTTCTTCTCCTCTTGAATTTATTTTGTTGTTGAAGCAAAAATGATGCATGAAGTGATCGTTAAATTTAAAATGTCAGCTGTCAATTGCATTCATAATTAGTGCTGAACTGCTGATCCTATAATTAGAGATGGGAGTAGGTTGATTACCATGGGTGTAGGTGATAATGAGATGGAAGCTGTCAATTGCATTCATAATTTGATGGACTGTTTTGAAACGATTTTTGTAAGTTTTCTTAGTAGAGCCTAAGGGCATTAATCAGGTTGCTGGTGATAAAGATGGAGGAGGTTCTAGTGTTCGAATAAGGAGAAGGAATGGAGTGTCCCCAACCAAAATGGAGTCTTTTTAACTGTTCGAAGGGAGGAAGTTCAACCTAAACGTGAGCTTGGCCGAAAATGGAAATGTTTCTGAGGTTTACTGCAGCACTTATGCAACTTCAAGAGGTGAAGTGAATGTGATTTTGACTTTCCTTGAGGAAGGTTCTTCTAGTGAACTGGTTACCTTGCTTCTCATCTGAACTGGGTTCCCTGCTAATCTGGGTTTGATTTCTACATTGACAAAAGATAGAAGGATAATAGTCTCATTTCCTTGCTTTCTAAGTAGATTGTAAATAGGCTACGACTCTACGTCAACCTAGTCTGACCTTATCTTCTTCTTGAAAATCTATCTATCTTCTATTTATGATATATAAATCCTCAAGCGCGGAATGTGACGTTGCCAATTTAGTGTTTCAATACTCTATGCTCTTGCCATGTCAGAATATTTTCTTACGTGTCCAACCCCTCCTATCAGACTTCATTCTCTATCAAGTTCCATGAAACGTTCTCAATCCCAAAAATTATGCAGCCAAGCGTTACAGTACAACAATCTATATTCCAAACTTCAGTTTTTCCTCCTTATTGATTCCACTTTCTAACTGTTACATCACATCAAACTTAATTCTGCACCCAACTTTATATTTTCATTCCATTCAATTCCTTCATTTTATTTAGGGCATTGTTATTCTCACCTCCGACATCTAGTTCCACCTCCCCTGAACACAATAAAATCCGAAAACACCCTTGAAAATAAATTCGCTCGCACTATAAATTGCGTTCACTAAGCACTAAAAAGTGTGTTAACTACGCCCTTTAAAGGTGGTGGCGTTTGGGAAGATAGGCACTAGTGGTGGTGTGATTCAGAGAGAGAAGAGCTGGTCGGTTGTTAAAGCAGCCATTGGAATGGAAGATGAGGCTGCTAGGGTTTTTGGGCAAAGACGGGAGTGATAGAGGTATGTGAATTTTAGGGTCGACTGGTTACTCCCCCCCTTTTGCTGAATAATACTTTAGAATATATAGGGGTCTCAAACCCTAACCTCGGTTGCCTCTTTTTAATTATTATTTTTTAATTTCATTATTTTTTCCTTATTTTTGATGAAGCAATTTTTTTGGGCTTTTGGCCCATCTTCTTCGTAGAAGCTTTTTTTGTTTTCTTATTGAGCCTGGATAAAATTAGGGCATGACAATTGACAGGACTAATATAAATTATTTCTTCTTCTTTTTCTTTGTCCTTATCCTTGTCCTCGCTCGCGTTATTCTCTTTCGTCTTCTTGCTCATTTTCTTCAATCTATAATTCGAGACCCTCGATTTCTCAATCGCAAGTATTTTTTCACTCCAAATTTCTTCTTAATTTCACAACGGTAATCGCTATTTCATCTCTTAGTTTCTCTAATTCATAGAAAAGTGCGCTTTTTAATGTGTTATGGTGTGCAAATAGCTAATTTGAATATGTAGTTGTTGGATCGACATATTTACATGTAGATCTAGATGTATATCAAAATAAAATTAAATACTATGTGCAATAGGGTATTCCATTTTTTTCATTACAACTCTTTTTTTGTATACATGTTATGGCTGGTTATTTCTGCTTTTTTTTCATAGATATTTTTTTCTTTGTTGGCGTTTGAGAGCACTTATATATGTTCTTTCTCAATTGACGTTTTACTTTGTTCTTGATTACCTTTTTTTTACACGTAATCCATATTTTTTCTTGTAATACTTCTAGTTTTTCAAGACACGTCTATTGGGAGTCAAATGATGGAAAAACCTTAGTTCCTCAACCTATGAAATTAGTGTTTGTTTTGTCGAGTGTTATCAAACTATTCTCAATTCTGGTTCGATTGATCTATTGCATGTTTTATTTTTTACAAATTAAAATCGCAAATCGTTGTTCTGATTTTTATTTTTTGTATTCAAGTCATAGATTGTTATCTTAGCAAAAACAATTTTTTTCTTTTTTCTTTTAATGAGCATGTTTAAAATTTTATTACGAAAACTGAGAAAAGAACCAAATCAGTCCTGAGACGCATGGGACTTTTATTATCCTCATTTTTTGTTTTCTTTCATTTTTATTTAGACTCCTAGTTTTTATATAAAAAATTGAATAAGTAACAACTTTATAAATGTAAGAGAATATTATGCAAATTTATATATTGACTTGCAAATAAATTTATAAAGAATAAAAATATAATATATATGATGAGAAGGGATTCATTCACTCCAGGAGTAAGTTAAAAAAGCTACTCCCAATCTTGACCCTTTATTTTATTTTAAAATAACGGCTCTGATCAAACCCTATAATCTGTCATGTGACTCCTTCCTCTCCCCAATTCCTCTTGCATTTTCTCGTTCTTCTTGTAAACATCTGGATCTACTGCAACTCAAATTTCTTTTTCATATGAATCTTATTATAATAATGGGTGATAACATAAACACCCCTTTGCCTTGCTAATTGCCATACGAACATGATTGTTTATTTTATTTATATATAACAAAGTAAAATCCTGTGTATGAAAATCAAGTTTATCATGTCCGCAACCCCAATTCTCACGCCGCAGCCATGGCAGCGATTGCTGTCAACGCAGCGCTGGTCTCATAGCGGCGTGCGAGCTTCAACAGAATGGTAACTGAGGGGTTATTTTTCGAGCAAGGGGCCAAGTGGGTATACATTTCGGAGGTGGAATCGGACCCTTTTGGTTCAAACTCACGGCTGAGAGCAGGGAAGGGTGAGATCTGAGAAGATTTATAGGTGTTGATGAAGCTGGAGATTCGTAGAACGGTGAAGCAACTGATGGAGGTCGTGTCTGCTGGCTTGGCTGAGGGTAACGAAGAAGAACAGGGAAAGGGTGAGAGAGGAAATGGAGAAAGAAGTCACGTGAGAGATTGCTGGGTAATGATCAGAGCCGTTATTTTAAAATAAAATAAAGGGTCAAGATTGGGAGTAGCTTTTTTAACTTACTCTTGGAGTGAATGAATCCCTTCTCATATATGATATGTTTGAATCCCTGAAAAAAAAGAGTAAATAACATAAACACACTTTAAATATTTAATTTTTATAGTTTTCTCATAATCATTATTATATATAGTTCGGTCATAAGTTTACAGAGACTTCTCAACGACTATAATTCAACCCGAACTTAGAGATCTGGATAAAATATATATAGTAAAATTTACAGAGAAGAATACAACTATAAGTTTCTTCATATGATACGTGTAATGTGGGATTTTTTGGCTTTCACATTGTGTTGGGTTCAAACCCAGAAGCTCAACCAGGGGGATTTATGACAATTGGTTAGTGGGGATTTTGATATTACTGCACTGATTAACTGTAAGTGTAAGGTCTGGAACAAGATGAAGTAAACAGATAACAACATGTTAAATAAAAATCAAAATGCGCTTACAACCTAGAGAAGAATAAATGAGAGCCAAACGATGATAGAAGTTACTGCTTAAACATTGTCTAGTGTGTGGATGGAAGCAAAACGTGTTAATTGTTTACCTGAAGTGATTCTAGGTGGGTGAGAATGAAAGAACGACCGCAGTGGACGCCGATGAAGGGGTTTGCTCTCTGCTGATTTCGTGATTTGGGTTTGGAACAGAAAGCTAAAATGGCTGCCGGAGAACCGACCCGACCCGATAAGTTTCATGTGTATACCTTTGATTTGAGTCCATTAGTCATTGAGCAAAACATAAAGCCCAATAATCTTGGAATGACAAAAATTATTATAACCAATAAAATCATCTTTAATAAAAGATTTAAGGATTTGTTTGATACATTTTTAAGTTTTTTGAATTTAAAAAACTGTTTTCATAAACAATATATGTGGTTTTTTTTTTCTTCATTGGAAAAGTACACAAACAAACTACGACACAACTAATGGAATCACCAGGTGTTCTGTACTAGGGAAAGCTTACACAAGATAATGGCAAAAAGTAAACCCTAGCAGTGCACTCAAAATAGCAAGGAAATCATAAAAGGAATATTCTCATTAATGCTGAAAAGTTAAGTTGTACAAACTGATGACATTCCCTTTTATAGAGGGTGAGGTCATGACATGGACTTTTCCTAAATTTGGGCCTGACAATCAGGGCCCAAATCCCTGTACATATAAGACAAATCCAAAGGAATCTTCCAGCTGGCTTGTGGGTCCATCATCTAAGGAAGGGCGAAGAAGCTTGTTGTGGCGCACTTCCCGCCATGGCTGTCTTCAATCGTTTATTGTTCATTTTGGGCGGGACATAATCTTCTTTATGTCCCGCCCAGTCCACCAGGGATTCCCCAAGCATTATAGTCTCCAAATCATGGAAGCGAGTATCCAAGATAGTCAATCCCTGCACGTGATTCCTCGATGCAAACTTAGCCATGCAGTCTGCTGCTTCGTTGCTTTCACGGGGGATTTGTCCAGTTGCTACTTCCAAATCTCGAGCTAGCCAAGACGTCAGCTCCCCATCTAAAGGCAGCACCTGGAAGGTACTTGGGTCATTAATCATTCTCAACATTGGAGCACAATCAGACTCACAAATGAGCTTCCTGCACCCCCTTTTGTGTTTTTTTATTGAACATATAATTTTTAAAGGGTGATTTAAAAACTAAAAATCAAAATAAAAAACAATTTTTGAGATGTTTTGGCTTTTAGGATAATTTTTCTGCATCGACACGGTAAGAGATTTTATATAGACACTAAATTTTTTATGTAATTTTAAATATGTCCACAACAAGAATGAATGTGCTTTGTATAATAACAACCACCTCACTCATGTATTTTCACAAATACCTTTTGTGTTCCAAAGAAAACATAAAATCCGTCGGTGGACATGACATCTTGCGTTTCGTTATTTTAGAGAGACCCCAAATCACATTAGGATAAAATGTTAAATTGAGCCTTTTTGCCTATAGTGATTTTGTTGAATGTATAAAAAAAGTGATTTTATTGAGCATAATTTGTTGATTCAATATATTTCTTATTGAAAAATCCGCTTTGATTCAATAATTTTTTTTTTTGGCTTATGTACTCTGTATAAGATTTTTCTAAAAAGTTTGGGGGAGCCATGGCTAACCCTGTTTTCATCAGAAAAGGCTAATGGGTTGAACTTCATTATCTTTTGACTCGAAAATAATAAAACATAAAGGAACACGCAAAGTAGCACCGCTTGAAAGGTTCTATAAACATACAACAAAACTACAAATCAATATAGAATGTCCTAGAAATTAAAGAGGAAAAACAATCAACAGAGGATGTCTTTAAAAGTTACTATATCATATTTTGAAAAATGGGATTTATAATGTATTGAAGTATCCTATTCCATTCCATGTTTATAGTATATTATGTCAATGGTCAAAATGCAGAGGGCATGACTCCAAAGACAAATAAGAGTAAAGGTTTAATTTAGTTTCTAGCACTCTTTAAAGACAGATAAGACTTCTTATCCACATGTGGTAAAGAAATTAATGCATTTTAAAAACTGATAGTGACAAATGCAAATACTCAAACTCATCTGCAGCTACTCAAGAAGACAATTCAACCAACAAAGAAACAAGCGGACAAGTGCATGCCTCTTTTAGAATCAAAATAGATACTATAGGAAATTTAAAATAAGATTCTCTCTTGATTCATATCTTCTATTAAAAAACCAATCTCCCCAGCCAATTTATATCCAGAAATTCCTTTCAAAGAATAAACACTCTATCAAGACAAAATTCCATAAAAGAATTTCAACTATAGCAATGTACAAAAAAAAAGATCAGAGAATGGTTCCAAAACTTGGATCCCTGTTGAAGAATAGAGGGAATCCATATCCTTCCCTAGCCATGCCATTCGGTGACATTTACAATCCATTCATTCCAACATCAATTAATTTCTCAGAAAATGAAAATATGTCAAAGCATCCACAAAAACCATAAAATAAACCAAACCGGAGTTGCCATATTTACAATGACTTAAAAGTTTATAGAAAATCATAGTCCACCAAATCTTCTATCATGACAGTACCACGTACTATATGCATGCAAAGTCAATCAGTACAAAGTCCACCTGGAACTGTTTAATTCAAATGCAACCTATGACTGAAACTGTACTCCAAGGATTGGTCAGCATTTCTTCTGTTCCAGGCTATCTTCTCCTTCTTGATTTGGACAAGGAGAGAGTACACACACCATGGGAAGCTTAGATAATGGTCCCTATTCATACCTTCATCGTAGCAACCCCAGTAACTGTGATGGTAAGTAACATAATACCAAGCCGAAGCTTTTGCGTACGCATCATCACCACCACCACCACTGCTATCATTGAACCAGGTGCGCGCCTCTTTCCTAAGGGACCTTACAGCCATAGTAATTGCTTCCGCATCCCGTCTTTTAGTGAATGACTTTGACATTTTCATGATATTCCCACTGAGGATTTCAGCTTCAGTTTTGATCCCATAGTAGTCCATCAGATTTCCCAACCTATAGTCATAATTCCCCTTGTGATAGTAAGCATCATCAACATAGTCCATGAAGCCATCGACTTCCATGTCGGGGTCAAATGACTTTATAGCCACTTCCTTAGTGAAGGATGTAATAGAGCCAGCACTTGATGAAATCCCTTGCACTTCCCTAAAAAGCTTTCCTATTACGTTAGGCGACACGTAGGTGGGTTTGTCAGGCTTCTCCATGAAATCAGGATATTCTTTGCAATAAAGTTCTTGAGGTATAACAGCTGGGACACCGGTTTTTGGAAAGTCAACTGCTATTGAGAAGAGCTGTGAAAGCTTAATACATGGTTCAGCCATTGCTTTCAAAGGTTCCCTATCTGCAAAGACAGTGTGTGCATTGGCAATTATCCCCAGACAGTCATTGACTATGTAATTTGTAAAATACTCCTCAACCTCCTGCAACAAGAAAGCATGTCATGAAAACATGTGATTAGATTTCATGATGCAGACAAAAAAAAGATACTTTATCGATGCCGGTTTGAGTAGATACTTTAAACAACTCAAGATAACGGAATAAAATCTACAAAAAAAACCTTTGCACAAGATTAAAAATAACAATGGGATTGACAAATTTCACAAGGAAAAAGATACACGTGACAACTTAAACGTGATTTTAAATATTAAAGGATTTTGTAATTATCAAAATATTTTATATAAAAGGGCTGAAATTTTGCATAACAAGTGATGCTGGAATCAAAATTCTTAGCATATGTCATGGAATTATGAAGCATGTTGAAAAACAATTGAACATAACATAAGCAGTCTAATTGAATGGGTTAAATAATTAGTGATCTTACTAAGTAAGATTTACAATGTATAATCTCCAATATTTATAGACTGTACATGAATCCTAATTAACGGAAAACAGGGAAAAGGGGAATAAAGATATGTCCTAATAATTATAAAGTAACTCTTGATATTTATGGAAGAAAATACAAAGATATATTCTAGCCTAAAATGGTGTCATGCATTTACAACAAATATAAATAAAGCCACATATATAGACATGACAGGTTGACAATATAAACAAAGCAACACAAGAGAATGTCAAAACAGCTTTAAACTTCAAAGATCATGAATCATAAGACTCAAACAAAGCAAATACAAAGAAACATGAAACAATGTCTACGGATAACATGCATTCATGCTATAAGAAAAATACCTCAATCATTACATCATGATCCAATTCCATATTTGGGGCAGCAGTATAGTCCATTGGTTGTTCTGTCCTACTTGGAATTAAATCAGAGTCCCAACAAACGAAGTAGATGTCTCCATCCAAATCACTTCCTGAACATTCATTTGGATGAGGTCTGATATTGAAAAGTCAAATATTGGTGTCACGAAACAGTTTAAAAGGAAGACTCGACAACAAGAAGAAATAAAAAGCAACATCTCCATTTCTAAGAGAAATAACTTTGGATGGAATTGCAACGTTGTAATGAAAAAAGGAGTCAATAATGCAGAAAATCAAGAATGGATGTATCTTTTGTTAAAAGCAGCAGCAACATAGCATATCATATTTACTAAAGTGAGTTTAGTGCATGTGAAGCATGAAGGCAACTCCCCTTCCATCCAGTGTGATAATAGAAATTTATTGAACAATAAAGGTTGTATCTGCACTGATAAATACGTATATCAGTAAAGGCAGTGTGAAGGACATTTTCTTGTAACACATGACAGCACCTGCTAGGTTTTCTTTTGTTCATTCTCGGTGTACATTCATGAAAACACATGAAATTGGAAAACCTACGTATATTATACCTAGGTAATAATTTTTCAACAAATTTTATTTATTTGAATCTTCAACACAAGGACAATTCATTGGCATCATATTTAATGATAGATAACTCATGATCGCATGACATAATGTCCTGTTGAGTGTTGAAATATTTAAGGAAAATAATTACCTGCTTCCTTTTTTAGGGAAAACAACACAATCTACCATGTGGTGCAAAGCTGGCACATTCATAGCCTTCAAAACACGCACATCACCCGGGTGCAAGCAGGGGTTTTTCGCTACTACTACCTTACCCGTAATAACATAAAGACTCTGATTCCCGAGCCTATTGTTGGAAAATTGAACAAACACTTGACCATATTCAAGGGTTCCAGTTTCATCTAGACATCCCATCATTGCTCTTCCACTTGGAATAAAGATCCTAGTTTTTGTTCGCAATTCCAGCAGTTTTGATGCCCTAAATGTCTGCATCATCATTGAGAGAAATGGTTCAACATTAGGCTTGTAGCCACAAATGAGCATCTCCTTCAGAATATTGGTGATCTCCCCACTAGACATTAAGTCTAAAGCCTCCTGTGCCTTTAATGAATCTGTTAGCATAGTGTCCAGTTGATTAACAGCATCCCTTTGTTTTTTCTCAAAAACATTGTCCCTGACACCAAGAGTGGATAAGAGAGTAATCAACTGCCGATTCAGATAACAAGGCTGAAACTTACTACATGCCAAAACATCCAACTTTGTGTTATCCGAATCGTACTTGTGCATGCTCTTCCTCAGTGATAGCTTTGCACGTGATGTTGGGTCTACAGCAACAACTCCTTTGTATCCGCCATACCGAATCTGAAAGGCTGATGGAGTGGAATTATGACCACATTTTCTAGCCACACTCCTGGCAAATTCATGAGATATTTTCCCAATTCCATCAGAGAAGACATATTCGGTTCTACCATCATTAACCTTCACATCCGGAATAATCTCAACTTCATCCCTGCTGACGCTTAGAGTTTCAGTAGATGAACCAAAAGATTGCCCCAGCCTAGCAGCATACTTAGCCACATTTCTTATCCGGCGAAAATCTCCCATCCATTCCCTTATGTAAGCAGCAGTACATCCAGTTGTTGTAGGAGCAAACATCCAGAGAGAATTTTCCCGAAGCTGACTAGATGAGAATGCTAGAAATTCAAACTTCTTATCACCAATTACTATGCCATTTCTAAGGATGGAAAGAATTCTTTCATATATCTCTGTTTTCTGCCTATCAGTGCGTGAAGATAAATCTGTTGAATAAAGTTTATCCAACTCCTCATCAACAAATGAAACACGTAGAAAGTTATCGATATGTTCACGGAAGTGGCGTAGAACACGATTTGAGACATTAATCTCTGGACCACAAAAGTATACTTTGCAAGGTGTGACCTGAGCCCTGCGAATATATACCAACCCTGTATCCAAGGATATTGTAGGTGACCGAGGAGGCCTCTTTGAGCTAAGGTACGTTATGTACTGTTCAGTCAGCCACTTTGTGGGTTCATAACAAAAATCCTTTGAATGGTACAATTTTTCTAAAGCATATTCAATAAACTGAAGGTCCATTCTACATGGATCAACCAAATGATAGAAGTCATTATCAAGTGAAGGACCTGCAAGACACCCATGTTGAACCAATGAATTAACTTTAAACAAGATATCATATGGTATTTCAATGCCTTGAGGAGGAGCAACAATGGGGACAAGCCTAAGATTGAGAGAAAAAGGAAGTCCTGTCTCTACAGTGCATCGCCTCGCACTTTCTTCATAATAAGCAAAGTTTTCCCTGAAATTTGGAACACATTGGCCATCAGGAAGCTCCAGACACAAAGCAGAAGACTGCCCGATACGACTGAAAGGAGTAAAATCAACTGCTCTGATCCATTGCTCATCAGGGGTATCCATGCAATAGTTCATTGAAGGATCTTCATATACATTTCCTGAAGTAGGATTGTTAAGCTTGTAAATCCGAGGAGCGCCAAGTAACTAACAATTAAAGAGCATAGACAAAAGTGTCAGATAAGAGTCCACAATTGAAGATGAAAAAGTTGGCTTTCAGTAATACCAGAGCCATTAAATAATAGGCTTAACAGCATTTTTGGTCCCTCACTTATCACGATTTGACAGTTCTTGTCCCTCAAGAAATTTATTAGCTTACAACGTCCCTCACGTATACTAACTGTTGCAGTTTTGGTTTTTTGTCAACTTTCATCCAATATTTAATGGTTTTTAATTAAAAAATCAATTAAAAATAAGGTTTGAAGAACAATTTTATGTTTTCTAATTAACAATTTTATGGTTTATAGTTTCTTAAAAACCATCAAAAAAATGGATGGAAGTTGACAAAAAACTAAAACTGCAACAATTAGTAAACGTGAGGGACATTGTAGGCTAATAAATTCCATGAGGGACTAGAACTGCCAAACCGTGATAAGTGAGGGACCAAAGGTGCTATTAAGCCTAAATGATAAATTACCTAAAGAGGTTTATCTCCTATATATAATAACTCACTCAGCACACAAAAAAAATTACATCCATTGATTTGGAAGAAAAAGATACGGAATGACTTGAATTAGGAAAACTTGCTCGATATGAAAGGCAACAAAAACTTATGACCATAGGTTTTCAACATCAGAGTGAGATCATCAAAGTTATAAATTAAATATAATAAGACAATAAATTTCTTGAAGACAATGTAAAAGACAAAAGGCAGGAAAAGATTGCCAGGTAGAAGCATGGCACTGTTAGCATATTAAGAGGAATCATAGTCAAGGGTGAATGAGAATTCGGGTATAGCCTAACTCCACCCCAAAAGCTAGCTTAGGAGTGAGGGTTGCTCTACCCTTTATAAGGACTATTTTGGTCCTATATCTGGTCAATGTGGGGACTTCTCAACAGGGTAACAGCAGTCAATTAAGAGAATAACAAAGGCTGTTCAATAGACAATAATCAATAGGGAGCAAGAAAAGTTAGTAATATAGGATAGTTCAGGTCTCTTCTCATGCCTGGTTGGGAGTTCATTTTCATCGCAATTCTTGCCTTTCTTTCATTCAGAGAAGGAGATAAGGAATTTCTTCAATAAAATTTAATTTTTTAGATACGATCCAATCTTATCAGGCACAAAAACCTATTGTTTTTTACCTGTCAAAATATAGGGTAAATCTGGTTTTCAGGATGTGAATTACCAGTTCACTGCAAAGAACAGTCATATATGTCAAACTTTGATTTTAATTGCAAAACTATTTCTGACCATATTTAGAATGAAACATCTGAATTTACCTTCAACTCCAAACCAAAAAATATTATTACTTTGTATTAATACTCCCAAACCAATACTGTTCAATCAAAAATCAATTTTATTACAAAAGATAAAACTAATCAAGGCAATGGGACCGGAAGAAAAACACGTCTAAACTACAAAGTATAAAATCTTGGTTCCTGACAAAGATAAATGACTGCTGAAAAAGCACTCGAAAACCAGATATATCATGACCAATAAAAAAAACCATTATGCAGAACATACACGTACATCAGACATATAAATGAAACACCTAATTGTCACAAGCATTTCAGGAAAATAAATTGTCAACAATGGAAAAGCAAGGTCCATACCATACAAGGGATTTTAATTATTATGTAATGTCATGTAGTTTACTAAGGAAGAATATGCCACAAAACATTTATAGAGAACTTAAATTCAACAACCTGAATCAGGAGATGCTTTGCAATTCCACCCCGTGGTTGATGCAGCTCTAACTTCCAAATGTTTTCATATGAAAGCTCAAGTTTGTATCTGACATTGTTATCGGACAGAATGAAATGCCACTTTCTCATTCCAGACCCAAAATTTACCTCAACATTCACTGTATTCCATAAAGCTGAGAATCTTCCTTTTGATATTTGACAGCCAAAAGACAGTTTCACATTATTCAAACTATGCAAAAAGGTTCTTGGCTTTGGCACAATATCTCTTTCCATTTCGCGAACTTTTAGATAGGAGTTCCCATACCATAAACTGTTAGCTCTGGACATCATGTCTGCAGAAGACTCCACAGAGGTGAATTGAATAATAGCAAATGCTCTTGGAACACGCCCTTTTCCATGTCTTACCTTAATAGCATACACAGTGCCTTTACCAGTATAATTCTCTACAAATGTCCTTACACTTGACACAGTTACATGACAAGGGAAACCATACAACTCGATTGTTTTACGCATCCTTGTTGCTAACTCTTGTGGCTTTCCTGGATAGGATTGGAGAAGAAAATATTAAAAAGAAATATAAATCAAGTTAAAATAGGCTCTAGTTCTACTGTTATACAGCCAAAGAAATGTAAAGATTTCAAATAAAATTTACAAATTAACATAACTCAAGTCAGCAAAACTCTTCATTTATGTTATCAAACAGATTTATAGTGCCACAAAATTAACAATCTTCCTTGAAGCCTCTTGAAAATGCAAATATCCCTATACAGCACAAAATAATAATTGCAACATTTATAAGCAGATTAGCAAAAGCTATATAGGAAAAATGGAATCTACATAGATGATAATATATGTATACTGTATCCTATATGTTTTTTTAACGAATGTACCTATTCCCTAATAGCATTTGAACTTTCCCCTGAATTTTAAGCTTACATATGCATAGGGTTCATATAGTCAAACTGCATTCAGCAAAAACTTACAAGCACATTCATATAATATAACTATCCAATTAATAAAAATGTATGAGATAAAAAAGGTTAAAATTAATCTAATTTTTTTAACAAGTTATATAGGATCCATGGCACTTCAGAAAACCTACTACATTCAGTCTTTTGGACAAAACAGATTGAAAAAGAACATAGAAAACCAGTCAAACTTTGGGTGCACAATAGAGACTGATCAATTTGCAATACAAATTTAATAAATAAACTGGTCCAAGAATTTTGATATGTGGGTTACGACTGATCCAACACTTTTCCATTTTTACCCTTATTCCAAAACTCACCCCTAAAACCTCTTTTCGGAAAATAATAAAATTCAAAAATATAATCACAAGACCAAGAAAAAAAAAAAAAACCCTATTCAAGGAAACCACAAACATAGAAAAACCCGGAACCGTTACTTTTTGTTGAAGTTTAATCATCGACAACCAATTTGAAATGCAACAGATATAACAAAATGCAAACTTGACAAAAAAAATGCAGCATCATAACAGAAAAGCATCAACCACAGAAGATCATCACAAACAGTAAGAACAAACTGCTGTACATGAAAAGCTTTGGGAAATCGAGAGAAAGAGAGTGTTGATGAGAAATTGAGCATTAGCAAGTGATCACTTGTGTTAGTTGTGTATCATCGTGAGAAATTGAACAAAAAAACAGAGAGAAAAGCAAGGACGTCAATACCAAGTCAACAAGCAAGAGTACACTCCCGTTGTCATGTACAGTAGTGCTGCTTCCTTTTTCCAAAACTGACTAGATTAGTGCGTGGAATGGAAAAGTTTCGACTACCGTTTCTTAATATATAAGAAACTTAATATATAAGAAACGAGTAATGATATATACACACCTCATTTTTAAAACACTTCATTTCCACCTCTTTTTATTTCTATCTCTCTCCTCTTATCATTTATCACATCTAATATTTTCTCTCTCTTACTTTTTCTTTTCTTCCTATCTCTCTCTTCATTCCACCTCTCTCCCCCTCACCCTCAAAGAGAGTGTGAAGATAACATCTATCTATAATCTATAATCTATAATCTATCTATCTATCTATAATCTATAATCTATCTATCTATAATCTATCTATCTATCTATAATCTATCTATCTATCTATATATCTATCTATAATCTATATAAAAGTAAAGTTTTTGCAGCCTTGAGGGCAATTTAGTAACTCAGTTATTCATTGCACATGAGTGATAATTTGAGCATGGGTAATTAAGTAAATTTGATATAATTAATCATGATGAAATCTTGGCCATTGGATGCTCTCAATTTGGCCTTTTGTATCCTTATGTGCCGTTTTAGACGTTTGGAGTTTCATCTTCATGGTGCATTAAGTTTTGGGCTTTTGGCCTTCTGGATTCTTTCAAATAAGTGTTTTCATCTTTAGATGAGAGGTAGCCGTGATTTATATCAATCTCCCACACATACACACCTTGAAATTCAGATGGTGAGTGAAGGCAAGATTTTTCCCATTCTTGGGTTTCTGAATCCCCGGGTTCATCACGTTCATAGCATCTTTTCTGAACCAAGAAGAGGATGATTACGAGGAAGCTGAAAAAGGTACCTTTTCTGATTTTTCTGGGTTTTTCTAACCCTGTTTTCCTTTTAACCATTTTTCTTCTTTGATTCCTTTCATCGTTCTGCCTTTGCTACCCCTGTTATAGTAAGAAACTAACTTATCTTTGTGCTGAATTTTGACTCAATGTTTTCTATTTCCTATTTGCATCCCGATAGCCCCAATTTCATGCCTTATTGAGGTTCTTCCTACAACCAGTCCTGAATGATAAGGGATTTCATGGATGGATTTGTAGGATTGCTAAGGTTTTCACGAGGTGAGAGACACTAAGTTCCTTACTGAAACAACTTTTTTCTTCACTTTTGTTGATATAAACATCAAATAAGGGGCAGACATGCGGAAGCATTGATTTGATTTTTAACTTTTTATGAATCAGGAAGTCTGTGTAATCAAGGTGAACAATCATTCTATGTAAATGGAGAAGTGATCAGTGTCATGTGGCTTCATGGTGATCCTGATATAAGCAAAAGTTGCATCACGAACATGTTTGTTGAGGTATCTACTACACTGCTTTGATTTGAACTTTTGGTCATTATTGTTTCTGGAAGAGAATAAAAGAAATATTTAAAAAAATGTGGGAATATTTTGTCCCATGAAGCTGCCCTGTCTGATGATGGAAGAGCAAAGGATACAACTTTGTTCAATTTGAATGAAAGGAATGCACAAATGATGTAGTGGGCTCTCCACCTTTTGGTTTTTTATTCTGTTGGTTGAATAGTTGTCTTTCTCATTCATTAATTACTATGAAAATCAATACATGAAGACAAGTAACAACTTTGAGAGGGTACTACACTTTTTCTAAATCCTTTCTTACCTTGGAATTCTTATTTAATAAGAAACGGAAGCTTCACAATCCCAAATTCATTATTATTATTATTTTATTATTGTAGTCAATAGTCACCACTGTTTTTTTCCAATAAATTTACACAGAAAGTGTAAACGTCCAATCCAATTCATTCAAATTCACAATTATATAGTACCATTTTATTTTGATATCCAATTAAAATGTATAGATTGAGTAGGCCCTCCATGTAACAAAATAAAGATTATAAAAACTTATTTATTCGTAGAGTTATCAATTATTTTTAGAATTTTGGCTTAATAGCATTTTTGATCCCTTATTTATTACGATCTGACAGTTTTGGTTTCTCAAGGAATTTATTAGTCTATAACGTCCCTCACATTGACTAACTGTTGCAGTTTTAATTTTTGGCAAACTTTCGGTGCCCACTAGGGTGGTCACTTTTATTTTTGGTCCATAGATGGACCAGACTTAATCACCATTAGATTTAAGTATTTTGGAATATACTTTAATTGAACGGTCATGATTAGATGGATGCTAAAAGGGTAAAATTGTAGATGATCAACCCTAACCCTAAGGTCCCCTTTTCTTCTCCTTGCTTCTGGAAACTATTGATGGCTAACATATCCCTATCCACTCTCCTTCATCAACTCGTAAAGACAGCGGCGCTGCGAACCTAGAGGTGGTGGTGGCAGCGCGACTTCAGGGAGGAGGTAGAGGTGCTTCGGTTTCAGATCTGAGATGAGGAGATGGAGGGTGGTTCGCATTTTAAGGAGAACGGTTCGGTGGTGGTCGGTTGACACGATTGCGAGGGTGAAGGGAAGAGAAGGCTCGGTGGTGGTTGATTTGGAAGCTGTGGTGGTGTGATTTGGACAGAGAAGAAGAGGGAGGAGGTGACGACGCCGGAAACGAGAATAAGAGGTGGTGGCAGCACGGATCTGGAAAAGGGGAATATGGAGATGATGGCGCAGTTATGACCGTTTTGAGTTCGAAGCTTCTGGGCTGCGATTTGTGTGAGACCCAAGTTTTTAAGCTTAGAATAAATTAATGAAATTTCTATTCACGATTAGGTTCGATGTATCGTGAAGGGAAACCTGAACAAGTGTTTACCGAATGGAATAAATTATGAAGGATAAAGTTCAGGAAAAGACTAAGAATAGTATTAAAATCGATATAAGTTATAACGCGAGTCTTATTCGCTTACGCTTAGGGCAAGAGCGTTAGTAAACGATTAATTTACTTTTAAAGCACTATAGGAACTAATTCCAAAAATATTCAGAGGAATGTTAGAACTTCTCTTAATCCTTTCCATGACAAGCGTTTCGATACGAAACCCTGGAATGTACGAACGTCCGAATCTAATTCTCGGAAGTTTGCCGAAATTGAATCTTTGATAGCTCAAGAACCTTAAAATAAACTGTCGATTGAGACTTTTTCTATTCGGGGCTTCAAACGAAGATTCCACACTCGTAAACCCATTTATTTTGATGTTTCTAATCTTTCCTCAGAAAGGAGTTTTCTCATCCGACATCAACATCAACTGCAAAAAATAGTTTTTCGGGTAAAATAGATTTACACCGACTTTGGATCGTTTGCCTTAATTCTGAGAAACCTGTTTCCAGTTTTGGAATTCTGTCGCCAGAATCTATCTTAGAATTCACAGAGGAACGCGCAGGAAAAATCGGAATCGCGAAATTTTCATTTTCTCGCGTTTTCCATCTTCTATAAACTAGGATAGTTGCCCGTTTCCGTGCGATGCAAGGACGAGCGATTTTACAATTTAATACAATTAATTCTTTAATTTATTAAGATAAACAAATTAATGGGTGTGATGGAAATAGGTGTTGGAGATGGAGGTCCAGGGTTCGAACCCTGATGATGAGCATTTGTAATTACTAACCCCTAACATTTGCCTATAAAAAAAGAAAACAAATTAATTTATATACTAATAATTTGTAATTTTTTCAACTATATATATAGTTTAAATGACCATTAAAAAAATTTGGGTTAAATAATCCATATCCTAGGTGGACCAATCACATTTAAGATAAGTGAAATATCATTTTTATATTTTATTTATTTATAATTTTATTGGTTCATTGAGATGCACGAAGATTCAATTTAACTATCTATTTTTTTTTATAAATTATTAACTTAAGCTTTTTTTTTTCCTTTAAAAAAAATTAAATAAATAATTTACAAAAAAGATGTGAAGACAGCAGTATTCATCTTTTATTTGTAAGAAGAAAATGATAACACGTTGATGAAGAGATATTATATTGAATTTTTAATGTTCTATAATGTTCAACGCCACTTTAATAAAGTAGCTGGTTATTTAGCAGTTGCAGCCCACAATTGTGACATCGGTCTTGATATATATTGCTTTGACATTGGTCATCATATACAACAGTTTTCTCCTCATTCGTCCACGTCAAAAGCCTTCTTACACTCCTTCATAATCACATATTGGATATAACTTTTCCAAAAAAGTAGTAAAATAAATATAGATAAAAATAGTGAAATAAATATTGAAAAATAAGAAATTCAACATGTAATAGTATGTTCCAATAGATGGGTACCAGACTTCAATTCTATCAATTCACAGGGCTGGAACCCATCAGTTCTCTGAGAAAGTATGTATCTGAATCTTTAGTAGAGCTATATGAACTCCAAAACATAATTAATTAGAAGCATCTTCTTGATATCCTCCTCGATCTCCCTTGATCATGTGCTTCAAGAAGTGCCCTTCCAGCATTGGAGGTCTCCATGGCAGCACCGAGACCTTAGCAAATTCACCTATAAATTCATTACCGTGCTTCTCGTCCGATCCCCATATATTCACTTATTCATTCTACACACGAGATATAGGCATAAATTACTATGGAGGAAAACTAAACAAATTCAAAAGGTTTATAGTAGTGGAAACATGATGAGATAATATATAGTAAAGATTCGAAGATAAAATTACATGAGCAAGTGTCAATATCTTATACCTGAAGCAGCAAGAAATATCCTACAAATTCAAGCACCAAAATTGGTCATATAAAGAAAATTAACTCAACAATTATCTGTAATGAAACCAAAATAGAAACAAAAACAGAAAGGAACGCAAAAGGAGATGCAGTGAGCCAACAAATAATAATTCACAAACTAAACAAAAACCAAATTTAGAATTAATATGAGAAGCAACTAACATAGGCACATGAGCATAACAAAAAGAATACAAATGACAAAAGAAGCAGGGTCATGGAAACCTCAATAACAACACTGACATATAGCTAGCTCATTAGGGGAAAATAGTAGTCAACAATAAGAAACAAATATGACTCTTTCCTTAATGGTAGAGAAAGCTTCAATTTAGGTTGCTGAATGCTTGAAGCAGGTGTGCCCAAATTCAAACTTGACCACTCAAGTTGGAGTGCAAGACAGTTGTCATATTCAATATCTTGAGAAAAATCTTTGGAAAAAGTTCTACTTCTAGCAATGCCAACAACAATAAAATCCTTTGGGAAAGAAAAGGATGCGGTTATGGCTCCAGTTAAAATATCAAAAAGGACATAGAAGAAGTGAAAGTGTAAAACCTTTATCAAAAAACAATACTTCCAAGGTGTTAGTCAAAGTTAGCACATGATCAAGCACAACCATACATATCAGAGCCAAAAGAATAAAGGTAAAAGACATAAAAAAGGGGAAAAACCTTCATAATGATTAAGCAAGTAGGTGTAATTTTTTTTTTTAAGGAAATCATGAAGCGCATGGTATATGTGGTGATGCCATGATCATTTACCCAACATGACCATAATCCCAATAAGCACCATCTAGAGCCAAAAGTTAGCTTCCAATGAAAGAAACACTTAAGGACATAGAGATTTGGTATTTTACCACTTGAAGAAAAATCATTCTAAAATTGTGTTGGTGTCCACACAACTTTTAACCCGCACCTAATATAACTCCACCCACCACTTAAAGCGGTGTCATCATCAGAAGTTATCTTAGAAGAAGCTCATAAAGAATACATGATTAACACATAATGGTATGAACATTAAACAAATCAAGTAAATAAGTAACTAATTAACATCCATGAATATTTGAAGCTCTTTTAAGATCATGAAAAGACTTGACAGTGTTCCACAACAACCAACACTAAGGGCCAGCTTTTATGATAAACAATTGGCAGAGTTTGTACTATCAATAAAAAAACATAAATCAATAACCATTGATACCTTAGTACGTGTTCGTTTTTAAAATTACTTACAGAAGATGAAAGCAAAATAAGGAATATAAGAAAATGAGAAAGGAACTGAGATTTCTCAGCTCCGACAGATCAATTTTCACCCATTGTTAGTATATATCAATAGAAAAACTTCATTTTGCTTACTAATATGACATTATGAGACTAACAGCCTAACATGTTAGGATGCAGGGCCCATTCTCTATTGTGCTTATGCCATTTCTGTTTGCTCCTCATATAAATAAGAAAATAAAGATGACTTAGAAGGTACCTGCTGATCAATTTTCACCCATTGTTAGTATATATCAATAGAAAAAACTTCATTTTGCTTACTACTATAACATTATGAGACTAACAGCCTAACATGTTCGGATGCAGGACCCATGAAATGCGTGTCCACATGGTGTCTAATCATATAGATTTTGTCCCAACCTAAACACACATCAATTTGTCAATTCTTTGAATTGAAACAACATTAGTCCTTAATACTGCAACTAACTCAAATAGTCAGATTATAACTAAAACCACTTCAACTTCATCCTAATTTTAAAATTACAATGCATGCATGATCAAAGAGAAAATAGAAAGAATTAAATAGTAGAGATTTGCTATGCACCTAACTATGAAAGCAAGATTTGCTAGGAAATATGTAACACAAATAAAAGAAAACAGGAATGGTGTTATGACCTTGATTTTTTTTAGTAACAACCTCTATGATCAAAAAAGGAAAATAGATTGAGAAAGGCAGTAAAGACGATTACATTTTTAACTATATGCATCAACTTCTTTAATGTTAGAATTAAATAGGTATCAGATTGTTGCTAGTTTAACCTACATTCAACCTTCCAGATAGGCATCAGACTGTTTCCAAGTATCTCTACCACAACACATGCTCCTAACAGGATTAACACAGCACAAGCTCAATTAGAGGATCATTAATTGGACAGGGAAATCAATCTTGGCACTGTGTTTTTTCTGTGAAATACATGTACCTCTCACACATACTTGACTTAGAAAGACAGGGCAATGCAGAGAAAACAAAAAATAATCAGGGAAACTGAATCGACTAAGAACTGGTGAGCACCCTACAGCTCCAATTTGATAAATAGATACCCTCTATCAAGCACCACAAAAAGTCTTATACACACACCAAACCTTTGTCTTATTGCAAGAAGAGTGCAATACATTGAAAATAATTGTTTAACCACTGTCTTCATACATAAAGATAATTATTATGACACTTGGCATATATAAGATTGATTGAGAACATGATAGGAGAGTGCAGAATATCAAAATTTGGCTTATATAGAAGAAGAGGAAGGTTCATGGAAGCCAAAACAGGACCACAGCCACAACTGGCATATGCACCACAAAAGAGTCATTTACACATCAAACCACTGACATAGACACACCAAACCAATCCCATTTCGAAAATAATGATCTGAGGTCACATTGAATCTCCGAGAAAGAACCAAAATCCATTCAATCAAACAAAGAATCAAAATGAAATTAAAACTAAGAAAAAAGAAGATAATTTAGATTTTCTTTGGGAAGTGAATCATTTAGATTCTGTGGATATTTAAAGCTATATATCGCTGATAATCTTACATTCCATGTCACTACATTATAATTTGATTCCATAATTATCCAGTTAGCTAATATTAAAAGAGTTGGTGTCGAAGGTAAAATGTCTCATGCCTTCTTCAATTCAGGGAACAAAACTTTTTCATTCAAATACACACCAAAATTATGAAGGAATCAACAGGGAACTTGAAAAGAAAAGTAAATGTGGTCCATAACAGTTCCCTCCCTGCATTCACCTATACTAATCCAACCATTCGTAAAAGTTAATCAATATTATATTTACAAAAATAAGGGGTTCAATATAAATCAAGCAGACACGACCCAAGCACACATCACTTAACAAAATTGTGAAACCAAAATCAATTCCCCAACTTAGAATAAAACAAAAACTGAAAGAAAGTGGATCCTAGCCCATCATGGGTAAACTTCATAAATTTCAATAGAAATCAGAACGAAGAAAAACTTTTAAAATAAAAATACCTCTAGGAAATATTCCATGCCAGAAATTTTAGTGAGCAATACAACCTCTGCATTGATTAAGACGAGATGCTAGCATTTGGTTTGGAGGAATCACTAGGACACATCTACTACAGCTGAAATAAACATTAAGAAGAAAGTTAAGGATTAAGCCATCTCCCACCCTTTTTTTTCATTTTTCATTTTTGTTTTCCATCTTCTGTCAGTGTTACTTTTCTTCCACCCCTCTTCCATCCATAATCTCCTAAAAATTGACTTCAAACTATCTCTATATGTCTTAGTGGTTTGTCAATTGACCTACTTCAAAAATAGGGGCATCAAAGAAAAAGTGAAACATAGATATAATAAAAAAATGAACTTACTAAAGAAAGCTCTAATAATATTAGTCGCAAGTAGGAATGGAAGCCACTAATAGGTCAAAATATTTGGCGTTCATGTTAAATCTATCTATGGAGGATTTTTCTTCTTTTTCTTCTTGTTGTTTTGTTAGTTCGTGGTCACAAATTCAAAGAAGAAGATTTCATGTAACCAGAAAAAATAACCGAATAAGATTTCAAATATGAAAAGAGAATGATAAACTTGAAACCTAGAATTAGGATTTCAAAACTAAAGACAAAGCAATTCACATACCTTCGCACACATGGTCATCTAGCTTCCACCAGTCCTCTACATACAGACCTCCATCCCTCTTTCCCTAGGTTAAAGTGTTTTCTCTGTAAGCATGGAAGAAGAGGAAGAGAATGAGATACATGAAGACAAATACAAAATTTGAAATGAAAGAACAATTGTGGGAATATTTATAGCAAAAAGCAGGTTTGCTCTGAGAAAGAACACCAAGAAAAAGAACACCTTCACTCTCCAAGTATCTTTTTTAGGATCGATCCCAAGGCATATGGAACGAAGGGGATTCAATGATCCAGCCATTAAAACCACCAAGAGAACACAACAGAATATGAAAATGCACAAATAAGTTTGGATACTACAACCCCCAAAGAAAGGAACAACAAAGGATGAGGACAAATAACAAAACAGTGGTGGTATTTATAGATAGCTTGGGATGAAGATTTAATATAAAAATATACAGAACCCATAACTCTACCAGTAGATAGTCATTCGAATAGGGATAGGTTAACTATTTGTACAATCAATCAGTCAATTTAGTAGAGCAATTTATAGAGAAGGGAGATTGAACGAAGAAGTTAGAGAGGAAGCTAGCTCTTTCTACAAATCAAACCAAATTCCATCTCATACAAGTCGCATCAATGAAAGAATTCAAACCTGCTTCTGCATCAAGTACTTCCGCCAGAGCCCAAGCATCTCCATCTTTCGTATAAGTCTCACCATACCCTCTGCCAAAAACCCGCTTCAATTTTGGTTGATGATGAATGAATAGTTCTCATGAAAACGCAAGTTGCCTCCTTCTCTCTTGCTGAAACACCCACTTCGAGTTCGTACAACCGTCACCCATACCCTCTGCCACAAAGCCGCTGGAATGCAGTTGATTGAACCGTTCATAAGCAAAAGGCAAAACCTAGATGATGGGTGAATAGTGGAGCTGGGCCGACAACAGCTGGAACGGATAAAAAAAATACATACAAGTACAAGTAATGGGCCGACAACAACAGCTGGAGAACAAAAAGAGAGAGAGTCCAACAAAAACAAATTTGCAAAACAAAAACTGATAAAAAAAACATGAACCGTAGGATCAAAGAGAATGAATGGCCAAGATGCAATTTCTCTTATGAATAGTGCTGTTCTAACAGCCCATTAAGTGTATGTAGATGTAGATGTAGATACAAGAGACAAACAGAGATATTACTTTATGAGAATTAAATACGTGCCACTTGAACCAATACACATCACAGGTTCTAATTAACCTAGTTTATAACTTATTTGATCAAAATAGTTATGTGTGACGAACAACTTATTCGGTTCCTAAGTTTGCAACTTATTTGATCAAAATATAGTTTATAACGTACTTTTGTAGTTATATCAGTTCCTGAAAGAAATCAGAACACGAGCTAAATGACGATCAGAAAATGTAAAAAAGAATCACGGATGTCAAGTTCAGTACTAAAATGTTATAGCAAAATAGAGTTTCCTGTCGCATATTCTAATCGATTCTAATTCTGCTGCTTTTCATCTTCTCATATTAACTCACTTGGAAATAGAAGGATCATTGCTTGTCTCGGCCTTCCTTTTCTGCAGAAGTGAAATGGGGAGAAATTAAGATTTCAGTGCAATTAAGTTGGAATATTATTATTATTTTTATAAATAACATCTAATACTTCAAAACACATGAGAATGCAAAAACAGTCATTTGAAGTGTTCCCAAGGACAAAAAGCCTATCCAGAACTACCTAGTTTTGAATTAAATTTAGTTTGCATAAAATCCGGTTTAGAACTAACCTTTGTTTGGTTTGGCGAATCACTTTTAAAATTTGCATAAAAAAATTCAATTTAAAAGTAGAAACAAAGGGAAAGAGATAAAGAACAAAATTAGTTCAAATAAAAACTGACTTTTTTTTCCAACAATAACAAGTGATTCTATTAGTCTCATGGCAATATATGAGAGTTTTCTTCTCAGTTTTTTCTTTTACTTATTCACAGTCCCACTCCCAATCATCAAATGGTTCATGTTGACGGAGCAAAAACTACAAATAGTTTGGATAACTAACCATACATGAGTAAGTGTCACAATATGAATGAAAAGAGTAAATACCAATCAGTACTACATGAAGATTAGTGTTTTTTTCCAACTGCACATTATCCTATCCTTTGGAAAACAAAGATAGTTTAAAAAACACACCTAATCGGTTGCCTCATGTACATGAGAAACATCCATTTCTAGAAAACTTTCTCCTCAACACGTTGTTCCTTTTCGGTGCAGTTCAACACCTTTTTAATATTTTTCCTTTCTTGTGCTAGACAGAGACATCTCTCAACAAAGGTTACTGCTTTTACACTTAGTGTATTAATACTACATGATTCATGTAGTACAAAGGATGAGAATAATGACATAACATTTGATAGATAGACACATAAAACATGAATAAAAACGACACAGGCTATTGGCATCAATATTGGGTGATGGGTATTACTAAGAACTCTCTTTAAACTATTATTCTATCAAAGTCTGTCAGGGAAAGATAGCATATTTGAGATGTTGGCATTCTGAAGACGCTATGCCTTACCTCTTGGGCTTTTACCACCAGTCATTGCACTTCGAATCAAGTTGGTCACAGATTCTCTCCCCACTATCATGAGCACCAATGCACCTCTCGGCTATCAAATCCATTTCTTCTGTTCTAATCTGAAAAGATAATCAAATAAAAAGGTCTCAAAGGAAATTTTTGGGATGAAATTCATCTTGACCAGCTATGGCTCTATATCAATTCATTGAATAACATGGAAAATGCAAACATAAAATCCAAAAAGAACAATATATATACCTTGACTTCAAGACTCAAGTCTAAACATGCTCTCGTAGACAACTTAATAGATCAAGTCACAAATGAGCTTCCTGCACCCCTTTTTGTGTTTTTTTATTGAACATATAATTTTTAAAGGGTGATTTAAAAACTAAAAATCAAAATAAAAAACAATTTTTGAGATGTTTTGGCTTTTAGGATAATTTTTCTGCATCGACACGGTAAGAGATTTTATATAGACACTAAATTTTTTATGTAATTTTAAATATGTCCACAGCAAGAATGAATGTGCCTTGTATAATAACAACCACCTCACTCATGTATTTTCACAAATACCTTTTGTGTTCCAAAGAAAACATAAAATCCGTCGGTGGACATGACATCTTGCGTTTCGTTATTTTAGAGAGACCCCAAATCACATTAGGATAAAATGTTAAATTGAGCCTTTTTGCCTATAGTGATTTTGTTGAATGTATAAAAAAAGTGATTTTATTGAGCATAATTTGTTGATTCAATATATTTCTTATTGAAAAATCCGCTTTGATTCAATAATTTTTTTTTTTGGCTTATGTACTCTGTATAAGATTTTTCTAAAAAGTTTGGGGGAGCCATGGCTAACCCTGTTTTCATCAAAAAAGGCTAATGGGTTGAACTTCATTATCTTTTGACTCGAAAATAATAAAACATAAAGGAACACGCAAAGTAGCACCGCTTGAAAGGTTCTATAAACATACAACAAAACTACAAATCAATATAGAATGTCCTAGAAATTAAAGAGGAAAAACAATCAACAGAGGATGTCTTTAAAAGTTACTATATCATATTTTGAAAAATGGGATTTATAATGTATTGAAGTATCCTATTCCATTCCATGTTTATAGTATATTATGTCAATGGTCAAAATGCAGAGGGCATGACTCCAAAGACAAATAAGAGTAAAGGTTTAATTTAGTTTCTAGCACTCTTTAAAGACAGATAAGACTTCTTATCCACATGTGGTAAAGAAATTAATGCATTTTAAAAACTGATAGTGACAAATGCAAATACTCAAACTCATCTGCAGCTACTCAAGAAGACAATTCAACCAACAAAGAAACAAGCGGACAAGTGCATGCCTCTTTTAGAATCAAAATAGATACTATAGGAAATTTAAAATAAGATTCTCTCTTGATTCATATCTTCTATTAAAAAACCAATCTCCCCAGCCAATTTATATCCAGAAATTCCTTTCAAAGAATAAACACTCTATCAAGACAAAATTCCATAAAAGAATTTCAACTATAGCAATGTACAAAAAAAAAGATCAGAGAATGGTTCCAAAACTTGGATCCCTGTTGAAGAATAGAGGGAATCCATATCCTTCCCTAGCCATGCCATTCGGTGACATTTACAATCCATTCATTCCAACATCAATTAATTTCTCAGAAAATGAAAATATGTCAAAGCATCCACAAAAACCATAAAATAAACCAAACCGGAGTTGCCATATTTACAATGACTTAAAAGTTTATAGAAAATCATAGTCCACCAAATCTTCTATCATGACAGTACCACGTACTATATGCATGCAAAGTCAATCAGTACAAAGTCCACCTGGAACTGTTTAATTCAAATGCAACCTATGACTGAAACTGTACTCCAAGGATTGGTCAGCATTTCTTCTGTTCCAGGCTATCTTCTCCTTCTTGATTTGGACAAGGAGAGAGTACACACACCATGGGAAGCTTAGATAATGGTCCCTATTCATACCTTCATCGTAGCAACCCCAGTAACTGTGATGGTAAGTAACATAATACCAAGCCGAAGCTTTTGCGTACGCATCATCACCACCACCACCACTGCTATCATTGAACCAGGTGCGCGCCTCTTTCCTAAGGGACCTTACAGCCATAGTAATTGCTTCCGCATCCCGTCTTTTAGTGAATGACTTTGACATTTTCATGATATTCCCACTGAGGATTTCAGCTTCAGTTTTGATCCCATAGTAGTCCATCAGATTTCCCAACCTATAGTCATAATTCCCCTTGTGATAGTAAGCATCATCAACATAGTCCATGAAGCCATCGACTTCCATGTCGGGGTCAAATGACTTTATAGCCACTTCCTTAGTGAAGGATGTAATAGAGCCAGCACTTGATGAAATCCCTTGCACTTCCCTAAAAAGCTTTCCTATTACGTTAGGCGACACGTAGGTGGGTTTGTCAGGCTTCTCCATGAAATCAGGATATTCTTTGCAATAAAGTTCTTGAGGTATAACAGCTGGGACACCGGTTTTTGGAAAGTCAACTGCTATTGAGAAGAGCTGTGAAAGCTTAATACATGGTTCAGCCATTGCTTTCAAAGGTTCCCTATCTGCAAAGACAGTGTGTGCATTGGCAATTATCCCCAGACAGTCATTGACTATGTAATTTGTAAAATACTCCTCAACCTCCTGCAACAAGAAAGCATGTCATGAAAACATGTGATTAGATTTCATGATGCAGACAAAAAAAAGATACTTTATCGATGCCGGTTTGAGTAGATACTTTAAACAACTCAAGATAACGGAATAAAATCTACAAAAAAAACCTTTGCACAAGATTAAAAATAACAATGGGATTGACAAATTTCACAAGGAAAAAGATACACGTGACAACTTAAACGTGATTTTAAATATTAAAGGATTTTGTAATTATCAAAATATTTTATATAAAAGGGCTGAAATTTTGCATAACAAGTGATGCTGGAATCAAAATTCTTAGCATATGTCATGGAATTATGAAGCATGTTGAAAAACAATTGAACATAACATAAGCAGTCTAATTGAATGGGTTAAATAATTAGTGATCTTACTAAGTAAGATTTACAATGTATAATCTCCAATATTTATAGACTGTACATGAATCCTAATTAACGGAAAACAGGGAAAAGGGGAATAAAGATATGTCCTAATAATTATAAAGTAACTCTTGATATTTATGGAAGAAAATACAAAGATATATTCTAGCCTAAAATGGTGTCATGCATTTACAACAAATATAAATAAAGCCACATATATAGACATGACAGGTTGACAATATAAACAAAGCAACACAAGAGAATGTCAAAACAGCTTTAAACTTCAAAGATCATGAATCATAAGACTCAAACAAAGCAAATACAAAGAAACATGAAACAATGTCTACGGATAACATGCATTCATGCTATAAGAAAAATACCTCAATCATTACATCATGATCCAATTCCATATTTGGGGCAGCAGTATAGTCCATTGGTTGTTCTGTCCTACTTGGAATTAAATCAGAGTCCCAACAAACGAAGTAGATGTCTCCATCCAAATCACTTCCTGAACATTCATTTGGATGAGGTCTGATATTGAAAAGTCAAATATTGGTGTCACGAAACAGTTTAAAAGGAAGACTCGACAACAAGAAGAAATAAAAAGCAACATCTCCATTTCTAAGAGAAATAACTTTGGATGGAATTGCAACGTTGTAATGAAAAAAGGAGTCAATAATGCAGAAAATCAAGAATGGATGTATCTTTTGTTAAAAGCAGCAGCAACATAGCATATCATATTTACTAAAGTGAGTTTAGTGCATGTGAAGCATGAAGGCAACTCCCCTTCCATCCAGTGTGATAATAGAAATTTATTGAACAATAAAGGTTGTATCTGCACTGATAAATACGTATATCAGTAAAGGCAGTGTGAAGGACATTTTCTTGTAACACATGACAGCACCTGCTAGGTTTTCTTTTGTTCATTCTCGGTGTACATTCATGAAAACACATGAAATTGGAAAACCTACGTATATTATACCTAGGTAATAATTTTTCAACAAATTTTATTTATTTGAATCTTCAACACAAGGACAATTCATTGGCATCATATTTAATGATAGATAACTCATGATCGCATGACATAATGTCCTGTTGAGTGTTGAAATATTTAAGGAAAATAATTACCTGCTTCCTTTTTTAGGGAAAACAACACAATCTACCATGTGGTGCAAAGCTGGCACATTCATAGCCTTCAAAACACGCACATCACCCGGGTGCAAGCAGGGGTTTTTCGCTACTACTACCTTACCCGTAATAACATAAAGACTCTGATTCCCGAGCCTATTGTTGGAAAATTGAACAAACACTTGACCATATTCAAGGGTTCCAGTTTCATCTAGACATCCCATCATTGCTCTTCCACTTGGAATAAAGATCCTAGTTTTTGTTCGCAATTCCAGCAGTTTTGATGCCCTAAATGTCTGCATCATCATTGAGAGAAATGGTTCAACATTAGGCTTGTAGCCACAAATGAGCATCTCCTTCAGAATATTGGTGATCTCCCCACTAGACATTAAGTCTAAAGCCTCCTGTGCCTTTAATGAATCTGTTAGCATAGTGTCCAGTTGATTAACAGCATCCCTTTGTTTTTTCTCAAAAACATTGTCCCTGACACCAAGAGTGGATAAGAGAGTAATCAACTGCCGATTCAGATAACAAGGCTGAAACTTACTACATGCCAAAACATCCAACTTTGTGTTATCCGAATCGTACTTGTGCATGCTCTTCCTCAGTGATAGCTTTGCACGTGATGTTGGGTCTACAGCAACAACTCCTTTGTATCCGCCATACCGAATCTGAAAGGCTGATGGAGTGGAATTATGACCACATTTTCTAGCCACACTCCTGGCAAATTCATGAGATATTTTCCCAATTCCATCAGAGAAGACATATTCGGTTCTACCATCATTAACCTTCACATCCGGAATAATCTCAACTTCATCCCTGCTGACGCTTAGAGTTTCAGTAGATGAACCAAAAGATTGCCCCAGCCTAGCAGCATACTTAGCCACATTTCTTATCCGGCGAAAATCTCCCATCCATTCCCTTATGTAAGCAGCAGTACATCCAGTTGTTGTAGGAGCAAACATCCAGAGAGAATTTTCCCGAAGCTGACTAGATGAGAATGCTAGAAATTCAAACTTCTTATCACCAATTACTATGCCATTTCTAAGGATGGAAAGAATTCTTTCATATATCTCTGTTTTCTGCCTATCAGTGCGTGAAGATAAATCTGTTGAATAAAGTTTATCCAACTCCTCATCAACAAATGAAACACGTAGAAAGTTATCGATATGTTCACGGAAGTGGCGTAGAACACGATTTGAGACATTAATCTCTGGACCACAAAAGTATACTTTGCAAGGTGTGACCTGAGCCCTGCGAATATATACCAACCCTGTATCCAAGGATATTGTAGGTGACCGAGGAGGCCTCTTTGAGCTAAGGTACGTTATGTACTGTTCAGTCAGCCACTTTGTGGGTTCATAACAAAAATCCTTTGAATGGTACAATTTTTCTAAAGCATATTCAATAAACTGAAGGTCCATTCTACATGGATCAACCAAATGATAGAAGTCATTATCAAGTGAAGGACCTGCAAGACACCCATGTTGAACCAATGAATTAACTTTAAACAAGATATCATATGGTATTTCAATGCCTTGAGGAGGAGCAACAATGGGGACAAGCCTAAGATTGAGAGAAAAAGGAAGTCCTGTCTCTACAGTGCATCGCCTCGCACTTTCTTCATAATAAGCAAAGTTTTCCCTGAAATTTGGAACACATTGGCCATCAGGAAGCTCCAGACACAAAGCAGAAGACTGCCCGATACGACTGAAAGGAGTAAAATCAACTGCTCTGATCCATTGCTCATCAGGGGTATCCATGCAATAGTTCATTGAAGGATCTTCATATACATTTCCTGAAGTAGGATTGTTAAGCTTGTAAATCCGAGGAGCGCCAAGTAACTAACAATTAAAGAGCATAGACAAAAGTGTCAGATAAGAGTCCACAATTGAAGATGAAAAAGTTGGCTTTCAGTAATACCAGAGCCATTAAATAATAGGCTTAACAGCATTTTTGGTCCCTCACTTATCACGATTTGACAGTTCTTGTCCCTCAAGAAATTTATTAGCTTACAACGTCCCTCACGTATACTAACTGTTGCAGTTTTGGTTTTTTGTCAACTTTCATCCAATATTTAATGGTTTTTAATTAAAAAATCAATTAAAAATAAGGTTTGAAGAACAATTTTATGTTTTCTAATTAACAATTTTATGGTTTATAGTTTCTTAAAAACCATCAAAAAAATGGATGGAAGTTGACAAAAAACTAAAACTGCAACAATTAGTAAACGTGAGGGACATTGTAGGCTAATAAATTCCATGAGGGACTAGAACTGCCAAACCGTGATAAGTGAGGGACCAAAGGTGCTATTAAGCCTAAATGATAAATTACCTAAAGAGGTTTATCTCCTATATATAATAACTCACTCAGCACACAAAAAAAATTACATCCATTGATTTGGAAGAAAAAGATACGGAATGACTTGAATTAGGAAAACTTGCTCGATATGAAAGGCAACAAAAACTTATGACCATAGGTTTTCAACATCAGAGTGAGATCATCAAAGTTATAAATTAAATATAATAAGACAATAAATTTCTTGAAGACAATGTAAAAGACAAAAGGCAGGAAAAGATTGCCAGGTAGAAGCATGGCACTGTTAGCATATTAAGAGGAATCATAGTCAAGGGTGAATGAGAATTCGGGTATAGCCTAACTCCACCCCAAAAGCTAGCTTAGGAGTGAGGGTTGCTCTACCCTTTATAAGGACTATTTTGGTCCTATATCTGGTCAATGTGGGGACTTCTCAACAGGGTAACAGCAGTCAATTAAGAGAATAACAAAGGCTGTTCAATAGACAATAATCAATAGGGAGCAAGAAAAGTTAGTAATATAGGATAGTTCAGGTCTCTTCTCATGCCTGGTTGGGAGTTCATTTTCATCGCAATTCTTGCCTTTCTTTCATTCAGAGAAGGAGATAAGGAATTTCTTCAATAAAATTTAATTTTTTAGATACGATCCAATCTTATCAGGCACAAAAACCTATAGTTTTTTACCTGTCAAAATATAGGGTAAATCTGGTTTTCAGGATGTGAATTACCAGTTCACTGCAAAGAACAGTCATATATGTCAAACTTTGATTTTAATTGCAAAACTATTTCTGACCATATTTAGAATGAAACATCTGAATTTACCTTCAACTCCAAACCAAAAAATATTATTACTTTGTATTAATACTCCCAAACCAATACTGTTCAATCAAAAATCAATTTTATTACAAAAGATAAAACTAATCAAGGCAATGGGACCGGAAGAAAAACACGTCTAAACTACAAAGTATAAAATCTTGGTTCCTGACAAAGATAAATGACTGCTGAAAAAGCACTCGAAAACCAGATATATCATGACCAATAAAAAAAACCATTATGCAGAACATACACGTACATCAGACATATAAATGAAACACCTAATTGTCACAAGCATTTCAGGAAAATAAATTGTCAACAATGGAAAAGCAAGGTCCATACCATACAAGGGATTTTAATTATTATGTAATGTCATGTAGTTTACTAAGGAAGAATATGCCACAAAACATTTATAGAGAACTTAAATTCAACAACCTGAATCAGGAGATGCTTTGCAATTCCACCCCGTGGTTGATGCAGCTCTAACTTCCAAATGTTTTCATATGAAAGCTCAAGTTTGTATCTGACATTGTTATCGGACAGAATGAAATGCCACTTTCTCATTCCAGACCCAAAATTTACCTCAACATTCACTGTATTCCATAAAGCTGAGAATCTTCCTTTTGATATTTGACAGCCAAAAGACAGTTTCACATTATTCAAACTATGCAAAAAGGTTCTTGGCTTTGGCACAATATCTCTTTCCATTTCGCGAACTTTTAGATAGGAGTTCCCATACCATAAACTGTTAGCTCTGGACATCATGTCTGCAGAAGACTCCACAGAGGTGAATTGAATAATAGCAAATGCTCTTGGAACACGCCCTTTTCCATGTCTTACCTTAATAGCATACACAGTGCCTTTACCAGTATAATTCTCTACAAATGTCCTTACACTTGACACAGTTACATGACAAGGGAAACCATACAACTCGATTGTTTTACGCATCCTTGTTGCTAACTCTTGTGGCTTTCCTGGATAGGATTGGAGAAGAAAATATTAAAAAGAAATATAAATCAAGTTAAAATAGGCTCTAGTTCTACTGTTATACAGCCAAAGAAATGTAAAGATTTCAAATAAAATTTACAAATTAACATAACTCAAGTCAGCAAAACTCTTCATTTATGTTATCAAACAGATTTATAGTGCCACAAAATTAACAATCTTCCTTGAAGCCTCTTGAAAATGCAAATATCCCTATACAGCACAAAATAATAATTGCAACATTTATAAGCAGATTAGCAAAAGCTATATAGGAAAAATGGAATCTACATAGATGATAATATATGTATACTGTATCCTATATGTTTTTTTAACGAATGTACCTATTCCCTAATAGCATTTGAACTTTCCCCTGAATTTTAAGCTTACATATGCATAGGGTTCATATAGTCAAACTGCATTCAGCAAAAACTTACAAGCACATTCATATAATATAACTATCCAATTAATAAAAATGTATGAGATAAAAAAGGTTAAAATTAATCTAATTTTTTTAACAAGTTATATAGGATCCATGGCACTTCAGAAAACCTACTACATTCAGTCTTTTGGACAAAACAGATTGAAAAAGAACATAGAAAACCAGTCAAACTTTGGGTGCACAATAGAGACTGATCAATTTGCAATACAAATTTAATAAATAAACTGGTCCAAGAATTTTGATATGTGGGTTACGACTGATCCAACACTTTTCCATTTTTACCCTTATTCCAAAACTCACCCCTAAAACCTCTTTTCGGAAAATAATAAAATTCAAAAATATAATCACAAGACCAAGAAAAAAAAAAAAAACCCTATTCAAGGAAACCACAAACATAGAAAAACCCGGAACCGTTACTTTTTGTTGAAGTTTAATCATCGACAACCAATTTGAAATGCAACAGATATAACAAAATGCAAACTTGACAAAAAAAATGCAGCATCATAACAGAAAAGCATCAACCACAGAAGATCATCACAAACAGTAAGAACAAACTGCTGTACATGAAAAGCTTTGGGAAATCGAGAGAAAGAGAGTGTTGATGAGAAATTGAGCATTAGCAAGTGATCACTTGTGTTAGTTGTGTATCATCGTGAGAAATTGAACAAAAAAACAGAGAGAAAAGCAAGGACGTCAATACCAAGTCAACAAGCAAGAGTACACTCCCGTTGTCATGTACAGTAGTGCTGCTTCCTTTTTCCAAAACTGACTAGATTAGTGCGTGGAATGGAAAAGTTTCGATTTCTTAATATATAAGAAACTTAATATATAAGAAACGAGTAATGATATATACAAACCTCATTTTTAAAACACTTCATTTCCACCTCTTTTTATTTCTATCTCTCTCCTCTTATCATTTATCACATCTAATATTTTCTCTCTCTTACTTTTTCTTTTCTTCCTATCTCTCTCTTCATTCCACCTCTCTCCCCCTCACCCTCAAAGAGAGTGTGAAGATAACATCTATCTATAATCTATAATCTATAATCTATCTATATATCTATAATCTATAATCTATCTATCTATAATCTATCTATCTATCTATCTATATCTATAATCTATATAAAAGCAAAGTTTTTGCAGCCTTGAGGGCAATTTAGTAACTCAGTTATTCATTGCACATGAGTGATAATTTAAGCATGGGTAATTAAGTAAATTTGATATAATTAATCATGATGAAATCTTGGCCATTGGATGCTCTCAATTTGGCCTTTTGTATCCTTATGTGCCGTTTTAGACGTTTGGAGTTTCATCTTCATGGTGCATTAAGTTTTGGGCTTTTGGCCTTCTGGATTCTTTCAAATAAGTGTTTTCATCTTTAGATGAGAGGTAGCCGTGATTTATATCAATCTCCCACACATACACACCTTGAAATTCAGATGGTGAGTGAAGGCAAGATTTTTCCCATTCTTGGGTTTCTGAATCCCCGGGTTCATCACGTTCATAGCATCTTTTCTGAACCAAGAAGAGGATGATTACGAGGAAGCTGAAAAAGGTACCTTTTCTGATTTTTCTGGGTTTTTCTAACCCTGTTTTCCTTTTAACCATTTTTCTTCTTTGATTCCTTTCATCGTTCTGCCTTTGCTACCCCTGTTATAGTAAGAAACTAACTTATCTTTGTGCTGAATTTTGACTCAATGTTTTCTATTTCCTATTTGCATCCCGATAGCCCCAATTTCATGCCTTATTGAGGTTCTTCCTACAACCAGTCCTGAATGATAAGGGATTTCATGGATGGATTTGTAGGATTGCTAAGGTTTTCACGAGGTGAGAGACACTAAGTTCCTTACTGAAACAACTTTTTTCTTCACTTTTGTTGATATAAACATCAAATAAGGGGCAGACATGCGGAAGCATTGATTTGATTTTTAACTTTTTATGAATCAGGAAGTCTGTGTAATCAAGGTGAACAATCATTCTATGTAAATGGAGAAGTGATCAGTGTCATGTGGCTTCATGGTGATCCTGATATAAGCAAAAGTTGCATCACGAACATGTTTGTTGAGGTATCTACTACACTGCTTTGATTTGAACTTTTGGTCATTATTGTTTCTGGAAGAGAATAAAAGAAATATTTAAAAAAATGTGGGAATATTTTGTCCCATGAAGCTGCCCTGTCTGATGATGGAAGAGCAAAGGATACAACTTTGTTCAATTTGAATGAAAGGAATGCACAAATGATGTAGTGGGCTCTCCACCTTTTGGTTTTTTATTCTGTTGGTTGAATAGTTGTCTTTCTCATTCATTAATTACTATGAAAATCAATACATGAAGACAAGTAACAACTTTGAGAGGGTACTACACTTTTTCTAAATCCTTTCTTACCTTGGAATTCTTATTTAATAAGAAACGGAAGCTTCACAATCCCAAATTCATTATTATTATTATTTTATTATTGTAGTCAATAGTCACCACTGTTTTTTTCCAATAAATTTACACAGAAAGTGTAAACGTCCAATCCAATTCATTCAAATTCACAATTATATAGTACCATTTTATTTTGATATCCAATTAAAATGTATAGATTGAGTAGGCCCTCCATGTAACAAAATAAAGATTATAAAAACTTATTTATTCGTAGAGTTATCAATTATTTTTAGAATTTTGGCTTAATAGCATTTTTGATCCCTTATTTATTACGATCTGACAGTTTTGGTTTCTCAAGGAATTTATTAGTCTATAACGTCCCTCACATTGACTAACTGTTGCAGTTTTAATTTTTGGCAAACTTTCGGTGCCCACTAGGGTGGTCACTTTTATTTTTGGTCCATAGATGGACCAGACTTAATCACCATTAGATTTAAGTATTTTGGAATATACTTTAATTGAACGGTCATGATTAGATGGATGCTAAAAGGGTAAAATTGTAGATGATCAACCCTAACCCTAAGGTCCCCTTTTCTTCTCCTTGCTTCTGGAAACTATTGATGGCTAACATATCCCTATCCACTCTCCTTCATCAACTCGTAAAGACAGCGGCGCTGCGAACCTAGAGGTGGTGGTGGCAGCGCGACTTCAGGGAGGAGGTAGAGGTGCTTCGGTTTCAGATCTGAGATGAGGAGATGGAGGGTGGTTCGCATTTTAAGGAGAACGGTTCGGTGGTGGTCGGTTGACACGATTGCGAGGGTGAAGGGAAGAGAAGGCTCGGTGGTGGTTGATTTGGAAGCTGTGGTGGTGTGATTTGGACAGAGAAGAAGAGGGAGGAGGTGACGACGCCGGAAACGAGAATAAGAGGTGGTGGCAGCACGGATCTGGAAAAGGGGAATATGGAGATGATGGCGCAGTTATGACCGTTTTGAGTTCGAAGCTTCTGGGCTGCGATTTGTGTGAGACCCAAGTTTTTAAGCTTAGAATAAATTAATGAAATTTCTATTCACGATTAGGTTCGATGTATCGTGAAGGGAAACCTGAACAAGTGTTTACCGAATGGAATAAATTATGAAGGATAAAGTTCAGGAAAAGACTAAGAATAGTATTAAAATCGATATAAGTTATAACGCGAGTCTTATTCGCTTACGCTTAGGGCAAGAGCGTTAGTAAACGATTAATTTACTTTTAAAGCACTATAGGAACTAATTCCAAAAATATTCAGAGGAATGTTAGAACTTCTCTTAATCCTTTCCATGACAAGCGTTTCGATACGAAACCCTGGAATGTACGAACGTCCGAATCTAATTCTCGGAAGTTTGCCGAAATTGAATCTTTGATAGCTCAAGAACCTTAAAATAAACTGTCGATTGAGACTTTTTCTATTCGGGGCTTCAAACGAAGATTCCACACTCGTAAACCCATTTATTTTGATGTTTCTAATCTTTCCTCAGAAAGGAGTTTTCTCATCCGACATCAACATCAACTGCAAAAAATAGTTTTTCGGGTAAAATAGATTTACACCGACTTTGGATCGTTTGCCTTAATTCTGAGAAACCTGTTTCCAGTTTTGGAATTCTGTCGCCAGAATCTATCTTAGAATTCACAGAGGAACGCGCAGGAAAAATCGGAATCGCGAAATTTTCATTTTCTCGCGTTTTCCATCTTCTATAAACTAGGATAGTTGCCCGTTTCCGTGCGATGCAAGGACGAGCGATTTTACAATTTAATACAATTAATTCTTTAATTTATTAAGATAAACAAATTAATGGGTGTGATGGAAATAGGTGTTGGAGATGGAGGTCCAGGGTTCGAACCCTGATGATGAGCATTTGTAATTACTAACCCCTAACATTTGCCTATAAAAAAAGAAAACAAATTAATTTATATACTAATAATTTGTAATTTTTTCAACTATATATATAGTTTAAATGACCATTAAAAAAATTTGGGTTAAATAATCCATATCCTAGGTGGACCAATCACATTTAAGATAAGTGAAATATCATTTTTATATTTTATTTATTTATAATTTTATTGGTTCATTGAGATGCACGAAGATTCAATTTAACTATCTATTTTTTTTTATAAATTATTAACTTAAGCTTTTTTTTTTCCTTTAAAAAAAATTAAATAAATAATTTACAAAAAAGATGTGAAGACAGCAGTATTCATCTTTTATTTGTAAGAAGAAAATGATAACACGTTGATGAAGAGATATTATATTGAATTTTTAATGTTCTATAATGTTCAACGCCACTTTAATAAAGTAGCTGGTTATTTAGCAGTTGCAGCCCACAATTGTGACATCGGTCTTGATATATATTGCTTTGACATTGGTCATCATATACAACAGTTTTCTCCTCATTCGTCCACGTCAAAAGCCTTCTTACACTCCTTCATAATCACATATTGGATATAACTTTTCCAAAAAAGTAGTAAAATAAATATAGATAAAAATAGTGAAATAAATATTGAAAAATAAGAAATTCAACATGTAATAGTATGTTCCAATAGATGGGTACCAGACTTCAATTCTATCAATTCACAGGGCTGGAACCCATCAGTTCTCTGAGAAAGTATGTATCTGAATCTTTAGTAGAGCTATATGAACTCCAAAACATAATTAATTAGAAGCATCTTCTTGATATCCTCCTCGATCTCCCTTGATCATGTGCTTCAAGAAGTGCCCTTCCAGCATTGGAGGTCTCCATGGCAGCACCGAGACCTTAGCAAATTCACCTATAAATTCATTACCGTGCTTCTCGTCCGATCCCCATATATTCACTTATTCATTCTACACACGAGATATAGGCATAAATTACTATGGAGGAAAACTAAACAAATTCAAAAGGTTTATAGTAGTGGAAACATGATGAGATAATATATAGTAAAGATTCGAAGATAAAATTACATGAGCAAGTGTCAATATCTTATACCTGAAGCAGCAAGAAATATCCTACAAATTCAAGCACCAAAATTGGTCATATAAAGAAAATTAACTCAACAATTATCTGTAATGAAACCAAAATAGAAACAAAAACAGAAAGGAACGCAAAAGGAGATGCAGTGAGCCAACAAATAATAATTCACAAACTAAACAAAAACCAAATTTAGAATTAATATGAGAAGCAACTAACATAGGCACATGAGCATAACAAAAAGAATACAAATGACAAAAGAAGCAGGGTCATGGAAACCTCAATAACAACACTGACATATAGCTAGCTCATTAGGGGAAAATAGTAGTCAACAATAAGAAACAAATATGACTCTTTCCTTAATGGTAGAGAAAGCTTCAATTTAGGTTGCTGAATGCTTGAAGCAGGTGTGCCCAAATTCAAACTTGACCACTCAAGTTGGAGTGCAAGACAGTTGTCATATTCAATATCTTGAGAAAAATCTTTGGAAAAAGTTCTACTTCTAGCAATGCCAACAACAATAAAATCCTTTGGGAAAGAAAAGGATGCGGTTATGGCTCCAGTTAAAATATCAAAAAGGACATAGAAGAAGTGAAAGTGTAAAACCTTTATCAAAAAACAATACTTCCAAGGTGTTAGTCAAAGTTAGCACATGATCAAGCACAACCATACATATCAGAGCCAAAAGAATAAAGGTAAAAGACATAAAAAAGGGGAAAAACCTTCATAATGATTAAGCAAGTAGGTGTAATTTTTTTTTTTAAGGAAATCATGAAGCGCATGGTATATGTAGGGTCGAGCCGCTAGCTTCGAGGTGAGGCGCCCTAACCAATCCACATGCTAGTAAAACACCAAGTCCAAGTCTCGAGGATGAAGTGTGTCTTCCATTCACATTCTCTGCAGCGTCTTCCTTGGAACGTGTCGCTCTTGCTAATCCTCAGTTAGGCCCCTTAATAGGAGGCACGCTGCGACCTGGAACCCTTCCAAGTCAGGATGCCCAACACTAGCTAGTGGACCCAAAGTCCTGACCAGTCCACCTAGGGTTAGGTTTTAGGAGTGAAAATGTGTATTGAAATGTGAAGGTTGTTAGTGAAAGTGTGGAACGCGACTAGACTTTGATAGTATGGTCGGGTCTCAAGTCGGTTCAAATTTTGATCTCCCTAACCCGAGACTTGAACCAAACACCTCGAGTTGCCTAGCTTCAAATCCAAATTGTTTTGCGAGCTCGAACCAATCTGTATTTCTGGGTTAGGTTCGAATCGGGTTGATCTGACCTATGTGCACCCCTAGTATTTATTATGAAATTGTTCACTCATCTTTATTTCGTTCCAATTTTATGAGTCTGTCCACCCCAATGTTTATAGGTCAATTATTGATCTCATTATTTTAGATTTTCAAGTTCACACTATATAATTGTATTACACATGATTTATAATCATGTTCTATATATTAGGCGAGAGAGTTAGGAAGAGAGGTGCATATCCATAGGGTTTTCAAAGGTACATTAAGAAGAAAGATCAGACTTGGGTTGACAAGAGGTAAGAAGTCTTTAAACATTTATTTGGTTACTTGTAACATGTAACATTAAATTATTGTCTATAGACTAAATTTGAGGAGAAAATGAATTTTCTCACATACTTCCCATTGCGAGGAGAAAATTCACCATGTGCTCCACCGTTCACCCCATCACACCACTTACATTCCAAAAGCACATGGAATGTAAAATGCATGTGAACTGGCCCCCACTCTGCATGGAATCAATAATTAAATTAGGACCTACACATAAATTATTGAATTTAGAATAGTTATTTCAAAAGCACATGGAATGTAAAATGCATATCAATGTGTCTTTAGATAGAAAACATAATTGGGGCATTATACTGTGAGCTATAAAAATATTTAGGTGCAAGAGCGTTAGTAAACGATTAATTTACTTTTAAAGCACTATAGGAACTAATTCCAAAAATATTCAGAGGAATATTAGAACTTCTCTTAATCCTTTCCATGACAAGCGTTTCGATACGAAACCCTGGAATGTACGAATGTCCGAATCTAATTCTCGGAAGTTTGCCGAAACTGAATCTCTGATAGCTCAAGAACCTTAAAATAAACTGTCGATTGAGACTTTTTCTATTCGGGGCTTCAAACGAAGATTCCACACTCGTAGATGTTTCTAATCTTTCTTCAGAAAGAAGTTTTCTCATCCGACATCAACTGCAAAAAATAGTTTTTCGGGTAAAATAGATTTACACCGACTTTGGATCGTTTGCCTTAATTCTGAGAAACCTGTTTCCAGTTTTGGAATTCTGTCGCCAGAATCTATCTTAGAATTCACAGAGGAACGCTCAGGAAAAATCGGAATCGCGAAATTTTCATTTTCTCGCGTTTTCCATCTTCTATAAACTAGGATAGTTGCCCGTTTCCGTGCGATGCACGGACGAGCGATTTTACAATTTAATACAATTAATTCTTTAATTTATTAAGATAAACAAATTAATGGGTGTGATAGAAATAGGTGTTGGAGATGGAGGTCCAGGGTTCGAACCCTGATGATGAGCATTTGTAATTACTAACCACTAACATTTTCCTATAAAAAAAATAAACAAATTAATTTATATACTAATAATTTGTAATTTTTTCAACTATATATATAGTTTAAATGACCATTAAAAAAATTTGGGTTAAATAATCCATATCCTAGGTGGACCAATCACATTTAAGATAAGTGAAATATCATTTTTATATTTTATTTATTTATAATTTTATTGGTTCATTGAGATGCACGAAGATTCAATTTAACTATCTATTTTTTTTTTATAAATTATTAACTTAAGCTTTTTTTCCTTTAAAAAAATTAAATAAATAATTTACAAAAAAGATGTGAAGACAGCAGTATTCATCTTTTATTTGTAAGAAGAAAATGATAACACGTTGATGAAGAGATATTATATTGAATTTTTAATGTTCCATAATGTTCAACGCCACTTTAATAAAGTAGCTGGTTATTTAGCAGTTGCAACCCACAATTGTGACTTCGGTCTTGATATGTTGCTTCGACATTGGTCATCATATACAACAGTTTTCTCCTCATTCGTCCACGTCAAAAGCCTTCTTACACTCCTTCATAATCACATATTGGATATAACTTTTCCAAAAAAAGTAGTAAAATAGATTGTTAGAGATAACTAGGAGTAATATCCTACGGGATATTCCTTTATTTAATTATTGATTTACTTTGTAATATGCCTCAGAATATTCTTAGCATATTCTGTCATTTTATTATTATAAATAATATTGTCTACCTCACACACAACTTGTGGTGAGAGTATCCAATCTTACATGGTATCAGGTTTAGGTTGAAACCCTAGCCTCCAAACTCTCTCTGTGCCGCCACCTCCCACAGTCTTCTTTCTCTTTTTATTTTCCTACAATCCTTTTCCGCGCCGCTGACGTCATCCTCTACCAGCTTTCCGCGCCGCTGAAGTCATCCTCAACCTTGGTCATCCGCGCCGCCAGACAACCTTGTCTCCAAGCCGGTTTTGGGATTCCGTGTGCCAGATTCCTTGTGCTCCGTGCTGTCCCCTTTGTGCACTCGCGCCTGCTGCTGTCTGCTTCCTTGTCTCCCGCCGCCAGACACCTTGTTTCCCACGCCGACAGCTTCCTTGGTCATCCGCGTGCCAGCCAGCTTGGTGTCTTGTCCAGCCGCCAACTTCACACACACGTGCGCCGCTAGACACGTGCCCAGTCAACCTGTCTCCTGCTGCACTCCATCATCCCTCGTGTTCAACGCCGGTTGCTTTTTCACTTCAATTTTTTTTGCTGTTTGACCGAACTGATTTTTTTTTCCCTTTCCCAGTGGTTCACAGCAGTTTAATTTTACCTTTTGGGGCACTTGATTTTTTATTTTCCACATGGCTTCTGATGCTACTCCTCCGACTTTCTCCATGAATACTTTGGTGCATATGCTTACGGTGAAACTTAAACCAGATAATTTTCTCCTCTGGCGTAAACAAGTTACTGCTCTTCTTCAGAATCAGAACTTGTATGATATTGTTGATCCTACCGTTGATCCTCCGTCAGAATTTACTCAATAGACCTTTGCACAAACTGTTACTCAACCAGTACGTAATGGTGTTCCCTCTCCAAATCCTCTTTATGCTGAGTGGCAGGCTCGAGATCGTAATGTCAACAGTCTGCTTCTATCCTCCCTCACCGAGGAGGCCTTATCTGAGACTCTCAGCGCCACCACTGCTCGTGATGTTTGGGTTGCTTTACACTCTGCTTATGCCTCTCGCAGCAAGGCACGTGAACTACGTCTCCGTGATGAACTTCAACTCATGCGTCGTGGTTCTCTCTCAGTTTCTGAGTACGGGCGGAAATTTCGCACTATCTGTGATCAGCTGGCTGCTATTGGTGCACCTGTGCCTAATGATGATAAAGTTCACTGGTTCCTTCGTGGTCTTGGCCCCTCATATGCAAATTTTTCCACGGGTCAGCTTGATCAGGTACCCCTACCTTTCTTTACTGACATTCTTTGTAAGGTCGAGAGCCATGCTATTTTTCAGGCTTCTCTTGAAGAATCAGTGACCCCTCCGCCTGCTGCCTTCCATGCGAGCAATCAGCCCCGCTCTTCTGGTACTCAGACTTCCACTAATGGCAACCGTGGAAATTCCGGAGGTGGTTCTCGTGGTGGCCATCGTGGAAACTCTAATGGTGGATCTCGCCAGCGTCGCAATAATGGTGGCTCTGGTCGTCGTGGCTCTTACACACCTCGCTGTCAAATTTGTCGTGAGCAGGGTCACTATGCTGATAAGTGTCCGGTTCGCTGGGATCGTTCTTCTGAGTCTGCAAATTTGGCCCAATCATTTGCTGCGGGTTGTTCATTGGACAACTCAAACCGTTCTGACTGGTACATGGATACAGGTGCCACTTCTCATATGACTCCTTCTCTATCTCAGCTGACAGACTCTCAGGACTACTCTGGTAATGATCGTGTTCTTGTTGGTAATGGGGCTGGTTTACATATTACTCATATTGGTTCTCGTTCTGTTTCACATTCTGTTCCTTTATTTAATGTTTTGGTTGTGCCTCAATTAACTAAAAATCTTGTCTCTGTTAGCAAATTGACTCGTAACCATAATGCTAAAGCTATTTTTCTGGATGATTCTTTTGTTATTCAGAACCGACAGACAGGCGCCGTTCTGGGAAGGGGCCGATGTGATAACGGACTTTATGTGCTTGACCAAGGATCGCAGGCGCTGCTTACTACCAGTTCTCCATTACTTCGTGCCTCCTTTGAATTGTGGCACTCACGATTAGGACATGTTAATTTTGAAACTATTCAACAGTTGCATAAACTTGGTTGTTTCAATGTTTCTTCTATTTTGCCTAAGCCTATCTGTTGCACTTCTTGTCAGATGGCTAAAAGTAAACGTCTAGTCTTTTATGATAATAATAAAAGAGCTTCTGCAGTTTTAGACCTTATCCATTGTGATTTGTGGGGACCATCTCCTGTTGCTTCTGCTGATGATTTTTCATACTTTGTTATTTTTGTGGATGATTTTTCCCGGTTTACTTGGTTTTATCCATTAAAGCGCAAGTCTGATTTTTATGACGTTCTTGTTCGCTTCAAAGCGTTTGTGGAAAATCAATTCTCCCGGTCGATCAAAGTTTTTCAAAGTGATAATGGCACCGAGTTCACTAATAACAAAGTCCAGACTTTATTTGCTTCCTCTGGTGTGCTTCATCGTTTTTCATGCCCTCATACTCAGGCACAAAATGGACGAGTTGAAAGGAAACACAGACATGTTCTTGAGCTTGGTCTTGCTATGTTGTATCACTCACATGTCCATACTAGCTATTGGGTTGATGCTTTCAGTACTGCGGTCTATATTATTAACCGTGTCCCTTCTAAGGTGCTCTCTAATCAGATTCCATTTCAGCTTCTGTTCCATGTTGCGCCTACGTATGCTAATTTTCATCCTTTTGGATGTCGGGTGTTCCCGTGCTTGCGTCCTTACATGAAAAATAAATTTAGCCCTCGGAGTACTCCTTGCATATTTTTGGGATATAGCAGTCACCACAAGGGATTTAAGTGCTTCGATCCGGCTCTTTCTCGGACTTATGTGTCCCGTCATGCTCAATTTGATGAATTTTGCTTCCCTTTTGCAGGTTCTCACTCTTCACCTAATGACTTGGTGGTCTCTACATTTTATGAACCGGCTGCCGGTTCTCCTCCATCTCCACCATCCGTTCTTCCTGTTGTTCCGGAGAATTCACCGCCTACAGGTTCTCTGTCTTGTCCCTCTTGTGCTGACTCAGATGCCCTACCTGCTCTGCCGGTTCCTCTTGACGATGCACCACCTTCGCCGGCTCCTACTTCCCCAGCACAGCCGGCCACCCCTCCTGTTGGGCCTCAGGCTCAGGCTGCTTCACCACCTGCTACTCCTCCTGCTGTGGCTCAGGCTCCACTTGCTCCTATTGTTGCTCGTCCGCAGACTCGCTCTCAGAATAGTATTTTTAAGCCGAATCTGCGATATGCCTTGGTTCATGCTCAGCCTACTGGTCTTCTCACTGCTTTGCATACTGTTACTGAGCCTAAGGGATTCAAATCTGCTATGAAGCATCCTCAGTGGTTGGCAGCAATGGAGGATGAACTTTCTGCCCTTCATAAGAATTGTACTTGGACTTTGGTTCCTCGTCCTTCTACTACCAATGTTGTTGGAAGTAAATGGGTTTTTCGCACAAAATTCCATAGTGACGGCACTGTTGAGCGCTTAAAAGCGCGTTTGGTGGCTCAGGGTTTCACACAGATTCCAGGGTTTGATTACTCACTTACTTTCAGTCCTGTTGTCAAAACTACTACTGTACGCCTTATTTTATCTCTTGCTGTGCTTAATGATTGGCAGCTTCATCAGTTGGATGTCAAAAATGCTTTCCTTCATGGTCATCTCACTGAGACTATTTATATGGAGCAGCCTCCTGGATTTGTTGATCCTCGTTTCCCGACTCATGTGTGTCGCTTGAACAAGGTCCTCTACGGCCTCAAACAGGCGCCTCGTGCTTGGTTTCAGCGCTTGAGCTCTTTTCTCCTGCGTTATGGTTTTTCGTGTAGTCGGGCTGATCCATCCTTATTCTTTTTCTACAAAGGACATATTACTCTTTATCTTCTTGTGTATGTGGATGACATCATCCTTACTGGTAGTGATTCGTCCCTTCTGACTCAGTTTATTGCTCGCCTTAATGCTGAGTTCGCCATTAAATATCTGGGTCAGCTTGGCTACTTCCTTGGCCTTGAGATCACTTACACTGCTGATGGTTTGTTCTTGGGACAGGCCAAATATGCCCATGATTTGCTTTCTCGTGCTATGATGCTTGAGGTCAGTCATGTTTCTACGCCCTTGGCTGTTGGTTCTCATCTTGTCGGTTCTGGTGAGGCTTACTCCGATCCTACGCATTATCGCTCTCTCGTTGGGGCCTTGCAGTATTTGACTATTACTTGCCCTGACTTGTCATATGCTGTTAACACTGTTAGTCAGTTCCTTCAGGCTCCGACTATGGATCATTTTCAGGCTGTCAAACGCATTCTTTGTTATGTCTGTGGCACGCAACATTTTGGTCTTACGTTTTGTCGTACCTCTTCCCCAGCTGTTCTTGGTTATAGTGATGCTGATTGGGCTCGCTGCACGGACACTCGTCGCTCTACTTACGGCTATGCTATTTTTCTTGGTGATAATCTTTTGTCTTGGAGTGCCAAGAAACAACCCACTGTTGCTCGCTCTAGTTGTGAATCTGAGTACCGAGCTATGGCTAATACTGCTTCTGAGCTGGTTTGGTTGCTTAATCTTCTTCATGAGCTTCGTGTTCGGTTATCCGCGACTCCTCTTCTTCTTAGTGACAACCAGAGTGCTTTATTTATGGCTCAAAATCCCGTTGCGCATAAGCATGCCAAACACATTGACTTGGATTGTCATTTCATTCGTGAGCTGGTTTCCTCTAGTCGATTAGCTGTTCGTCATGTGCCCACTTCTCTCCAACTTGCTGATATTTTCACTAAGGCGTTGCCTCGTCCATTGTTTGACCTTTTTAGATCCAAGCTTCGGGTTGGTCTTAATCCAACGCTAAGCTTGACGGGGGGTGTTAGAGATAACTAGGAGTAATATCCTATGGGATATTCATTTATTTAATTATTGATTTACTTTGTAATATGCCTCAGAATATTCTTAGCATATTCTGTCATTTTATTATTATAAATAATATTGTCTACCTCACACACAACTTGTGGTGAGAGTATCCAATCTTACATAGATATAGATAAAAATAATGAAATAAATATTGAAAAATAAGAAATTCAACATGTAATAGTATGTTCCAATAGATGGGTACCAGACTTCAATTCTATCAATTCACAGGGCTGGAACCCATCAGTTCTCTGAGAAAGTATGTATTTGAATCTTTAGTAGAGCTATATGAACTCCAAAACATAATTAATCAGAAGCATCTTCTTGATATCCTCCTCGGTCTCCCTCTCCAATCACTTCATAGTTACCTTGATCATGTGCTTCAAGAAGTGCCCTTCCAGCATTGGAGGTCTCCATGGCAGCACCGAGACCTTAGCAAACCACCTATAAATTCATTACCGTGCTTCTCGTCCGATCCCCATATATTCACTTATTCATTCTACACACGAGATATAGGCATAAATTACTATGGAGGAAAACTAAACAAATTCAAAAGGTTTATAGTAGTGGAAACATGATGAGATAATATATAGTAAAGATTCGAAGATAAAATTACATGAGCAAGTGTCAATATCTTATACCTGAAGCAGCAAGAAATATCCTACAAATTCAAGCACCAAAATTGGTCATATAAAGAAAATTAACTCAACAATTATCTGTAATGAAACCAAAATAGAAACAAAAACATAAAGGAACGCAAAAGGAGATGCAGTGAGCCAACAAATAATAATTCACAAACTAAACAAAAACCAAATTTAGAATTAATATGAGAAGCAACTAACATAGGCACATGAGCATAACAAAAAGAATACACATGACAGAAGAAGCAGGGTCATGGAAACCTCAATAACAACACTGACATATAGCTAGCTCATTAGGGAAAAATAGTAGTCAACAATAAGAAACAAATATTACTCTTTCCTTAATGGTAGAGAAAGCTTCAATTTAGTTGGCTGAATGCTTGAAGCAGGTGTGCCCAAATTCAAACTTGACCACTCAAGTTGGAGTGCAAGACAGTTGTCATATTCAATATCTTGAGGAAAATCTTTGGAAAAAGTTCTACTTCTAGCAATATCAACAACAATAAACTCCTTTGGGAAAGAAAAGGATGCGGTTATGGCTCCAGTTAAAATATCAAAAAGGACATAGAAGAAGTGAAAGTGTAAAACCTTTATCAAAAAACAATACTTCCAAGGTGTTAGTCAAAGTTAGCACAAGATCAAGCACAACCATACATATCAGAGCCAAAAGAATAAAGGTAAAAGACATAAAAAAAGGGAAAAACCTTCATAATGATTAAGCAAGTAGGTGTCATTTTTTTTTAAGGAAATCATGAAGCGCATGGTATATGTGGTGATGCCATGATCATTTACCCAACATAACCATAATCCCAATAAGCACCATCTAGAGCCATCTAGAGCCAAAAGTTAGCTTCCAATGAAAGAAACACTTAAGGACATAGAGATTTGGTATTTTACCACTTGAAGAAAAATCATTCTAAAATTGTGCTGGTGTCCACACAACTTTTAACCCGCACCTAATATAACTCCACCCACCACTTAAAGCGGTGTCATCATCAGAAGTTATCTTAGAAGAAGCTCATAAAGAATACATGATTAACACATAATGGTATGAACATTAAACAAATCAAGTAAATAAGTAACTAATTAACATCCATGAATATTTGAAGCTCTTTTAAGATCATGAAAAGACTTGACAGTGTTCCACAACAACCAACACTAAGGGCCAGCTTTTATGATAAACAATTGGCAGAGTTTGTACTATCAATAAAAAAACATAAATCAATAACCATTGTACCTTAGTACGTGTTCGTTTTTAAAATTACTTACAGAAGATGAAAGCAAAATAAGGAATATAAGAAAATGAGAAAGGAACTGAGATTTCTCAGCTCCGACAGATCAATTTTCACCCATTGTTAGTATATATCAATAGAAAAACTTCATTTTGCTTACTAATATAACATTATGAGACTAACAGCCTAACATGTTAAGATGCAGGACCCATTCTCTATTGTGCTTATGACATTTCTGTTTGCTCCTCATATAAATAAGAAAATAAAGATGACTTAGAAGGTACCTGCTGATCAATTTTCACCCATTGTTAGTATATATCAATAGAAAAAACTTCATTTTGCTTACTACTATAACATTATGAGACTAACAGCCTAACATGTTCGGATGCAGGACCCATGAAATGCGTGTCCACATGGTGTCTAATCATATAGATTTTGTCCCAACCTAAACACACATCAATTTGTCAATTCTTTGAATTGAAACAACATTAGTCCTTAATACTGCAACTAACTCAAATAGTCAGATTATAACTAAAACCACTTCAACTTCATCCTAATTTTAAAATTACAATGCATGCATGATCAAAGAGAAAATAGAAAGAATTAAATAGTAGAGATTTGCTATGGCCTTAAAAGGCATCCTAACTATGAAAGCAAGATTTGCTAGGAAATATGGAACACAAATAAAAGAAAACAGGAATGGTGCTATGACCTTGATTTTTTTTAGTTACAACCTCTATGATCAAAAAAGGAAAATAGATTGAGAAAGGCAGTAAAGACGATTACATTTTTAACTATATGCATCAACTTCTTTAATGTTAGAATTAAATAGGTATCAGATTGTTGCTAGTTTAACCTACATTCAACCTTCCAGATAGGCATCAGACTGTTTCCAAGTATCTCTACCACAATACATGCTCCTAACAGGATTAACACAGCACAAGCTCAATTAGAGGATCATTAATTGGACAGGGAAATCAATCTTGGCACTGTGTTTTTTCTGTGAAATACATGTACCTCTCACACATACTTGACTTAGAAAGACAGGGCAATGCAGAGAAAACAAAAAATAATCAGGGAAACTGAATCGACTAAGAACTGGTGAGCACCCTACAGCTCCAATTTGATAAATAGATACCCTCTATCAAGCACCACAAAAAGTCTTATACACCCACCAAACCTTTGTCTTATTGCAAGAAGAGTGCATATACATTGAAAATAACTGTTTAACCACTGTCTTCATACATAAAGATAATTATTATGACACTTGGCATATATAAGATTGATTGAGAACATGATAGGAGAGTGCAGAATATCAAAATTTGGCTTATATAGAAGAAGAGGAAGGTTCATGGAAGCCAAAACAGGACCAATCAAACAAAGAATCAAATTGAAATTAAAACTAAGAAAGAAGAAGATAATTTAGATTTTCTTTGGGAAGTGAATCATTTAGATTCTGTGGATATTTGAAGCTATATGTCGCTGATAATCTTACATTCCATGTCACTACATTATAATTTGATTCCATAATTATCCAGTTAGCTAATATTAAAAGTGTTGGTGTCGAAGGTAAAATGTCTCATGCCTTCTTCAATTCAGGGAACAAAACTTTTTCATTCAAATACACACCAAAATTATGAAGGAATCAACAAGGAACTTGAAAAGAAAAGTATATGTGGTCCATAACAGTTCCCTCCCTGCATTCACCTATACTAATCCAACCATTCGTAAAAGTTAATCAATATTATATTTACAAAAATAAGGGGTTCAATATAAATCAAGCAGACACGACCCAAGCAAACATCACTTAACAAAATTGTGAAACCAAAATCAATTCCCCAACTTAGAATAAAACAAAAACTGAAAGATAGTGGATCCTAGCTCATCATGGGTAAACTTCATAAATTTCAAATAGAAATCAGAACGAAGAAAAACTTTTAAAATAAAAATACCTCTAGGAAATATTCCATGCCAGAAATTTTAGTGAGCAATACAACCTCTGCATTGATTAAGACGAGATGCTAGCATCTGGTTTGGAGGAATCACCAGGACACATCTACTACAGCTGAAATAAACATTAAGAAGAAAGTTAAGGATTAAGCCATCTCCCACCCTTTTTTTTCATTTTTCATTTTTGTTTTCCATCTTCTGTCAGTGTTACTTTTCTTCCACCCCTCTTCCATCCATAATCTCCTAAAAACTGACTTCAAACTATCTCTATATGTCTTAGTGGTTTGTCAATTGACCTACTTCAAAAATAGGGGCATCAAAGAAAAAGTGAAACATAGATATAATAAAAAAATGAACTTACTAAAGAAAGCTCTAATAATATTAGTCGCAAGTAGGAATGGAAGCCACTAATAGGTCAAAACATTTGGCGTTCATGTTAAATCTATCTATGGAGGATTTTTCTTCTTTTTCTTCTTGTTGTTTTGTTAGTTCGTGGTCACAAATTCAAAGAAGAAGATTTCATGTAACCAGAAAAAATAACCGAATAAGATTTCAAATATGAAAAGAGAATGATAAACCTGAAACCTAGAATTAGGATTTCAAAACTAAAGACAAAGCAATTCACATACCTTCGCACACATGGTCATCTAGCTTCCACCAGTCCTCTACATACAGACCTCCATCCCTCTTTCCCTAGGTTAAAGTGTTTTCTCTGTAAGCATGGAAGAAGAGGAAAAGAATGAGATACATGAAGACAAATACAAAATTTGAAATGAAAGAACAATTGTGGGAATATTTATAGCAAAAAGCAGGTTTGCTCTGAGAAAGAACACCAAGAAATAGAACACCTTCACTCTCCAAGTATCTTTTTTAGGATCGATCCCAATGCATATGGAACGAAGGGGATTCAATGATCCAGCCATTAAAACCACCAAGAGAACACAACAGAATATGAAAAATGCACAAATAAGTTTGGATACTACAACCCCCAAAGAAAGGAACAACAAAGGATGAGGAAAAATAACAAAACAGTGGTGGTATTTATAGATAGCTTGGGATGAAGATTTAATATAAAAATATACAGAACCCATAACTCTACCAGTAGATAGTCATTCGAATAGGGATAGGTTAACTATTTGTACAATCAATCAGTCAATTTAGTAGAGCAATTTATAGAGAAGGGAGATTGAACGAAGAAGTTAGAGAGGAAGCTAGCTCTTTCTACAAATCAAACCAAATTCCATCTCATACAAGTCGCATCAATGAAAGAATTCAAAACTGCTTCTGCATCAAGTACTTCCGCCAGAGCCCAAGCATCTCCATCTTTCGTACAAGTCTCACCATACCCTCTGCCAAAAACCCGCTTCAATTTTGGTTGATGATGAATGAATAGTTCTCATGAAAACGCAAGCTGCCTCCTTCTCTCTTGCTGAAACACCCACTTCGAGTTCGTACAACCGTCACCCATACCCTCTGCCACAAAGCCGCTGGAATGCAGTTGATTGAACTGTTCAGAAGCAAAAGGCAAAACCTAGATGATGGGTGAATAGTGGAACTGGGCCGACAACAGCTGGAACGGATAAAAAAAATACATACAAGTACAAGTAATGGGCCGACAACAACAGCTGGAGAACAAAAAGAGAGAGAGTCCAACAAAAACAAATTTGCAAAACAAAAACTGATAAAAAAAACATGAATCGTAGGATCAAAGAGAATGAATGGCCAAGATGCAATTTCTCTTATGAATAGTGCTGTTCTAACAGCCCATTAAGTGTATGTAGATGTAGATGTAGATGTAGATGTAGATGTAGATACAAGAGACAAACCGAGATATTACTTTATGAGAATTAAATACATAGCACTTGAACCAATACACATCACAGGTTCTAATTAACCTAGTTTATAACTTATTTGATCAAAATAGTTATGTGTGACGAACAACTTATTCGGTTCCTAAGTTTGCAACTTATTTGATCAAAATATAGTTTATAACGTACTTTTGTAGTTATATCAGTTCCTGAAAGAAATCAGAATAAGAGCTAAATGACGATCAGAAAATGTAAAAAAGAATCACGGATCTCAAGTTCAGTACTAAAATGTTATAGCAAAATAGAGTTTCCTGTCGCATATTCTAATCGATTCTAATTCTGCTGCTTTTCATCTTCTCATATTAACTCACTTGGAAACAGAAGGATCATTGCTTGTCTCGGCCTTCCTTTTCTGCAGAAGTGAAATGGGGAGAAATTAAGATTTCAGTGCAATTAAGTTGGAATATTATTATTATTTTTATAAATAACATCTAATACTTCAAAACACATGAGAATGCAAAAACAATCATTTGAAGTGTTCCCAAGGACAAAAAGCCTATCCAGAACTACCTAGTTTTGAATTAAATTTAGTTTGCATAAAATCCGGTTTAGAACTAACCTTTGTTTGGTTTGGCGAATCACTTTTAAAATTTGCATAAAAAAATTCAATTTAAAAGTAGAAACAAAGGGAAAGAGATAAAGAACAAAATTAGTTCAAATAAAAACTGAATTTTTTTCCAACAATAACAAGTGATTCTATTAGTCTCATGGCAATATATGAGAATTTTCTTCTCAGTTTTTTCTTTTACTTATTCACAGCCCCACTCTCAATCATCAAATGGTTCATGTTGACAGAGCAAAAACTACAAATAGTTTGGATAACTAACCATACATGAGTAAGTGTCACAATATGAATGAAAAGAGTAAATACCAATCAGTACTACATGAAGATTAGTGTTTTTTTCCAACTGCACATTATCCTATCCTTTGGAAAACAAAGATAGTTTAAAAAACACACCTAATCGATTGCCTCATGTACATGAGAAACATCCATTTCTAGAAACTTTCTCCTCAACACGTTGTTCCTTTTCGGTGCAGTTCAACACCTTTTTAATATTTTTCCTTTCTTGTGCTAGACAGAGACATCTCTCAACAAAGGTGACTGCTTTTACACTTAGTGTATTAATACTACATGATTCATGTAGTACAAAGGATGAGAATAATGACATAACATTTGATAGATAGACACATAAAACATGAATAAAAACGACACAGGCTATTGGCATCAAGATTGGGTGATGGGTATTACGAAGAACTCTCTTTAAACTATTATTCTATCAAAGTCTGTCAGGGAAAGATAGCATATCTGAGATGTTGGCATTCTGAAGACACTATGCCTTACCTCTTGGGCTTTTACCACCAGTCATTGCACTTCGAATCAAGTTGGTCACAGATTCTCTCCCCACTATCATGAGCACCAATGCACCTCTCGGCTATCAAATCCATTTCTTCTGTTCTAATCTGAAAAGATAATCAAATAAAAAGGTCTCAAAGGAAAATTTTGGGATGAAATTCATCTTGACCAGCTATGGCTCTATATCAATTCATTGAATAACATGGAAAATGCAAACATAAAATCCAAAAAGAACAAAATATATACCTTGACTTCAAGACTCAAGTCTAAACATGCTCTCGTAGACAACTTAATAGATCAATAAACATGGTCTCTATCAGAAAATCCCTTTCCCCATAGTCATTTCAATATCAGCAGAGTTCTTCTTCATCGCGTGCTCAGGCTTTCCATTTTCAAGCCCAACAGACTCATGCCAGCATCCTCCCTCGAAACTTGCACAAAAACAGAGATAATAGAGCTTGAGCAAATGTAGATATACTGAAAATATTTCAAAATTCAAAATGAGAAACAAAATAAGCAGGTACACACCACAAATTTATCAAAAACAAGAGCAAAAAAAATTTATTTCCAATGGCCAGACACCCCACAAGTTATCTCTGGAAGAAGAGTGTCTTTGGCCAGCAACAAATTGAGTATTTGGGGCATGTTATTACTGCTGGAGCAGTTGCAGCTGATCCAAAAAAACTGGATGCCATGTGGCTATGGCCAGTCCCTAAGGATCTAAAGAGTTTGAGAGGATTTTTAGGCCTGACTGGATATTACAGAAGGTTTTTTAAGGATTATGGCAAAATAGCCAGACCTTTGACCCAATTGTTGAAGAAAGATAGTTTCAGGTGGGGACCAGAACCACAACAAGCTTTTGAAACTCTTAAGCAGGCCCTTACAGCCCTTCCTACCTTAGCCATTCCAGATTTTTCCAAGCTTTTTGTATTGGAAACAGATGCATCTGGTACTGGACTGGGAGCTGTGCTTACTCAATTGACCTGTTAGATCTGAATTGTTTTCGTTAACTATTACCGAGTTATTGTCTTTTTCAATTGCATTTGATGTTTACCAACCAGATGTGTTTTTCAATCGACCGTTTCATATCATTCGAACTTTTATCACCTTTATGCTGCAAATTTTTAGTTTCATGTGATTTATCATATGTTAGATTCTAACCATTTTTTCTTTGGATGATGCAGCATTACTACATTAGACAGGAAAGGGATATCCGACTAAAATTCAACAAACTATAACTTAGAACTAGGAGATACTTCCTCATACTTGTGAATCTAGAGCTGAATATAGTTCCCCAATTTGTGAATGTTAGTTTAGGGAAGAACTTGTGATTGGAAGGGTAGTATACCCTACTTATGATATGTGTGTGTTAGATGTTGACCCTTGCTTGTTTGTTGTTTGTTGTTTGGGGCGCTTAACGCCTAGACAACGAGCATGCGTGTGATCAGTCGAGATACGATCTTATACCTGCTTGATGTGGACGACGATAAGGCTTAGGACATTGACCGTGTAATTGATGGTTCAGCTATGGGATCGACGAGAGCAGAAGATGTGAGACGATGTGATGCGAGCGTGGGATGAGGCCTTGGAGGCACGTGGATTATGATTCGGGTATTGAGTTTGATAATTGAGTCTGTTCTTGGGGGTGAGCCGAGTTTGTTTATAGGGTTCGAACCTAACCTCGAGACCTTCTTCTTGAGTTGGCTCAAGGGCGGTCAAACACTAGTTTAATAATTATGTTTTAATTCGAAATAACCATTGTACGCTTTCGATGCTTTATTAATAAAATGAAATTATTCAGTCCATTTGCTCATGTTATTACTTCTTTATTGTTAAGCTATGTTTTAATTTTTTTTATTTAGGCTAAAATTCACCCATGTTTTTGAAAAGGTTACTAAAGTGACCCTCAAGAAATCGGGGCTGAATAAATCAGGTGGTGAGTGGTGAGTGGTGGGGTAGGGTGTTGAGAGTTAAGTAAAACCATTGGAGTGGGTAATTGTTGAGAGTTTGTTGAATTGGAAAGAGAAGATGATGTGGAGTGTTAGGAAGAGAAAAAGTGGAATAGAAAAGGAGTAAATAAAACATTTTTTGTTGAACCATTGTATATGGTCGTACATCGACAAGAAATTAAATAACATCGATATCTAACAATACAGTTGATTATGGCACATGTTTGTTGGAGAATATCGAGAGCATTGCATTTTTATTATCTTCGGTGCTTCATTGTATTTGATTATTTTAGGGTCTTTATCATGAGTTTAATTTCTATGTACTGACGGTGTAAAGTTTTTTTACACCGTCAACCAATCAGATTTTAAGGATGTGAGAAAATCTCTCTTTTTATTTAATTTCATTAATTAACGTGCACATCCTTAAAATCTGATTGGTGGACGATGTAAAAAAGCATCATCCTTTTTCTCCTTTATCATACTCAATTTTTGCGACCTCTTATAATATTATTCATCCAACGACAAGTTGACAGCGTCTCAACAAGGTCATCAGAAAAGATAATTATTAATCTCACATGTGTTAACTACTAGCTAGTATGTACTATAGTTACCGACAACTAATGTGTGAGAGATCAGTGAGAATGGCGACCCATCATCTTCAAATTGAAAAAAATTACACAATTAAAATAATCTATTCCATTTCCCACCTTAATTTTCTTATAAATATCATATTTGTTTGAGAAACGGTTATATATCTCACATAACAAATGTCTTTATAAGTTTTAAGCTTTATGTTTTCATCCATTCTTATAAGAATCTAATTTCCTTAACACTGAACAAACATTTTTTAAGTTAACAATTTCTCCAAGGTCGAAACTAACCAGATGAACAAATAGACAGGGACATTAAATTTTCATATTACAAGTGTTTGGTAGGATGAAGTTATCCTTCAATTCAAAATTAAGGACTTCAGGCAAAGAAAATTCAAATCTATAAGCAAAATAAGAGAAGGTGAGCAGGCTCATTTTTTGGATATCATTTTCAACTGACTTCAGCACATTTTATTGATAATATTTTCTTCCTGGACCAGCAAGTGGCATGATCTTCACCCATAAAATATTATAGAAGAAGGAAATTCCGCAATTAAACTAAATATGAATAAACTTTTTTTTTTGTTCAATGGATTTGTATTGATATAAGACACAAAGCCACATACAATAAAGAGCACAAATAAAGAAAATATTGAATAAGACTAAAAACAAACATAATTTGTAAACCCTTGCCAAGGAGCAGAGACTTGGACTTGCATATGTATATCCTATTTATTTTTTAAACATTCCATTTCCATATATTTTTATTTCTATCTCTCTCCTCCATTTATTATTAGGGTTAAGCATCATATTGGTCCCTGTCTTTGTCTCACCGTCTGATCTAAGTCCCTCGCCGGAAAATTTATTGCATTTGGTCCTCGTCTTTGAAATATTTTTGAGGCGGATCCTCGCCGGAGGGCGGAGCTCCGGCGAGTGCTTAAATGGCACGCTGACTAGGCTTAATGAGATGATGTGGAATAAAAAAATAATGAAAAAAAATAAAATAAAATACACATCAGAAATCTTAATTTAACTAACAAAAAGAAAACTAATTAAAAAAACTAACCCTAAATTAATTATTAAAAATAAATTCCCCAAATTCCCTATCAAATTAGGTTCTAATCCCTTACCAACTTCCCAGTTATCATTATCATCATCAGCATCACATTTTCAGCTTCTTCTTGTTATCATCATCAACATCACCGACGCAATCAACCACCACCACCGATCCTCGAAGAACCGACCACCACCACCGATCACTGCTTCTAAACTCTCCATCTCCAAGGCAAAGCCCTCAAATTTTTTTCCCTAAACTCTCGATCTCCAAGGCAGAGCCCTCAAATATTTTCCCCCAAACTCTCGATCTCCGTCCAAACGCACCATGAGCCTCGTCGACGAGGAGCTCTCCCTCGAACCTGCCCTCATCGCTCTCTCGTTCGTCTTCAACGGGAAGATCTGGTGCAGATCGTCTTCCCTCAATCTGGGTCGTTCCCTCAGATCTTCTTCATCACCAAAGGATCTCCTCTTTCTCTCTTTCTCTCTTTCTCTTTTTCATGGTTTGGGGTTTGGGGTGAGGGTGAGGTTGCAAGTGGGTGAAGGTGAGGGTGAGGGTGAGGGTTGAGGTTGGGTGAGACCGTGGGTGAGGGTGAAGGTGAGGTTGCGGGTTGGGGGTTTGAGGGTGAGGGTGAGGCTGCGGGTTGGGGGTTTGAGGGTGAGGGTGAGGTTGCAAGTGGGTGAAGGTGAGGGTGAGGGTGAGGGTTGAGGTTGGGTGAGGCCGTGGGTGAGGGTGAAGGTGAGGCTGCGGGTTGGGGGTTTGAGGGTGAGGGTGAGGCCGTGATGTTGCAGGTTGCATGTGGGTGAGGGTGAAGGTGAGGGTGAGGGTGAGGTTGGGTGAGGGTTGGGGAGCGTGGGAGGAAGGAGGGGGTTGGGGTTGATGTTGCTGGGGTTGGGGTTGATGTTGCTGGGGTTTGAGGTTGGTGTTCTGGGTTTGTGTTGTTGTGTACTGGGTTGCAGAGTTTTGAGATTGGGAGGTTGAGTTTGTTGGTTCTGGGTTTTGTGTTGTTGTGTACTGGGTTGCAGAGTTTGTGTTTATGGGTATGAAATCACGATGATTGAGAGGTTGAGTTTCTGTTTCTGAGTTTTGAGATTGGGAGATTGAGTTTGTGTTTGAATCCTCATGCTGAAATGATGATGATGATTAAAAGGAGAGGGAAATGATAATGGAAAAGAAAAAAAAATGGAAGAAATTTTATCAGATTTGTCAAAGATTGTTCATATCTAGTTTGGTTTTGGGGTGTTTTGATGATGATGATGATTCTGGAGTGTTTTTTTTTGAATTAATTTGGGGGAATTGAAGTTAATTTTGGGGAAAATTAGTTTTGTTAATTCATTTAGGTTTAGATTTGTTAATATATTTAATTTTAGTTAATATGATTAATGATCTGACATGTAATTTTTTAAAAATTTTAATTTTTTTTTAAATCCACATAAGCATAACTAACAAAGTCAGCGATCCAAATCATCACTCGCCGGAGCTCCGCCCTCCGGCGAGGATCCGCCCCAAAAATATTTCAAAGACGAGGACCAAATGCAATAAATTTTCCGGCGAGGGACTTAGATCAGACGGCGAGACAAAGATAGGGACCAATATGATGCTTAACCCTTTATTATTATTATGATGTTTTTAATATAATTTCTTACATGAGGTAAGTTTTTACGAGTTTAGAATGAGTTTACCCACCTCCACGAGTTTACCTAAACTTTTAAGTTTGACTACCTTGATGTGAACTATAAACTCAAACGCGAAAAATATATAAATGACTACTCCCTCTGTTCCTATTTATCTGTCCACTTTGAGAAAAATAATTTGTTCTTATTTAACTGTACATTTAGCGTTTTAAGAGAGCATTAAATGATGTTTTTACAACTAATACCCTTATCAGAACAATAAATGAAGAAAGATAAAACATCAATTAATGCTCTCTTGAAACTCTAAGTGGACAGATATATAGGAACACAATTTTTTCTTTAAAGTAGACAGTTAATAAGGAATGGAGAAGAATTTTAAGTAGAAGTGTCCGACCAATCTCTCATAATCATGTGGTTTTATATGTAATTGGAGATTCCGGAATCCAAATTTTAATGACTATTTGAAATCATTGTACGCTGTTAAATATTTTTTTAATGGTGCTTACTTGTAGCAATTTTAAATATCTTTTATAAAATAAAGGGTTAATCCTCTACTTTGTCCTGTGGTTGTGTGGCCGTCTGAAATTAGTCCCTCCCTGGAAAATCTGAAAATCTAAGTCCTCGCGTTTGAAAAAGTGTGTGGAGCAGGTCCTCGCCGGAAGGACTAATTTCCACATACTTTCCAAACTCGAGGACTTAGATTTTCAGATTTTCCGGGGAGGAACTAATTTCAGACGGTCACACAACCACAAGACCAAGTAGAGGATTATCTCTAAAATAAACAGCAAAATATTTAAAAATTCATTTTCAACTGTAGGACTTATCCCATAGCTAGTTGCAACCTCCATCCAAAGCCACGTCTAGGGATGTGGCCACATTAAATTTCAATTTCATCTAATTAAACACTATTAATTATTATATGTAGCAAATAGTATAATCAATCAGCAAACAACCCCTCTGGCTTTTTTTTCAACTTCTATACCACTAGTCAACTCATTATGGCGTAAACTTAAATTCAAGCCTTTCATGAACTTGGACACAATACAGGCCCCCTTCATACAACGCCTATACGTGTTAAATAAATGTTTGGATTTTATTAATTTGGGCAAAAAATGACTCCCCCTCTCGTAAATACTCTGTCATAAAAATGACTTCAATCATATGTTATTTTAAATTTTAAAATATGAAAGGAACCTATTGATCGAGTGAAGTATATAAAGTTTCTTAACAAAGATTATATTTGATGGATATTTCAAAAAAAAAAGTTTATATTTGATGGATTGAAGGTTCAACCCCCATTAAATACTTTAAAGATGTTAGAAATTATTTATGTAATCTTTATCTAAAAGGTTTAAAGTTCGATCCCTACCACCCTTATTTTCTCTATCTTACTCCATTAAATTTGACTTATGCAGAGAGTACTTGTATTAATTATAAGACAAAAAAAAATTGCAATATAGGAAAAAATTAGTATAGAAATACAAATCATGTGTCTTCAAGGTTGAGTGGAAGGCCAACATACAACATCCGGGGAGAAGGAAACAAAAACAAACTATCCAACCACTGTGAGTAAATAAATTGATAATTTTGGTCAGTGGCAATAGTTAAGCTTATCCAGCTGTTATTAGTCTACATAATTTCTAGTTGATTGGAAAAATTAAGATTTTTGCTATAATATAATCATTATCCATTTATCATTACCATTCTTCCCTTACCACTTGAAATTATAAAAGTTGTAGAGTTGCTTGTATTTGCAGATGTATTTGATTTTGTTACAAAAAACAATGCGAGGATGAACGATTTAATTTTTTTTGTTAACACACTTCCATGTTTGATTTTAAAAAAGAATCATATATAGAAAGAATAAAAAGAATAATGAAGAATAATGAAAGATACAAAAATGTGTTAAAAATTGTTATTCAATAAATTAAATCATCAATCATGGTACAATGCACTTATGTTTTTTTTTTCTTCTTCTGAATGATATTTTTCTTGCCACTCTTTGATGGTTATCTTCTCCAAGCCCCTTCTTTCTTTTAATCCTTCTTCTCCTCCCCCATACCTCCCTCAATGTTAGCATTGTTCATCGAACACAAAATAGTAAAGTTATCAAAAAAGTTGTGCTATGCCATGACTCAATTACTAGCTTATACAAGTTGTGCTATAACATTCTCAGTTATTTTTTTAACAATTATACACATACACACACATATATTACTTACTTTTCTTTTTTCAAAAAAAAATGAGTTTAATGGATATGCACTGACAGTGTAAAATAGTTTTACACAGACATCCAATTGAATTACGCCAAATCAGAAAATATCTTATTCTTTTAATTAAAATTAAAGTCAAATGTAATTATCTCTCCTATGTGGCATGCTTTGATTGGATGACTGTGTAAAACTATTTTACACTGTCAGTGCATATCCATTAAACTCAAAAAAAAATTATGTAAATAATGATGAAAGTGACATTTTTAAATTTTCATATTTAAAAAAAATTGAAAATAACATGACAATTATATAAATATGAATGAAAAATATTTTCTTAAAACAAGTTGATGCTTAAATATCATGGTTGACTTGGACTAATAAATAGAACTATGTATTATCACAACTTACATCTCACTTCTAGAGTTGACATTTCGAACAATTTCTAGCTCTATATATATATATATAACATGCCTTTGCTTCCTTACAAAACCAAGTTCACTGAATATCTGCTTGGGTAATACATTAGGTACTTCACTTTCCTTTGGATTCAATCACATGATTTCCATTAATAGTCTAACATAAACTTCACATGACAAAATGTGACAATGGATGCAGCTTATTAAGCAACTGACTCTGAAACAGATTTTCCCACTAACAAAAACTACTTTGAATGTGTTCTTTTCATTGCAGTTGTGTAAATGAGTCAGGTTTTCACAGACGAGGTTGTGGCAAGAGCCATGGAGGACACAGGAAGCGCGCCTTCTTCACGCAGACATCATGGTTTGCCACACATTCATAAGGTGGGAACTGCTCCTAAGCAGACACTTTACCAAGAGATCAAACATTCTGTTAAGGAGACCTTCTTCTCTGACGACCCCTTAAGCCAATTTAAGGGCCAAAGCAGGAAAAGAAAGCTTGTTTTGGGCATGCAATCTGTCTTCCCCATTGTTGAATGGGGAAGAGATTACAATCTTCAAAAGTTCAAGGGTGATTTCATCGCTGGACTCACCATTGCAAGTCTATGTATTCCTCAGGTGAGTAGTAACTTTTGAATGGTGTTGTTATTTATATATAGGAACCTATGACCTAGTCTAAATAAGGCACAAACGTAGGATAAATTAATAACTAATCAAGCACTAGGCTTTCAAGAAGGTCCGTTAGACGCAGAAAGAAAAAGTCTATGACAAGTAATAAGCAAACTAGACCTATTTACACAAAGGCTAACTCGACCTAACTTATTCTCACCCCTATTTGTATATTTATCCCATGAATTTTGGTATGAGTTTTTGGATGATGACCATTTAAAATATGGTATATAACAGGACATTGCATACGCAAAGCTTGCAAATTTGGACCCTGTGCATGCACTGTGTGAGTATCTTGGTTCATTTTAAGCAACTTTTGACATGTTGGTTCATCACATAGATGTCCCTCTCTTCAGTTTCATGACTTGTTTTTCTTTCCGTGTGTGCAGACACAAGCTTTGTGGCTCCTCTTGTCTATGCATTCATGGGAACCTCCAGAGATATTGCCATAGGACCTGTAGCCGTGGTGTCCCTCTTGCTTGGGACTATGCTTACTGATGAGATTGCCGACTCTAAAAGCCCTGACTACCTACGTCTTGCATATACTGCCACCTTCTTCGCAGGAATCACTCAATTGGCACTAGGATTTTTCAGGTATAGTGTCGAGAAGTCTCACATTAGCTAGAGATATAGCTAAAATAGTTCAAAGTTTTCGATATATGATTCTTGTGTTGCAATCTATGCATGACTTTGCAGGCTTGGTTTCTTGATTGACTTCCTATCTCATGCTGCCATTGTGGGATTCATGGGTGGAGCTGCCATCACTATTGCACTGCAACAGCTTAAAGGTCTACTAGGCTTAAAAACTTTCACGAAGAAAACTGATATTGTTTCTGTCATGCGCTCGGTTTGGAAACCAGTGGAACATGGGGTAAAGCTTCATCTTTATTTGATATTCTCCTTCAGTGTTGTAGATAAAACCTCACAAACCTCTTCTTTTTCCTTTGCTGACAGTGGAATTGGGAGACTATAGTCATTGGAATGTCATTCTTGGTCTTCATTCTTATAACAAAATATATTGTAAGAATGCAACAATTTTTCTTCTTCTCTTCTTCTCCATTAGAACTTTCATAACTGTTCTGTTGTGATGAACAGGCCAAAAAGAATAAGAAACTCTTTTGGGTGGCCGCAATCGCTCCTATGATCTCTGTTGTAGTGTCTACCTTTTGTGTGTACATTACCAGGGCTGACAAGAAAGGAGTGGCAATTGTAAGTAGCACAAAATTGCTTGACTAGTTTAAACAAAATTAAACACTGTAACTGTAAACTCAATGTATGCTATTTCAGGTGAAACATATAAAACAAGGTGTGAATCCTGCATCTGCTAGTGAAATTTTTTTCAGTGGAGAATATTTTGGTGCTGGTGTTAAGATTGGTGTGGTATCTGGTATGGTAGCACTCACGGTAAGCAAGTTTCTCCTCATGACTTGTTTCATTTCTGAGACTCTGCTAGACACTTAATTGAGTCCAATTCTTTGAACATTAGGAAGCTGTAGCGATTGCGAGAACATTTGCTGCCATGAAAGACTATTCAATCGATGGTAATAAAGAAATGGTGGCAATGGGAACAATGAACATTGTTGCTTCCTTGACATCTTCTTATGTGGCTACAGGTACCCAAGAGGACACACTCACTCAATCCTGTTTGAATTGAACCTATCATCATTTTGATCTTGATAAGTGTTTTTGATCTCTATGCAGGATCTTTTTCGCGCTCAGCAGTGAACTACATGGCTGGTTGTAAAACTGCTGTATCAAACATTGTTATGTCCATGGTCTTATTACTAACTCTGCTAGTTATCACACCTCTATTTAAGTACACTCCAAATGCTGTCCTCGCTTCAATTATCATAGCAGCAGTGATGAACCTGGTTGACGTTCAAGCAGCTATTCTTCTGTGGAAGATTGACAAATTCGACTTTGTGGCTTGCATGGGAGCCTTCTTTGGTGTGATCTTCAAAAGTGTTGAGATTGGCCTTCTTATCGCGGTAATGAAAACATTAAGAGAAACTCAAAAGAAAATATTTCATCTCCAATTCACCTTATCCACAATATTTAGTACTTACTTGACCTCTTTTATGCAGGTGGCAATATCTTTTGCCAAAATCCTTTTACAAGTGACAAGGCCAAGGACTGCAATACTTGGGAAGCTTTCAGGGACTAAAGTTTACAGGAATATCCTTCAATATCCCAAAGCAACCCAGATTCCTGGCATGTTGATTATCAGGGTTGACTCTGCAATCTACTTCTCAAACTCCAACTATATCAAGGACAGGTATAAGTATAACATTAACATACACAATCCCAGATCAAGGTTCAGAAAATGTAGATTGGCTTAGCTTATTGATGAAACTAAGTTTGGTGATTAACTAAATCATACTTTACAGAATTTTGAAGTGGTTGACTGATGAAGAGGTCCTAAGGACAGCGAGCGAATTTCCCAGCATACAGTCTCTCATTGTTGAAATGTCACGTAAGGCTTTACATGATATCCTTCCATCATGATATTCATGATTAATTTGGATGAATGAATTTATTCACTTGCTATATTCTTGCAGCTGTTACTGATATTGACACAAGTGGCATCCATGCCTTGGAAGATTTATTTAAGAGCCTTAAGAAAAGAGAAGTGCAGGTAATAAATAATCACATAATTCAACATTTTTTACATGGTTAGTCATTTCTGTGGGAAATCATCTGGAAAATCTCTAGTTGCAGATCAAGCTTAACTCTGTGCGTGTTGTATTTACTTGGCAAAGATTCAAAACATTGATACAACCATGCTCCTTATGCAATAGCTTAAGTCAACCAACTAATCAATTGAATTCATCTTTAATGATATTATTATGTACAAAATAACTTCAGCTTGTAATAAATCATTGTGATGATGTTCATATCTGTGGCCTTTTTACAGCTTCTCCTGGCAAACCCGGGGCCAATTGTGATAGAGAAGCTCCATGCCTCCAAGTTATCGGACATAATTGGGGAAGATAAAATATTTTCATCAGTGGATGATGCCGTTGCAACTTTTGGTCCAAAGGGTGAAGTAAAGTAACTGTTTCAACATGTTTAAGCCAAAGATGCAAAAGTGGTTTGTAGTTTCATAGGAAAGCTAATGGGTATAAATTTGTATTCAGTTAATGTGATTCTCTTAAGCCAAATCGTTTGTAGTTTTGTTGTGATTCTCTTGATTTCTACTTCAGTTGATGTGATGTATAAAATAAGAGTAGGAAAGTAGGAAAGGAAAAAGAAGATGTGTTCTGTTTGGGAAATGTTAGATGGTGCAAATAGTTTCGACACGAATCTGCACAATGTCGACGAGTTATTATTATATTGCCTTTTTCTCTTGTATGATTAACATCTTTTTGCATTACTACTGCAATCTGATTGATCATAAATGATTTTATTGTAGCTGGAGCTTGATTATAAATAATGTTTGGGAAGTTTTTTATTACACTTGATGACCTATGCTTATACCACTAGGAACAATATGACATACTGCAATCACCATCAAGATTGTAGAGTTCAATTTTCTTTTTCTTTCTCTCAGTCTACGATTAGAAGAATGTTTATCTGCAAATTATAGGAATGCAAAATACTTAAAACCCAGATAAGCTGAAACAGGCAAGTCCTCTAATGCACACATAATTAAAAAGACAAGTGATCACACCTATTCAGATTGTGTTATGGTTCATTTCTTATCATACATATAACACTAAAATAAGAACAAAGGCCTAACCAACAATACAAGAAGTTAGAAAGTGTAGAATAGGGCATCTAATATATGATCAATGGAATTGGAGAGAAATACAAAAAACACTGCATACGTTAACATTACATCCAACACAAATAAAAAGTAGAAAAAAGCTACTAGAAGATGATGATACACCAAACACGATCATGCAACTAGTAAGTGATATTCAAGGGAATTAGGAATTTGGAGGAAGAAAGGGACAAGAGAGTGACAAAAAAAGTAAAAGTAAGGACTTTGATTAGTCATATTATCAATTCACCATCAATCACCAAAATGAACCCTCTTTAGTCTGTACACACACATGGAATTAGGCCATTCATGCATCAACCACCAAAATTACTGGTGCCTATTTCACCAAACCCACTACCACACATTAGATTCAGAACCCAACATGAAATGGAGGAATGCACAAAAAATAACCCAATTGAAACATGACTCAAAAAAGTAATCAATTTCTAGAAGTGATAAAGTTTCTGAGTTCTTACCGGTGAGAAGAAGTGGAGAATCTGCAGAGCTTAGTGGTAGTTTATGGTGGTAGGTTCTTTTTCTTAAATAAATGTAGCAAATAAAACATGCATTTTGTGACGGTTTAATTCTGTCGCAAAACCTGACAATGAATTTGTGACAGATTTAACCTCTGTCGCAATATAGCGACAGATAATTTCTGTCGCAAATATAGTGACAGTTTTCCGTCGCAAGTTCCCTGATAAGTGATAAGGCCTTGGTGACGGATGTTCTTTCCGTCGTAAACTTGCTGATAAGAATTTGTGACGGATTTTATTTCCGTCGCAAGCCTGTGACAGATTCGATTTCCGTCGCAAGTTCGTTAACAAGGTATTGGTGACGGATCTGTTTTCCGTCGCAAACGGTCAAATTTCAGTGGAAAATAGGCTTTTTTTATAAATGATTAAAAAAACGCCTTTATGGTGGCCGCCAGTAATTTTTTTAATGAGGCTAAACCTTGTTTATATATAACATAACAATTAAGTGATAGTGATTTGAATTAACTTATAATTTATAATTCATCTACATGTGATTGCAATCTACTCTAAGGGCCATTACAACTATTATCATGGACAAAACCCAGATGAAATTTTTTCTTATAAAATTGTTAAGAAGAATGATCATCAGATTTGGATTGATGCTTTCAGATATTTTGATTGTTATTTATGTGCTAGCTCTCACTAATGTACTGTATACCATGTTACTTATGATTTATGAACAATCACATATATGCAAGTAAAACTGTAAAAGTAGAATAATGCACCACTGAATATGATTGACAGGTAATGAAGAATTTTGACTATTTGTGCTCAAAACGTTTGTCCAACATGCTTTACAAAGTGCAAACTGAGAATCAGAGACCTCATTGGATTTTTTTAACAATGTCCTCAAAATTCAAGAAAAATAGAGTATATGGGAGAAAATTAAATGAATCATATGGTCAAGTATTATGCTCTATATATTAGGAGAGAGATGGGAATACTAATAACAATATCTGTGAGATCTCTAAGCGTATTTATACTGACGACAAACATTAAACTTATTGACGAGTTCAAACCTTCGGAAAATGAGTGTCGATAGACCGCTAGAATTATGTAAAAGAATTTAGTTGTAGTTTAATTAGTGTGTTAAGACATAAATTAGTTTAATGAGTGTCGATTGACGGTTTTCCATTACTGAAGGCATATTAATTTACTTGTAGTTTAATTAGTGTGTTAAGACATAAATTGAGTATTGTAAAAGAAACTTTCATGTCAATTCATCAAGTGAAGAATTTAGTTAAGCTTTATTTTGAAGTCACGAGTGACAATATATATCCTGTACATCTTCATGGAAGAATTAAATTGAAAAGTACAGTTGACCAATTAAAAGAATGTTTGTAAGAAATCTAGGAAAGAAAGCATGCAGTCTGTTAAGGTAGCTATATCTAATTGTGATGATGTTTAATTATTCATCATGTTTTGCGCCCTCATTCTACTGCCCCATGAATCCCCCTTTTCCTTGTGTGCCCTGCGTCTTTCAGACCTTCTCTTCAACTCAGCCACTTGCTCCATCCACACTCTTCTCCAACTCTCATCACCACCACCACCACCCCTTATTTCACTTCTCATCATCAAACCCAACTCATAATCATACTCTTCTCGAAGCCTCGGATTCGACAACGTCTTGTAAGCTGCATTGAGCTGCACAAACATCTTGGTCGACTCCTCCTTCTTCAAACTGCACACATCAGGGTGGTACTGAAGCGCCATGCTTCTGTACGCCTTTTTTATGTCATCCATGGTTGCACTTTTGGGACTCAATGATAGTATCTTGTACAAGTTTCCATGGCTGGTCTCAAGTTTTGTGGCTCTGCTGCATGAAACAGAAAGAGAAGGTCTACTTTTGTGTTTATTTGAGAGTGGAAGGAAATCAAATGGTTTGGAAATGTTAAGGCTTGAGGAGCTTAAGGATAAAACATTCATTGCTATAGCTGATGATATTAGTTGCTCTAACTTAACCAAATACTTTAATTTCTCTCTATCTTTGGGAATTATAATGCGGGTGTTATAAGCAGCTAATACACACATATATATAGATATATATGTACACACACGTTTATCTGATTAATGCCACTAGGGGATATGGGACATTCCTTTGGACGTTGTTTGAAATTGAACGTGACTTATACTAATAATTAACTTATATTAGAGGCAAAAGGGATCAATCAAATTTTAACAAAAGGAAACTTCCTGGTATTTAATTAGTCAAAGCCAACGCGTTTTCTCAACATGGTTATCGTCGCTAGTGATATATGTAGTGTAACATTTGTGTATTTATATATTAATTTGAGGACTGAAAAGTCTATGACAAAATGATCATGCAAACTTCGATTAGAATGGAGGAAATGGTCTTAATATATCCTTATCTACTACTTCTCATTCATGAGTTAGGATTTCACTATTCCTACAAAACCACCAATCATGTTGCGCCATGTGTCTTTCTTTTATTATTTTTTCGAATTTTGTTTTTTTAGCTGGAGTCTATTACTTCCAGATCTGAGGGCCCATAATTGCCTCATCAAACTCCATCTTTTAATCTGGTCCGTCCAATTGAATTATTCTAAATCTCCCAAACCTACCCTGTTCTCTCTCTCTTCCAACACTAACAAGCTGCAAAGGGGGAAATGCTCAGAAGTCGACCCTAATCCCCACCATCACGTGGCCACCTCCACCGCACCACCTCCTCTATTCCCCTCAAACCCACCACCACCGATCACCTCTTCACCATCAGAATTGCGCGGCCACCTTCAGCAAAACCTAAATCGAGCACCACCACCATCGCTCCCTTTCTTTCCAGATCGTGCCACCGCCGGCGCCGTTCCGTCCTTTTCCCCTGATTTCTCGCTTACTCTGTATCAACGTCACTGATTTCCCCCATTTCCAGCGGTTACCGACGTCACTCGGCGCAAAATACTTACTTTCCACGACCCTCAGCGTGCTCCCACGGATTCTCCGGTGATTGCCATCACATCTCCCTATCAACCATCACGTGGGTAAGCCTTCAACACACTGTATCTTAACGCTTCTCATACGTTTTCTCCTAATTTCGTCCTTTTTATCTGATATAGTTGATTAGATGTGCATTTTTTGGGGGGATTTGGTACTTGGTTTAGCACTTCTCATACGTTTTCTCCAAATTTCGTCCCATTGTTATCTTTGGTTCTTGCATTTTTTCTGCATCTGTCATTTCTATTCTGAGCAGAAGTTGGGATTAGGTATGTAGATGGAGGGTTATAGGTGGAAACCTTTACAGAGGCTCTTCTATTATTTTGTTTCTTCAGATCGATTTGGCTATAAATATCCCCTCAGTTCTCATTCAACCACACTTCACCTCCCCTTCCAGTTAGCTCTGCTATTTAGCCATTCATTTGTGTGTTATCAACTTTTTAGATGATTGGCACAAATAATTCAATCAGGAGTAACAAAAGATTCAGGATTTGTGTGTTATCAACTGTTCTGCAAAATATTTTGTCTTCTTGCCTTTCCTGATTTATTTTCTCTTTTTCTCAGATATGTGTACTCTGGAGCTTACTTTTGTAAATCTATGGTTCTGCTGGAGCAACTAATAAAATTATGCAGGAGGGGCAATGGTAATTGTGCAGGAAGGTAATTTTGCAGCTAATTCATGTGATCATATCACAATTTGAAAGCTTATTTTAACTTTTTTAAGTTTACATGATTAATTTTCTTTAAATTTCATGTATCTCATTCATTTTAAGTAGTTATCAGATCCCAAATGCCAAGAGATCTGAATATCAGTTTGGTGGTTGATTAAATGTTTTGAAGCTTTGTTTATAATCGTGATAGTGATGATGGTTCAACTTCAATCTGCATCCTATTACGAGAACTATTTATTATTTTGAATGGTGGTTGGATCATTGGTGGAAGTACTTTGAAGTCAATAAATATGAGATTGGATTATTCATAATTTGTCTTGGGCTATGAATTTTTTATAATATTATATTGGAGAATCTGTTGATGATCTTAAAACCTTCATTGTTTGCATAAGTTTTTAATTTTTGATTTGGACAATTTATAAAGTTGTGCTTTTGGTATCACACTCATGTTTTAGTTAGTTGTATATAAATTATGGTCTGGTTCTCTTCCTTCATGGCTGTGTTTTTCCTTATTCTTCACATGTTCTTGAAAACTAATTTCTGAAAGGCATGAAGCTGTTTTAATTTTACAATATCAGAGAATTTTTTGACGCTTTTAAAACCTTCATAAAATTATGGCACTGTGAGTAGGTGTCCACAATATGTCTAGCATTCTCTTTTATAAAATTATTCATGTAAACTGAAAATTTGGTAGCTTTGGCAAAAGTGGCTAATTAATGTTTGCATTCATGTTCATGTGATGGCAGATTTCCTTTGAAGTTGCTGATACTCTAGAGCAACATTTCCCTGATGGTCAGTTTGATCTGGTGTGGTCCATGGAGAGTGGCGAGCATATGCCTGACAAACCTAAGGTTTCAATTTTTCTCTTAAAATTACTAATTTGTGATAGGACTGAATATTAAAGTTTGAATTTCTTTAACGAAATGCATTTTGAGTGTAGACACCAAAATGAGGAAGGGATGAGAAATAAGATAGGTGTAATATATGATATATAAGAAAACAGAGAGAAAAAATTGAGTGTTTAGGAAGTGTTGATACTATGGCTGAATTGTTCTATAACTTTTGTTTTGTAAGCTGGTAATGTCATTTTACTATCTCAGTTTGTCTGCTTCACACAAAAAATTACAGTTTGCTGGAGAGTTAGCTCGGGTGGCAGCACCAGGTTGGACCATAATAATTGTAACATGGTGCCACAGGGATCTTGGCCCAGCTGAAGAATCCCTGCAGCCATGGGAGCAGAATCTCTTGAAGAGGATATGTGATGCATTTTACCTTCCAGCATGGTGCTCAACTGCTGATTATGTCAAATTGCTGGAATCCCATTCACTTCAGGTACACCAAATCAAAAATCCAAAACTCAACTATTTAGTACATGTTTGAATACACAATGGAACATCACGGTGAAGTTAAAATCATGATGAACAAAAGCAACTTCCCCCAATCTTTGCGACTATTTACCATGATTTTGACATCACCCTGTGATTTTTCACAATTTATCCAAACATGCACTTAATAGTGTATTACACACCAAATTGCTTTTAATTAACATGCTCAATATCAATTTCTACCTAGGACATAAAATCAGCAGATTGGTCTCCCTTTGTTGCTTCATTTTGGCCTGCAGTGATGCTCACTTCACTCTTGCGCAGTGGTATATATATAAACTCAACATTCATATATATTTGTGTGTTGTTATTTTACTGAGCAGGAATGAAAACCATAAAAGGAGCTTTGGCTATGCCATTATGATAGAAGGATTCAAGAAGGGTGTCATCAAGTTTGCCATTGTTACATGTAGCCAATTGGCTTTGCAATCCTGTACATAAGCATAGGGAGCTACTTACTCTAATCTGGTGGGAGTACTAGCAGGGGAGCAAAATGACATCTCTTTCACAAAGTACATCCATATTTTTTTTAGTATAATCTAAGTAAGCTAAAATCTTGATGTAGTGTATAGATCATGCAGTCTATGTTATGTTTCGTAAAAATAACAATTAATACGAATATAATATGTAAATATTTTATTGATTACTAAATTTAACTTTAAATAATATTCCAACAATTTGTATATTCAGTTTGTTAATTTCTTGATTCACTATATTAAATCGTCGAATGATTTTCCCTTGTGATACGGGTACAGGACTTCACTTTGTGGAACTAATGGATATTATTTTAAATACAATTACCTCTTTTGTGAGGATTTACATGTCAATTAAATTTTTTTTGCAAAAGAAATGATTTCATCTACATGTCAATTAATACAAACCATATTCATGTAAATAAATGTAAAAATATTCATTTTATTATTTGTTTCCTCTTTTGTCATGAAAAGTAACAACTAATCTAAGTGATGAATCAGATTGGTCCAAAAAACTGTTAACCGTTACTTGATGGATATTTTTTTGGTTCGTAATCTAATTCTAATTAATGGAGATAGAAGAAAGGAGAGTTAACAAAAGTGATAGATTGGGTAAATTTGAAAATTTAATGGTAAATAGTTTGAGTTTGTGGAGTTCTTAGTTATTTTTTAAATTTACATAAAGAATGATATGCAAACAAAGTAAAATATGTATTAATATTTAATAATTTAATTTGTCCCCGTAAAAAAAATCTGTCTTTTTCTAAAATACAAAAAGTCCACCATCTAACAAAAATAGTTAGTTTTGTTACATGGTTAATCTATGGATTAATTTGGGGAAAAATGAATACATGTACCATTCTACCCAAAAAAAAGTCTAAAATAAAAAATTTCAATTTGAATTTATTTGAGTTATATTTGAAATTATATTGTTTGTCATTTACTTGATATTAATTGGTTTTATCGGTTGGTATTAATTTGCTAAATGGGAGGGGTTGGTATTAATTTTTATTACCTATTATATGGGATTAGATAATAAACATAATGAATTTGATTTGTATTATAGTGTAAAGAATTTATACCGACATTGAATCACATCATTCAAGTTTTGATTTAAATATTTTTAAATTCATATTAAATTATGATTTCCTAATTTTTTTTTTCTCTACGGTTCAGTACTAATTCAATTAGCCAACATTTGAGCAACATATAGTATTATATACCTTATTTGTTCAAGATTGCGCCGGAGATTACGCCCACAAACTCCATACTAATCATTAAGGGTGAACCAAATTTAATATTGCAAGGTGGCTGTCAAAAAAAAAATTTAATATTGCAAGGTCATCCAATTAATATATATATATGCAGGGTTGTCTAAATGACCTGTAATATGAAACATTAAGGCATAAAGGGAAGATAATAACAATATATAAATGTTACACAAATTAAAATTGTATGTTTTAGTAAATATATCATTGTATTATTCAATGTATAACAAGTACTCAATGATTATAATTAACAATTGATTTGTTAAAAATTTACCCGTGCATCGCACGGGCAAACGGGCTCTATCCTAGTAAGTTATAATACACGAGTTCGATGAGATTCAAGTGGAGGTAGTAATTTTTTGACTTCTTATTTAGCAGCAGTTAATTAATTAAGTTGATGAATCATTTAAGTCGTTGATAATACTACTTACGTGAGAATATATCTTTTGGGCCAACCATTGTACATGAAAAGATATATAGTGCATGAATTAATTATAATTTATGTCATAATTAAGAATCCAAATTAAGCAGCTCTATTTGACTGATGATAAAACCAATGTGTTCTGCTCTCCTGCTGCATGAGTTTAATTTACAATTATCCATCAATTTTTTTATTTTATTTTTTACAATTATATATTATATCTATATATATAGGCCGCCGGCAGGGCCAATAAGGACATGCATATGGATATAGCCATAGGGGCAATGAAATTAAAATGACACAAATTAGTCCTAGGAGGCTCGAAGCTGTACATGCTAATGCGCACTAGTACTATATATTTTATCTCTGGCTGCTGCAGCATGCCACCCTTTTTTCTTTCACAGCCAAATCCAGTGAACTTATGTGTGGAAAGTTCCTATGGATGCTAAACATGCATCAATCCAAACAAGTTCTTAATATTCGCTTCACCTATAATTATAATAGGCATAGCTGTAGCCCAAGTGTTAATCAGGAGATTAGTGCAACTTGCTGGTATATATGCATGATCCACCCAAGTGCAGAGTTGCAGACAATTAGACAAAGTACTTAATTAAGCCATTTTTGTCTAAACCTAACCATTTTATGTCCCTTAATAACTTGACACATTAAGACTCGTACAATTAGAAATATATTACCATTTACGTTTATCCAATCACTTAAGCGTTTGGGATAATTAGTTCTTCCGTTCTTGACATGGTATCAGAATTTCTATCACATAGTGATGGTCTAGAGTTCGATTATTGCCGCCATCAATTCTTCTAATAAAAAAAAGTTAAATTTCAACACATGATAGATGGATCTGTGCGTTGTTCATCGCTTCAAGCTCAAATGAATTTTTGTGTAAGGAGGCATGTTAGAAATATATTCATTCACGTGTCTTTTAAGCAATAGCTTGAGTTTTTGCAACAGTGAGTTTCAGAGACAAACATACCCTGGAGTAAATATGCTAGTCAAACCAAAAAAACCAGAACACTTGGAGCTATTAGTGATGATTTCAGTCTCCCACTTATTTTAGTTGTGGATAACATTATTGCCAATTGCAAACTCCAAATTCTGCTATTGATTTTTTAATATATCAAAGAAATTTCATTGAATATAGAAATTGCTACAATATCTAAAGCCAAATCCAAAAATTGTCCATGGATTTGCTATGGATTGCAAGCCATTGTCAGCACAGCTCCGTGTTTTGGAACCATTTTTGTCATTTGGAGCATAAATTGTCATGATCCTCCTGCGGAAAACAGGGACTGTCTTTTAAATGTTAACTTGTTTAACTTTTATAAACTGCGTATACTTAAGTTATGAATTACAACCATTCATTTTTTTTTGATAGCAACAACAACCATTCATTTAGAAAATCGACATTTGATATTGTGATAAAAATACACACATGCAAAACAAAGTATGACCAATTTGTTAAAACACCAATAACTAATTTTTTTTTTATATTATACTTTATCTTTGAACATTTGGTTTGTTTGTTAAAATAAACATTTTGTCTATTTGTCTTTTACTAATATTGGTTTAGTGATAAGCAAACTAAACACTTGTAAGAATGATAACACAAGTTTGAATTTTAAAAAATATGTTTATTGAAAGGAGCATGCAATTGTTTCCCAAATGGGTGATCGACCACTTCCGTCATAAAAAAAAACTAGTAATATAACACGTTTGATGCACGAGGGGGTCTTCCTTTTTTTTTATTATGTGTTTTTTTTAAATGTGGGCTATTTTTTATTTTTATTGAAATAAAATTTATGATTTAAATATATAAATTTATAAACAAACATAATTTGTAATTAGTGTAATTTTTTTCCATGATGAATATGTTTGTTTTCATATAGAAGTCAAATATGAAGTTTTCATATATACCAAAATTATCTCAAGAAAAGAAAATTAAGCATCTAATATATTAAATATTTTTCTGAAAATAAACCATGTTTTTAATTAAAATGCAACATTATAGTGAAACTTTTCTTCTTTCTATAAATATTAACTATTTTATTTTATTTTTGTCAAAAAATATTAATTATTATATATTGTTCTATTTTTGTGAACACCGTCTCGTATTGCTCTTTTTACTTGTTTGTCTGGCTCCAGTGATCCAATACCATAGAATACCACAGCCCAAACCCATGATCCAAAAATGTGAAAAAGAGGCCAAAAAATACATTTATTTTCTTTATTTTTTTTACCAAAAACACTTTTTTTCCCATTGCAGTAGATCAAAAGTTGACAAAAAAAAGTACAGTTGATCCAAAAAATGCTTCTTTTCTTCATTACCAAAAAAAAACTTCCAGATATATGAGATGCTTAATTTTCTACCCTCTCTGCAGTCACACAAATAGATAACGAGGGTACAACCTCAAAATCGATTCGAGTCACCTAATGAATTGGATCTACTTCTAGCATTTTTGGATTCATTGAGATCTTCCAGAATCAATTCTACTACGATAAAAGTTACTTTGAGTAACTTCTCATAGAATCAATTCTATTACGATAAATTTTACTTGGAGTAACTTCTCATAGAATCAAACGTGAAAATCTACTCGTATCCATCCAAACATTCACTTCAATTCACATAGAAAGAAAAAGAGTTCCAAAGGTAATACTCAGAAAACATCAAAAAAAGTCCACATATGTATATATCATTGGTTTAATTCATTTCAGAGTAGGTGATCCAACCCGAATGTTATCGGTTTAATTCATTTCGGATTCGTACAAATAAATCATACCCGATCTAATCCAACTTGTACCCTTTTGTTTAGTTCAGATTCTATTTTGGTGAACTCATCTGAACTAGTCCGTGTGCACCTTAGTAATACAATGGGAACAAGACAAGGATGAAGAGAAACTGAACTGAAAAATAAGACAAAATATATTAGCTTAGCTTTTAAATTCTACTTAAGTAGATGGTAGATGCAGCGCTTCCAGTATACATTAGATATAACAATCCCACCTAAACTACATGAACTTTGTCTTAAAATATTCATGGAAAACAATCAGAAATTTATCATCCAGTAAGAGCCAACCACGTATGAACTCCGTAAGCTTGGGCTTTCGGTTTCGTGAAGAATCGAATGCGTGCGGGAAGCAAATATGTATTAGGGTGGTGTCTGGTGACCTCTTTGTATTGTGCTGAGCCCAATTCAAATGGAGCAGAGACTTGGCAAGTGGCAACCCTTGCATGAGTCTTAACACCATGGTAAAATGAAGTCTCACACACATCATAAAAGAGGAAATTAGCATACTCTATAGGAGAGTTATGTAGAAAATGCAGACAAGGGCTTCTACCATGAGCTTATTTGGTCAAACAATTCGCAACGTGGTTTCCTTCTCTCAAAACATGAGTTATCTTCACACAATCTTTCTCTCCATCAAACTTTGAATCAGATGGATGATAGTCGCACAGGGATGCTGAGAGGAGCATGATTGATTGATATGGAAGAACTAACGTTGACTCCTGCTAGGTCCATAGAAGTGGACTCGCCATGGGGCCCATGACCCCCTATGTGTAGGGTCGAGCCGCTAGCTTCGAGGTGAGGCGCCCTAACCAATCCACATGCTAGTAAAACACCAAGTCCAAGTCTCGAGGATGAAGTGTGTCTTCCATTCACATTCTCTGCAGCGTCTTCCTTGGAACGTGTCGCTCTTGCTAATCCTCAGTTAGGCCCCTTAATAGGAGGCACGCTGCGACCTGGAACCCTTCCAAGTCAGGATGCCCAACACTAGCTAGTGGACCCAAAGTCCTGACCAGTCCACCTAGGGTTAGGTTTTAGGAGTGAAAATGTGTATTGAAATGTGAAGGTTGTTAGTGAAAGTGTGGAACGCGACTAGACTTTGATAGTATGGTCGGGTCTCAAGTCGGTTCAAATTTTGATCTCCCTAACCCGAGACTTGAACCAAACACCTCGAGTTGCCTAGCTTCAAATCCAAATTGTTTTGCGAGCTCGAACCAATCTGTATTTCTGGGTTAGGTTCGAATCGGGTTGATCTGACCTATGTGCACCCCTAGTATTAATTATGAAATTGTTCACTCATCTTTATTTCGTTCCAATTTTATGAGTCTGTCCACCCCAATGTTTATAGGTCAATTATTGATCTCATTATTTTAGATTTTCAAGTTCACACTATATAATTGTATTACACATGATTTATAATCATGTTCTATATATTAGGCGAGAGAGTTAGGAAGAGAGGTGCATATCCATAGGGTTTTCAAAGGTACATTAAGAAGAAAGATCAGACTTGGGTTGACAAGAGGTAAGAAGTCTTTAAACATTTATTTGGTTACTTGTAACATGTAACATTAAATTATTGTCTATAGACTAAATTTGAGGAGAAAATGAATTTTCTCACATACTTCCCATTGCGAGGAGAAAATTCACCATGTGCTCCACCGTTCACCCCATCACACCACTTACATTCCAAAAGCACATGGAATGTAAAATGCATGTGAACTGGCCCCCACTCTGCATGGAATCAATAATTAAATTAGGACCTACACATAAATTATTGAATTTAGAATAGTTATTTCAAAAGCACATGGAATGTAAAATGCATATCAATGTGTCTTTAGATAGAAAACATAATTGGGGCATTATACTGTGAGCTATAAAAATATTTAGGTGCAAGAGCGTTAGTAAACGATTAATTTACTTTTAAAGCACTATAGGAACTAATTCCAAAAATATTCAGAGGAATATTAGAACTTCTCTTAATCCTTTCCATGACAAGCGTTTCGATACGAAACCCTGGAATGTACGAACGTCCGAATCTAATTCTCGGAAGTTTGCCGAAACTGAATCTCTGATAGCTCAAGAACCTTAAAATAAACTGTCGATTGAGACTTTTTCTATTCGGGGCTTCAAACGAAGATTCCACACTCGTAGATGTTTCTAATCTTTCTTCAGAAAGAAGTTTTCTCATCCGACATCAACTGCAAAAAATAGTTTTTCGGGTAAAATAGATTTACACCGACTTTGGATCGTTTGCCTTAATTCTGAGAAACCTGTTTCCAGTTTTGGAATTCTGTCGCCAGAATCTATCTTAGAATTCACAGAGGAACGCTCAGGAAAAATCGGAATCGCGAAATTTTCATTTTCTCGCGTTTTCCATCTTCTATAAACTAGGATAGTTGCCCGTTTCCGTGCGATGCACGGACGAGCGATTTTACAATTTAATACAATTAATTCTTTAATTTATTAAGATAAACAAATTAATGGGTGTGATAGAAATAGGTGTTGGAGATGGAGGCCCAGGGTTCGAACCCTGATGATGAGCATTTGTAATTACTAACCACTAACATTTTCCTATAAAAAAAATAAACAAATTAATTTATATACTAATAATTTGTAATTTTTTCAACTATATATATATAGTTTAAATGACCATTAAAAAAATTTGGGTTAAATAATCCATATCCTAGGTGGACCAATCACATTTAAGATAAGTGAAATATCATTTTTATATTTTATTTATTTATAATTTTATTGGTTCATTGAGATGCACGAAGATTCAATTTAACTATCTATTTTTTTTTATATAAATTATTAACTTAAGCTTTTTTTTTCCTTTAAAAAAAATTAAATAAATAATTTACAAAAAAGATGTGAAGACAGCAGTATTCATCTTTTATTTGTAAGAAGAAAATGATAACACGTTGATGAAGAGATATTATATTGAATTTTTAATGTTCCATAATGTTCAACGCCACTTTAATAAAGTAGCTGGTTATTTAGCAGTTGCAACCCACAATTGTGACTTCGGTCTTGATATATTGCTTCGACATTGGTCATCATATACAACCGTTTTCTCCTCATTCGTCCACGTCAAAAGCCTTCTTACACTCCTTCATAATCACATATTGGATATAACTTTTCCAAAAAAAGTAGTAAAATAGATTGTTAGAGATAACTAGGAGTAATATCCTACGGGATATTCCTTTATTAATTATTGATTTACTTTGTAATATGCCTCAGAATATTCTTAGCATATTCTGTCATTTTATTATTATAAATAATATTGTCTACCTCACACACAACTTGTGGTGAGAGTATCCAATCTTACATAGTATCAGGTTTAGGTTGAAACCCTAGCCTCCAAACTCTCTCTGTGCCGCCACCTCCCACAGTCTTCTTTCTCTTTTTATTTTCCTACAATCCTTTTCCGCGCCGCTGACGTCATCCTCTACCAGCTTTCCGCGCCGCTGAAGTCATCCTCAACCTTGGTCATCCGCGCCGCCAGACAACCTTGTCTCCAAGCCGGTTTTGGGATTCCGTGTGCCAGATTCCTTGTGCTCCGTGCTGTCCCCTTTGTGCACTCGCGCCTGCTGCTGTCTGCTTCCTTGTCTCCCGCCGCCAGACACCTTGTTTCCCACGCCGACAGCTTCCTTGGTCATCCGCGTGCCAGCCAGCTTGGTGTCTTGTCCAGCCGCCAACTTCACACACACGTGCGCCGCCAGACACGTGCCCAGTCAACCTGTCTCCTGCTGCACTCCATCATCCCTCGTGTTCAACGCCGGTTGCTTTTTCACTTCAATTTTTTTTGCTGTTTGACCGAACTGATTTTTTTTTCCCTTTCCCAGTAGTTCACAGCAGTTTAATTTTACCTTTTGGGGCACTTGATTTTTTATTTTCCACATGGCTTCTGATGCTACTCCTCCGACTTTCTCCATGAATACTTTGGTGCATATGCTTACGGTGAAACTTAAACCAGATAATTTTCTCCTCTGGCGTAAACAAGTTACTGCTCTTCTTCAGAATCAGAACTTGTATGATATTGTTGATCCTACCGTTGATCCTCCGTCAGAATTTACTCAACAGACCTTTGCACAAACTGTTACTCAACCAGTACGTAATGGTGTTCCCTCTCCAAATCCTCTTTATGCTGAGTGGCAGGCTCGAGATCGTAATGTCAACAGTCTGCTTCTATCCTCCCTCACCGAGGAGGCCTTATCTGAGACTCTCAGCGCCACCACTGCTCGTGATGTTTGGGTTGCTTTACACTCTGCTTATGCCTCTCGCAGCAAGGCACGTGAACTACGTCTCCGTGATGAACTTCAACTCATGCGTCGTGGTTCTCTCTCAGTTTCTGAGTACGGGCGGAAATTTCGCACTATCTGTGATCAGCTGGCTGCTATTGGTGCACCTGTGCCTAATGATGATAAAGTTCACTGGTTCCTTCGTGGTCTTGGCCCCTCATATGCAAATTTTTCCACGGGTCAGCTTGATCAGGTACCCCTACCTTTCTTTACTGACATTCTTTGTAAGGTCGAGAGCCATGCTATTTTTCAGGCTTCTCTTGAAGAATCAGTGACCCCTCCGCCTGCTGCCTTCCATGCGAGCAATCAGCCCCGCTCTTCTGGTACTCAGACTTCCACTAATGGCAACCGTGGAAATTCCGGAGGTGGTTCTCGTGGTGGCCATCGTGGAAACTCTAATGGTGGATCTCGCCAGCGTCGCAATAATGGTGGCTCTGGTCGTCG